>NW_016805645.1:72236-115677 GCF_001698545.2 Rhinopithecus bieti
TTTTTTTTTTTTTTTTTTTAGTAATGAAGAGCAACGGGGAACAAATGAATGCATGTCTTTCCAAATTCTGCCATTTGCAGAATCCAGGGAAATATATTTATAGTCAAATATATTTGAAGTCCTTGTCATAAAGATGATGACTTCCATAGGGCAGGTCACTGCCAAGGTGAAGGGGCATGAAGCTCTGAGCACAGGAGGCCTCCCTTCCAAAAACACTTGCTGGACTGAACTGTGGAGAATCCCTGCTCACCCGGGCACGGCCCCAGATTCCCTGTCCTTTCTCTGACACAGAATTCCAACTGTGGAGCCAGCCACAATGACACAACACATGAGGTGATGTAACAGGGCAGAAGGTTATCTAAGGAAAGAAGGGGATGCCCTGATTAAAGTCGGAGTTAAAGATTAGCAGACTCGTACCTGAGGGAAGTCAGGCTTGGCTCATTCCTTCCTTCTGAACTGACTACCCCAAGTACCTTAAAAAAGGCACTTGAGGGTTGGGTGTGGTGGCCTCAAGCCTGTGGTCCCAGCACTTTGGGAGGCTAAGGCGGGTGGATCACGAGGTCAGGAGATCGAGACCATCCTGGTTAACACGGTGAAACTCCATCTCTACTAAAAATACAAAAAATTAGCTGTGCGTGGTGACAGGCGCCTGTAGTTCCAGCTACTTGGGAGGCAGAGGCAGGAGAATGGCGTGAACCCGGGAGGCAGAGCTTGCAGTGAGCAGAGATCGCGCCACTGCACTCCAGCCTGGGCGACAGAGCAAGACTCCATCTCGGGGGGGAAGAAAAAAAGGCACTTGTGGGTCAACGTGACACCCAGAATGACCATGTTCTTCCCCTTTCCTGGGGCGGGGGTGGGAGGAACCCACGGGAAGGTGGGATCTTATTGACACACAGGTCTTGGCAGCAAACGTTGCCCAAAGGCAAAGGGCAGAAATTCTCGATTCCAGAAAGCAACTGAGATGCCACATTTTCCCAAAAGAGGAAGATGCTATTTCTGAAAGGCTAAGGTTGAGCCAATCAGCTGCTCATAAGCAGAAAACTCTTCAAAGGGGTGAGGAAGACAATGGTGGGCCTCAGAACTTTTATTTCTGCTGTCTAACTTTAGGAGAACGGAAAAATCACAACCGAAAACCCAGATCTCCAGTCAATCTAGCAGAAGTTTCTCCAACTCCAGAACACGGGGTCAGGAGAAGTCACCTGCCGTGCTTGGCCCATTTGACTGTGTGCCTTTCAGGGACTCCCTGCCTAGGAGAGAAGGGATTTGAGCAACGAAAACCAAGTCCAAGTGGACACCAGCTTGCACTGAAGGAAAGGGCAATAAATTGGATCCAGACCTGGATGGGGTTCCCAGACCCGCTGCCTGCTGGCTACTTGGCCCTGAGAAAGATTTCATCCCTTTGAGCCTTAGTTTCCTCATCTATGAAATGGGACAATATTTCCAAAGGACTGTATTCCTTTTCTCCAGGGATCAAATCAGATTCTACATGAATGTGCTTTGTCAACCTGAAAGGGCACTGGAGGTATCAGTCTTGATGACCTGCCAAGCAACTCACCCATCGCTTGTTCAAACATGTGATTTTCCTATCTCAGACATCTTGTAACAGGGCCTGAGGGGAAACTGGAGAGAAGGAACTCTAATCTCATGTTGGCGTCAATAGCTGATCACCTAAAGCAAGAAATCTTCTCTCAGGAAGATAAGGAAACCCACATATCATCTAATTAAAGCAAGCAGCTGCACACAAGTTCAAAGGCGGGACAGGCTGACTCAGCCTGCTGTTCCTGGGCGGTCAGAGTGAGCATCAGCTAATGCGGCCTGGGGTGCCTTGGCTACAGGAACAGGCATCTAGCTGTAAGGGCCAGATGCATGAAAGGAGAAGGATGGGGGCGAGGGAGTCTCGTCATCCTTCATCTCTAAATTTATCTCCTATTCACACTCAACACCACTCCCCATTCCCCGAAGCAGTTGTATGTCAAAGTCTTCCAAATACATTCACTCAGAGTGGCCTCTGTGCCTCCATTCTTGCTGGGCAGGTCTTAAATTCACTGCCTGAAGTCGTTATTGAATTCTTAAGTAGGAGAATGTGATAATATTACATCATCATCTTCTCTTCCTCCTCCTCAACTATTCCAAGAAGCTCTGGCTGGCTTCACAGCTCCACTCCGCACCCCGTGAGCCCATGGCTTCCATGCTACCTGGCATACAATCCTCCGTATTCCATCACCATTTCTACTTGCTCAGAAATTGTTTCCGCGCAAGGCTTCACCCACCTGAATAGGAAAGTAAATGCCTCTGAAGATAGAACTGCATCTTTGCCTCTTGAGTTTCCTCTCCTCGGCTCCTGGCTCTACACCACAAAGGAGAATGTTTTACAAACAGCCACATGGGAAGTGCGGCTGACCTACTTGACTAGCTAGAGGCCTGGGAAGCTGCTGACCACCGCTTGTCAGAGGCTTAAATTTGCTGATCACTACACTTTGTGCCATCTCTGCTCCATTTCTGACCCACTATCTAGTGCTCTCTTCCTTCTTCTCCCATAAGTCTGATTTTCAGTTTAGTCATGCTGGATGTTTGTGGATAAGCCTCACCATTTAGTAAAGATGCTACATTAACCCAGGCAAATCTAAACTCAGAGCTGTGTGAACACTAGGCACTCAGCTGCCACACCAACAAGCTGGCAATGACCAGGAAGAGCAAATAATGATGTTTGATCTGTATGGGGAATGTTCAGGGGTGTCCTGAAGTCTCACTAGAGATGCTGAAGAGATGGAAACCAAGATGATTATTCCCATAGCAGGCAAGACTAGTGCTCTGGCTGCCATCTTGCCTAAAGCACATCCCAAATGTCAACTGTACATGGAATAAATGCTAAGTGGTTTCCTGGCTAGATCAAAGATAAGTATTTATTTATTTATTTATTTATTTATTTATTTATTTTTGAGATGAAGTCTCACTGTGCCGCCCAGGCTGGAGTGCAGTGGCATAATCTCAGCTTACTGCAACCTCTGCCTCCTGGGTTCAAGAGATTCTCCTGCCTCAGCCTCCGGAATAGCTGGGATTACAGGTGCTCGCCCCCATGCCCGGCTAATTTTTTGTATCATTAGTAGAGATAGGATTTCAGTATGTTGGCCAAGCTGGTCTCGAACTCCTGACCTCAGGTGATCCACCTGCCTCAGCCTCCCAAAGTGCTGGGCTTACAGGCGTGAGCCACTGCTTCTGCCAAGCATCTTTTTAAATTTTGGATTTTGAGGGAAATTGTAGGTTCCTCAATAGTATGAGGTAAATAAAACCAGGAAAAGGATAGGAAAAAATATACTGAGGAAGTTAAAGTTTTAGGGACAAATTTCAGGATACAAGTTCAAGGGCTAGATAGGGAAACTTCAATACTCAAGTTGGAAATGGATTTGAATTGAATTTCAGTCACATTAAGTATAAACTACCACATACCACTTATGCCTAGGGTTGCAAAAATGCAACATGACTTCAAATGATGTGTCCTAAAAAAACACAATGTAGTGCTGCCACCCTATTGACACTATGTTTCTGCATATAGCTTCTGTCTTTGTCTGTCTTAAATTCTAGACAATAGTTGTCTGGCTGCTTTTTTGTTTTTGTTTTTGCTTCTCTGCCAGTCTACCTTACATGGCCATAACACAGAACTCAAGTCTGTTTCTTATCATTTGATCTGTTTACTGAGTAGACATGGTAAATTGGTCCCCATCATCCAGTCCAACCTCCTCCCCATAAACCTTTCTGTTATGCAGGATCAGGAAAATTAAGGATTCATATTCTAGGTTCCCTTGCAGCTAGGTATAAAGGGGAAAGTAGTATATTCTGTACTTTAACTACGTCCCCTGGCAACATGGCCAGGGTGGTGTTTAGTTATTCTGCAGCAATATCCTGTGTCTCTACTGACTAGTCATGGAGAACCTATTTTGCTAGAGATCACAGCAGGACAGTGGCAGCCATGGAGGCCTTCAGATGGGGACAGTGTGGCCGTGGTTCTGAACCTGGCAGCTGTAGCTTCATCCTCCAAATTTGGTGGGGACTTCCAGATGACAGAAGAGACAGCAGCTATTTGAAGGCCCAGATCTGCTGCATGGCTCTGAGGGCTGTTCCCAAAAGCACAACCTAGAGGTTTCTGTATATCTCCTGATGATTTCTGGAAGCATTTTAATGCCCTCAAAACAAATTCCTTTCTGCTTAAACCAGATGGGAGTGGATTCAGCTCTCCGCAACTGAAACTAGACTAACACATGGCCTTTGTTCTTGTTTTTAAAAATAGATCAATATCTTCATTTAAAAAGAAAAAAGGACACAAACTAGACCCTGAAATGTTTTGTTCCTAACTGGCTGATTGACCTGGGGTGAGGCAATTACTAATGTTTGTTGGGCCTCAGTTTTCTTACCTGTAAAATGAGAGGGTGAAATTTTATCTCCCAGGATTTTAACACACCTAATATTTGGTGATTTTTTTTTTTTTTAGACAGAGTTTCGTGTCACCCAGGCTGGAGTGCAGTGGCACAATCTCAGCTCCTCACTGCAACCTCCATCTCCTGGGTTCAAGCGTGCATCAGCCTCCCAAGTGACTGGGACTACAGACACACACCACCATGCCCAGCTAATTTTTCTATTTTTTGGTAGAGATAGATATGTCTCTACCACTATGTTGGCTGGGCTGATCTTGAACTCCTGACCTAAGGTGATCTGCTCGCCTTGGTTTCACAAAGTGCTGGGATTATAGGCATGAGCCACTGCACCCGGCCATATTTGGTAATTTTAAATCCAGATGCCCTTTACTTTCATAATTCTGAATTTATTTTTGCAATCAATTAATCAATACAATCGATGCCTCTCAGTAGGAAAAAAAAAAAAAAAACTGTCCTCATTCTCATTGGGGTGGTGGATTTCAAATCACATTCAGAAACACCACATTGCCAGGTGAGAAAACTTCATTTTCAACTGGAGCTGGACGTCTCCTTTGAAGAAACAGGTTCGCAGTGGTAGGAGTGCGTGAATAGGGGCAATGAACAGTATACCCTTTTACAGTTTCTTCTAGAAAGGGGAACACTACTGTTGGTTTCTGTATCATTTATATTTTTTACAGCAGAAAGTATTCATTGATAATAAATTGTATAATAAAAGAAACAGAAAATAGGCACAGCTGATTTTCAAATTTCTGTTCATCTGTAACTTTTTTCCTCCAAAAAAAGAAAATATATCAGTATGTTGACCATGAATATTTCTATGTGGTGGGATCTCAGGTTTCATTTTATTTTCCTACTTTTGACATTTTCCAAATTTGCCACATTTGTAAACCCAAGCAGTAAAAGACAGCAGGAATCTTCCTCATTCTCTCCCCTCTTCTCACATCTGTGGTGGTGGTTTCTTGGAACAGTTACACTGAAAGTTCTGATTCAGAGGAAAACTATTTCCATCTTCAAACTTGGATAAATGTTAACCAAATAAGATACACAGGTGGGTAGGTCAGTGTGTTGAAGATAAGCAGGTAAGTAAACAAATAAACCCAAAAGAGAGAGCTTTGCCAAACTACACTGAAGAGGGCTATTTCAAATAAGAAATTTAGTCCATGTTGATCCAAGAAACCCCAATCTTTTAATAATTAAGCCTTCCCCTTCAGCACAACCAAAATGTTTACCATAAACACATCATTTTACAAAACAGTAATTTTTTAAAAATTAAGTTAATCTCTCAAACTTTTGGTGAGGTTAGAAAATAGTACCATTCTCCTTATGGGGGGGTGCCAATGTAAGATAAAAAAATTTTTTTAAGAGAATATATATAAAAAAAAAAAAAAAAAAAAAAAAAAACAAAAAAAAAAAAAAAAAAAAACAAAAAAAAAAAAAAAAAAAAACAAAAAAAAAGATAAAAAAAAAAATGTATACATATTATAAAATTTTTTGTATATTGTAAGAGATTATATCGGCATATATATATTCTTTTATATATTTTAAATATATATTTATATGTAAAATCTCCTTCAAAATATCCATAGCCTTTAACCCCAAAATTCCACTTCTAGGTATACATATTAAGGAAGTGATCAGAGGTGTTGCTAAGGGGTTATGTACAAGGATATTCCACAATGTTACTTAAAATAATAATAATAAATCACTAACCAGCTACCTATTCAATAACAGGCTTTGGTCAAATACAGCATAATCATAAGTCACAATACCACACTGACAATAAAAACCACGCCATAAAAACAGTGAATGAGGAAAATATGATAAAATTATAAAGGCAGGTTAGCCAATGATTTGTGTGTGTACCTGTGTCTCTATATAATTTGTTGCCTTTTTTTTGCCATGAAAAAGGATAGAAAAAAATGTACCGAAATGTTCATAGCAGTTATCTCTGAATGGTAAACAGTGGGGTTGAGGGGATTTTTACTTAGTTCTTGCAGTTTTCCAAAATTTTCCCAAGTGTTTGTGATTGGAGGAACATGGCAGAAGCAGTAATCAATGTTCTAAATAAACAAACTGCCCAAGTCTCTCCTTTCTGTAAATGTCCAAGTTGGAGTTAAAAACGCTTTTATCACAGACCAATCTCGTAATTTTACCCCATCAACTGGCTGAATGGAATAAACATTACATCCTTGCCATGTTTTGTGGCTGGAGTGGTGTTTTATGCTGTTTTTTAATTAATTAATTTGAGTCACGAGCATTTGAGATGTGTCTATTTTACGGGGCTGAAATTTACATTTATCTCCTTTTTAAAAGCCCATTTAGCAAATTAACAAGAAAACAGCAACACTCAGGGAAGATACTGAGCCTACTGCATGCGTCATATATAAAATAGCGACTATATAATTGACCTTACAGGATTCTCCTGTGGATCAAATCAGATTGTCTTATAAGGAACTCTGGAAAAAATAAAATGCTATATAAGTCACAGTGAAATATTAACATTATCATTTAAAGTCCAGCTGTTTGGTGACTTCAACACAGGGTTTCTTCACTCTAATGAGGCCATTCATGTCTGAGCACCAGGGATCTGTGCATCCTGACCCTCAGTACAAAGCTGTGTGTGGCTGTGTTGTAGTGCAACTCTCTGGATAAAGGGTCTGTAACTTTTCCAGCATGATCCCTGGGCCCAGTCAGGTTAGAAACACAGTTCACAGAGGTTAAATCCATCACCTGGTGCTGAGGAATGTTATCTAGTCATCAAAGCAGATGTAGCAGGATCTCAACGTAAAACCTCACAGAAACATCTTGTGGTCAACTGGCCATCACTGAATATCCTAGGAGTCTCATTCCAGTCTTAGGACTAACTCCCGATAACACCCCCGGACCTGGTCTCTGGGCAGAAAAGAACATGAGAGAGCAACAGAGGCCTCAAATGGACAGCAGCCTTGGGTCAAACACTGGAAGGCAAAAGGCCTTTCCAAAGGACCCTTTCTTGCTACCGGGACTCTGTGATATTGCAAAACAGAATGGCATTTCTTCTATTTGGAAAGATACATGTAATCCTACTCTTTGCTGATTCACACTGTCCTTTTCCACAATCTAGCTGCATTTGTGAGGTTGTGCCTAAATGTTTAAGATACTTTGATTAAAAACGCAACAGCAGCAACAATCACAAGACCTTAGGCACCAAGGCAGGCCTGGGCAGGAAAGAACACACAGACTCCCCTTCCACTAACCTCAGCTTTCACGGCTAACCTCAGCTTTCACGGCTACCCAAACCAATGGCTTGAAATTAACTCACTCAGTTAATCATTCAAACTCATGGGCTAGGCAAGTTTTAACGTTTCAATGTTGGTTTACAATTAACCCAGCGACAGTGTTTTAAGGTGTTTGATTTTTAATTAGTCCATTGATTTGCCAGTCTGGTTAACAATCTTTTATTCCTGTGCCCTTTATTCTGTCTTCTATTCTTGTTAAGAAATGAAGAGCGGAGGTTACTCTGGCTCTTTGCTCCTGGAAACCACTCCAAACTATGGCTCCCTTCCTTTCCCAGGGACACAGGATATGGAGTTAAGAACAGAAGGCATGAGGCCTGAACACCAGGATTCTGTGTGACCTTGGGCAACTTAAGGTAACCTCTCTGTACCTCTGTTTCTTCATCTGTAAAATGGGATGACAGCTTTTACTCAGGAACAGTGTGACCATTAAATGAGATGACTCACAAAAACCCTCAGATCAGCACCTGGCACACAGGTGGGCCCTGGGCCACTCTTTTCCCTTCCTTAGTGGTTCAGAAGCTTTATAAATTCTTAATCTGAACATGTCAGTATCTTCCTTTGCAAAACCAAGAGCAGCTGAGAAAGTGTGTGCCCCATGGAATACTTTCTAGGAACAAAACCAGAATGAATTATTCATCAACAGGAGGGTCCCTTTCCCTGGCAGATTTAGGCATTCCTATTAAATAAGGTCTGCCCAACCTGCTTTATTCCTAGGAGGACGAATAGGCTCAGAGACTCAAGACCCTTCCCAACATCATGTTGCTTAGAATCCAAGGTCCCCTGAACTACAACTGGCTGCCCCTCTCATTATGCTGTGTTCTCGCCCCTTTCCCCACTGTAGGGTGATCGATGGTGTAAAGAAGGAATGGCGTGCGTCCAGTGACACCTGCTGCCGTTCTGACATAGATGACAGGGTGGCATAACCCTGGCTTGCTGCAGGACAACTGTGATGTCACTCCCAACAAAAGAACCAAAAATGGTACGAAGAGCACCCTGTCATTCCCACCACCAGAGGTAAACAGTGCTACCAACCATCAGTGGAGCAAAGCACACCTGGGAACTAGCTTCACCAGTATTTCCATAAACCTCACCAAATGACTCTGAGACGCAGCCTATTTTGGAAATTCCCAGTAGAAAAAAATTCCATGGTGAGGCCAGGATGACCCTATTTCTGCCCCCGCCACCCACAGACTGGGGAGGAAAAGCTGACACACTGGTATTTTATGCATGCTGTTCCTTCCTTCTAGAATACTTTTTCCTTCCTTGTCTCTCTGGTAAACTTCTGTGCATCCTTCAAAACCCAGATAAGAAAGCCACTTGTCTTGAAAGCCTTCCCTGACAATCTCCTCTCCAGCTCACTCACAACACTCATAAGCACCTGTTATCTACCCCTAGCGCTCTGCCTAACTTAGTACCTAGCATATAACTTCAACTTGCCACTCATCTGCCTATATTCTAATTCTGTGGTTCTGAAAATTTTTGGTGTCATGACACCTTTACCCTCTTAAAAAGTGAGGACCACCAGAGATTTATGTGTGTTATATCTGTCAACATATTGGAAATTAAGATTGAGGCTTTGGTTTGTGTTTTTTTTTTTTTTTTTTTTTGGAGTCACAGTCTCGCTGTGTCGCCCAGGCTGGAGTACAGTGGTGAGATCTCTGCTCACTACAACCTCTGCCTCCTGGGTTCAAAGGTTCTCCTCCCTCAGTCTCTCGAGTAGCTGGGATTACAGGCGCCCACCACCATGACCAGCTAATTTTTGTATTTTTAGTAGAGACAGGGTTTTGCCATTTTGGCCGGGCTGCTCTCAAACTCCTGACCTCAAGCAATCCGCCCGCCTCAGCCTCCCAAAGTGCTGGGATTACAGGCATGAGCTACGGCGCCTGGCCAAAACTGAGACATTTTTAAACACAGAGATACACATATTCCATTAGCCTTCAGAACTATGATGTTAACAGAGGTCATGTAGCCTACGAAAAATTCCACTGTATATTCACAAAAGGATGAGAATGAGAAAAACAAAGTCTTAAAATCATTATTCAAGAAACTTCACCGCAGACTCTTTGAAAGGTTATCAGGAATGCCCAGGGATCCCAAACCACAATTTGGGTACCACTGTTCTAGTTCATTCATTTAGCTGCTTGAGGACAGGGTCTTTATCTTACATATGTCTGTGAACTGCTTTTGATAACCACCTAAGACTCAGACACCCTACAAAACCACCCGTGGCTCCCCATCACTGGAGAACTTGCGGCACCCTCCATCTCCTACCCAGGCCTCCAGGACGCCACATAGCCGTAAGAGGGATGACCTGGTGGAGGCATGGTACCACTACACACAGGCCTACACAACGGCAACTCCAACCCTCTCTGCTGGAGTGAAGCATCCCTGCAGATAAGCTTCAACTCCGGGGATGAGCACTCATGACATTTAGTGATAAAATGCTTCTCCCTGGAGCATTAAGCGTACCTTGCAGGTAGGGATTTAAGATGCTCTAATTTTCTTTCCACATCCCCCTTAACAAGCCTCCAGGGAGGGGCCCAGGAGCTCCGGCTCGGTCTGCTGTTCCTAAGCTACAGGAAAAGCCTGAGGCAGCTTTGAGGAAAGGGACTGTTCCGGCCCAATGGGGCAGGCCATGGAAGCTAAGGCCTCTCCAAGGCCCAAGACTCTTCCTGAGTCCTCAGCCAAGACAACAGTATCACAAGGACCAACTGTATATTAACTGCTCACGACATATACCTCATTCAGTTCAGCTGAGATCCCTTCAGAAGGGAAGCAGATGGGAGACACTCCAGACCTCCCCCATCCACTGAGTTAATATTCCACTTGTATCTCCTGATACAACTTAAAATTTGAAGAAAAAAAAATGTAATCACAATTCAGAAAAACACACCCACGCATTTTGTTCACCAAGCGTGAAGCCATTCCCCTCAGCGTAGCTTCATCTGTGCTCTCCAACAGATAGTGGAGGAGAAGGAACTGTAATTTTCAGTCCAAAATGCTGCCTCATTCTTCCCCTTCAGGGCCCCTACCTGGGTGTGTGTTTGCAAGTCTAATTTAGATATCACTATTTGAATACACTTTCGAGCTTGGAAAACAAGCCAATAGTTCAGAGGAGCCAAGGCAAACTCAATCTGACAGCCACAGCCCTGACGGCTGCCAAGTCTGATTGACTAGTTGGATATATTTAGATAGGAGAGAGGAGGGGGATCAAACACTGTTGTGCCTCTGAACTCAAGAATACTGTGTTGGTAACGACAGACTAGCAAATAAACAGCCAACAGCCATTCAGCCACATCATCTGGTATCCCAGGCACAGGATCCTCGCCTCCGTAAATTACGTGCAATTTCAAAAGCCACCCACGCTATCGCAAAAATAAATAAATTAATTAAATAAAAGGTAATTAGAAAGGGTTCTGCGGTGGCATTCCCCACAGTTACTTGTTAGAAATAAACAAACAAATAAGTAAATATGATCTGTCCCTTGGCTGTCCCCACCTCCTTGCTCCTCCCCTTTGCTTTCCTGTTCCAGGACAACCTGTAGGCAGCAAAGACAAGGCCAAGGGTGCCCAGTGAGGTCCTGCGCCCTGGCTGCTGCTTTTGCAAATGTTCTGTTGTAAACTTGGCCCTCTCCACCTCTAACTACTATATGTGTGAAAATAAAAAGTTAGGAGTTGTCTCTCATTTCTTCTTTCCTTCACGTGGTGGAAATTTAAGAG
Source organism: Rhinopithecus bieti (assembly GCF_001698545.2). Taxonomy (NCBI): domain Eukaryota; kingdom Metazoa; phylum Chordata; class Mammalia; order Primates; family Cercopithecidae; genus Rhinopithecus; species Rhinopithecus bieti. The sequence continues at coordinate 83,664 of NW_016805645.1, forward strand.
CAGCACGAGGTCAGAGTTATGAATTACAGAATGTGTCTCCAAGTCTCCAAGTCATTCAAACATGTGATCCCTTCAGGGGAGGGAAGAGGCGTGAGAAGGGCCCAGGCTGGGGGAGACAGATACTCTCCAGCACAGAAACCCACCCAACCAGTGGTCTCCGACCTGGGGCCAGCAGATTTACCTTCAGTCCACCTCAACTTCCCCAACTGAAAAAGTTGGGATAATAATAGCGAATGCTGGGCATGGTGGCTCATGCTTGCAATCCCAGCACTTTGGGAGGCCTAAACGGGTGGGACTGCTTGAGCTCAGGAGCTCAAGACTAGCCTGGGCAACATGGTAAGACCCTGTCTCTACTAAAAATACAAGAAAATAGCCTGGCTTGGTACATACCAGTGGTCCCAGCTATTTGGGAGGTTGAGGTGGGAGGATCCCTTGATCCCAGGGAGGCAGAGGTTGCAGTGAGTCGATATCACACCCACTGCATCCAGCCTGGGTGACAGAGTGAGACTCTGTCTCAAAAAAAATAGTCAACATTGGGAAGATTCATTTACTGAGACTCCACTGTGTGCCACAATCTGTAGAAGATACTGAGATACATCTAGGAATAAAATTAAGGGTTAGACAAGATGGGCTGTATAAGGCTCTGAACAGCACCAGGAATACTGTCCAGTAAGTGCACAACACATGGAAGCTCATCTCCCAGGACAACATCCTCTGTTTGCTCATTGCCAGCCCTTCTCACACTATCTCCTTCCCCACACGGCCTTCTATTGGGTCTTCTGGTACACTGAGCCATAAGTTCCCACTATCCCCTCTACCAAGAAGGCTCCTCCCATCCCTCCTGATGCTAAGTCATTTCTCAGAGAAACCCTCCTAATGTCTCCCAGTAGACACTTCCAGGTCACCCTCTACCCTGTCTCCAGAACACGCATCCCAAGCTGTACTGATACAGCTACTCATAGGATCAATGCAGTATCTGTTCCCCACACTTTCCTGTGAGCTCCACGCATTCAGGAATAGTGTCTTCCTTCAGCACTGAACTTCCCCTTAGCATTTAGAAAAGCTAAGGTACCAAATGCATATTTGTTGGTAGAACAAACGAATGAATGAAATAACCATTTAAAGTAGGTAGCCCAGATGTGCTCAACGGCCTCTCCTCCAGCTTTAGAAACATCAATGTTGCACAGAACTAGTCCCAAAGCAAGGCATATGAAAAACCACTGTGCCTCAGTTTTGTCATCTGCAAAATGAAGTTCTGGTAAACACGCAAGATCTTCAGGTTTTCTTTCAAATGAAATCTCAACACAGGATACATCTCTGCACATGACTGGATGTTTGGAGATAGCAAATATTTTCTTACGAAATAAAAGTAAGTTAGCTGGGTATCTACTATTAACAGACAGGAAGCAAGATCTGAAAAACAGGTTTTGTTCAGTGTGGTTTTTATTTTTTTAAAGAATAAATAAATTGAGACTTTTGTTTTGGGCAAAATTCCATCAATGCTAAAAAGGAAAAGAAAAAAAAAAAAAACGAATAAATAAATAACCCAGCCATCTCTGAGCAACACATCCGGGTTAGCAGAGCAGAAAAGGACACACAGGCCCAAAGAAATCCTATTATTTCTGTTTTTAGGACAAGACTCAATCCCAAAAGGGAGCTTGGGATCACAGGAAAAGGAGCTGGAGGTCTTTCCCACTAACATTCAGGGCCCAACCCGAGGCTTCCAGAATGTCATCTAGGGGAGTTGCGTTGCTTTCTTCTTGCAGCGATGCCCGAGCTGGAGAGGGGAAAGAGGGCGTCCTGGAGGTGACGGTTATTGTATGGGTGGGAAACGGGCTTAAACACAAGCCCATTAGAGAAGCAGAACCTTAATTTATCAATTAGACACCATCTGTGGATTGTGTTCCTTGAAATAATTGTTGAATTTGACAATGCATTGCAGCTTTACAAAGTTTCTGCCATCCTTGATGCCGTTTAATTAAATTTCTGCACTTAACTTTGATTGCACTGAAAGCGCTGATGCCTTCCACAGATTGAGTTCCTCGGCCACCTGCTGTGTTGGAGCCAAGCGCATTTCCAGAGCAGGGGGAAAAATATGTATTTTATTTTATTCGAAGCCTTGTCTTTTCTCAGCCTTCACCCATAGGAAATGAAAACTCCTGCTGCACAGGAGGGACCGTGTCTCCAAACCCAGCCAGCCGAGCCTTCCAGCCCCTCACCATCTACATGAGGTCTTTCTGTTCTTTTATTGTGTCTCCCAGAGAGAGCTAACAAAACAGAATCCCAGACGGTTACCAAACGCAGAGGAGTGGCTTAAAATAGAACACAATAATTATCACATAAAGCAACCAAGAACACAGGTTTCAGGTGGGAGCTACTTCTAGGCCTGAAATCCCCACCTAGAAGGAAAACGCGGGTCAGCACGGGGATGGAGCCCCATCACCGGGAAGTGGCCTGGGACCTGAGGACCACATTAGCTGGCTAATATTGACAGACCAGCCTGGGCAGTACTATATTTTCGAAGGACATCTAGAGGGCAGTTCTCACCTGTCTGGCTTACGAGAGACATTAACCCCACCCACATAAGACTTCCCATCAGCCTTACATTTATTGTGTTTTTTGTTGATGTTGCTGCTGCTGTTGTTTGAGACAGAATCTCACTCTGCCGCCCGGGCTGGAGTGCAGTGGTGCCAATTAGACTCACTACAACCTCTGTCTCCCAGGCTCAAGCAATTTTCATCCTCAGCATCCTGAGTAGCTGGGATTACAGGTGTGCACCACCACACCCAGCTAATTTCTGTACCTTTTGGTAGAGACAAGGTTTCTGCATGTTGGCCACACTGGTCTCAAACTCCTGACCTCAAGTGATCTGCCCACCTCAGCCTCCCAAAGGGCTGGGATTACAGATGTGAGCCACCATGCCCAGCCTATCATGTTTTTACAGTGGTAAAATATCCATAACATAAAATCGCCACTCACAAGCTCTTTATTTTTTGTCATAAAGCTCCCCACCCCCTTGTGACCTCACTAATAAATAAAGGTGCTGAGTGATGTCACAAGGGGTAGGGAGCTGTATGGATTTGACTGCTCTAGGAACCTCATATAGGAGGAGCCATAATCTCCTTTTGTAACAGGCTGATTTCACTTAGCACGTCTTAAAGGTCCATCACGTTGTAGCATCTATCAGAACTGCCTGCCTTTTTAAGGCTGAATACTATTTAATTATATGTCTATCACATTTTGTTTATCCATTCATGTGTCAATGGACATTTGGGTTGTTTCCACCTTTTGGCTGTTGTGAATAATGCTGCAATGTATGTGGGTATACACATGTCTGTTCAAGTCCCTGCCTTCAAATCTCTCATGTATATAACCAGAAGTAGAACTGCTCACCGTACAGTAAATCTATGTTAAATTTTTTAAGGAACTGCCACAGTGCTTTGCACAGTGGCTACATCATTTTACATTCCCATCAGCAACACATAAGGGTTCCAAGAGCCTTCATTTTTTTTTTCCCTCTTTTTTTTTTTTTTTTGAGACGGAGTCTCGCTCTGTCGCCCAGGCTGGAGCGCACTGGCCGGATCTCAGCTCACTGCAAGCTCCGCCTCCTGGGTTTACGCCATTCTCATACCTCAGCCTCCCGAGTAGCTGGGACTACAGGCGCCCACCACCTCACCCGGCTAGTTTTTTGTATTTTTTTTTTTTTAGTAGAGACAGGGTTTCACCGTGTTAGCCAGGATGGTCTTGATCTCCTGACCTCGTGATCCGCCCGTCTCAGCCTCCTAAAGTGCTGGGATTACAGGCTTGAGCCACCGCGCCCGGCCGAGCCTTCATTTTTAAATGGAAACTTTATAATCATAATTCATGCACTTGGGTTGAACATCGCATCTCCTGACTCTTTTTTCATACAAATATTCTATGAGTGGCATTATATGAAGACAAGCACTTTAGTATGGATTTTTTTTTCAAGTTGAAAATATCGGAGGGGGGGCATGTAAAGAAAGAAAAGAATGGGGGGAAGGCACAGCTCACAGACATAAAGAATAAATCTGGCACTTTTTTTCCCCCAGAACCACATGGCTCCTCCAACTCAAAGCCTCAAGTTCAAAAGATTTATGGACTAAAACTTCAGAACTATAAAATAAAATTGTTAGAAAATGCTGTTGCAACAGTCGATGGATCATTACAACAGCCACTTAGCAAGCCATAAACTGACTGGGCAAACAGAATTGGGTCAGATAATTAATCTCCACAATGGGAGGGTAACTAGAGACAAGTTACTTTACCACCTCTCCCTTTTCTGATCATCTGGTGAGCTTCCATTGCAGGAAAGCCACAGGACCCTCCGTTTAGGGAAAGAAGCCTGCAGTTCCCTCAAATGTAAGCAAAGACAAGATTTCCCATATCCAACACTATTACTGAACAAAATGGAAGTGCAAATAGAAATATACAGTTAATTTAAATGTCTGAGCCCAGCTCTGTTTCTACAAACTGCAATTTGGTGTTCCACATTCATTCTCTGGCCATTGAAAGCCAACCTCGTTTTGTTTACTGGGTTCCCTGCAGTTCCACGAGCCATTCACACAGTTCTCAGTTCCAGAAGGAAAAGTCAAGATCACAGGCCAACAAGATAGACCTCTTCCTAATAGTGAATTATCCCAATCTCAGAGAGAAATTCTGGCTTTTCCAGGAGATCTCAGTTTTATATATTTTCTAGATTTTGACCAAGATAATTTGTAGAAATGTGTAAGAAAATGGAATTTCATTGTTCTATCTTTGTAAGCCTGACCATACACATATATAAAATGATCGAGGACAGGGCTCTTATGTTAGGGCATGTGCTCCAATTTTGGGTTCGGAAAGTACAGTCAATCCTTGAACAACACAAGTGTAAACAATGTGGGTCCACTTATATGTGGATTTTCTTCCACCTCTGCACCCCTGAGACATCAAAACCATCCCTCTTCTTCCTCATCAGCCTACTCAATGTGAAGACAAGTCTGAAGTCCTTTATGATGATCCACTTCCACTTAAAGAATAGTAAATATATTTTCTCTTCTTTATGATTTTCCTTTTTTTTTTTTTTTTTGAGACAGGGTCTTGCTCTGTCACCCAGGCTGGAGTGCAGTGGCATGATCTTGACTCAATGTAACCTCTGCATCCTGGGTTCAAGTCATCCTCCCACCTCAGTCTCCTGAGTAGCTGGGACTACAGGCATGAGCCACCATGTCCAGCTAATTTTTTTATTATTATTATTTTTTTAGAGACAGGGTTTCACCATGTTATCCAGGCTGGTCTCGAACTTCTGAGCTCAGTCCACCTGCCCGCCTTGGCCTCCCAAAGTACTGGGTTTACAAGCATGAGCAACTGCGCGCAGTCATGATTTTCTTAATAACATTTTCTTTTCTCTAGCTTACTTTGCGTAAAAATACAGTACATAATACATATATAAAGCATGTGTTAATCAACTGTTGATGTTATCAGTAGGCGCTAGCCGATGATAGGGTAAGTAGTTACATTTAGGGGTAGTCAAAAGTTATACTCAGATTTTCAACTGCGCAAGGGGGCCCCAACCCTTGAGTTGTTCAAGGGTCAACTATGTATTAACTGTGCACAACATACACCCCTTCCAGTTCAGCTAGGATCCCTTCAGAAAGGAAGCAGATGGGAGATACTCCTGATCTCCCCATATTCCGAGTTAATATTCCACTTGTTACAATCCATAGCAAATTTTATGGACAAGTTATAACCGTTAGAATTAAGCAGTTCACATAGAAATCTGCATCTTCACCTTAACCGTGTGGCACCTACGCATCCCATAATTAGCCTCTGCTGAATGAATATTAAGCTGTACAGAGGTACAAAGGGTCAATTATATCACCAAATGAAGAAAAGAGAAGACACTTGTCTTGGCCTCTGGTTCTGTCTTAAATTAACTTTTAATATTGAACAAAACGTTATATTCGCTCTTCCCATATTCTAAAAATTTCTCTTCTGTGGAAGCAATAAGATATTTTTAAAATTTAATAGAACTCAGAAACTGTAGCAGAATCACTCCATGGGCATAAAGCCTAGTTCTAACATTTTCTCTTCATGGGTTCACACGAACATTCAGAAACAGTGTCCACCTCAGTGCTACCAGATTAAACGAGTTGAGATGCTGTGGCCCTCACGGGCCAGGAGAGCATCTGGGGACAAGAGAGAAGTCAGCTGTGCAGCTAAAAGTGGAACTTGGAGCCCTTGGACAGCCCCAACGAAGCCAAAACCCTACTCAGCAGGGGAGAGCCCCTAAACCGATGGCTGAGTAGCCTCTCCTAGAGATTAGAGGCTCGGAGAAGTTAGGAAAAGGCAAAACTGTTCAAGAGGAAAAGTTTCACCTATTATATCCTTGGGCCTCAAGCCCTTTGTGAAGTGAGGCAGGGTATAAAATCCACCAATATACAAATTAAACACACAAACACGAGCATGTGGCAGCAGCCCAGCTCCTTCCTTAAATCCTAAAACTGCAATCTAAGGAAGACCCAGGCTTGCTCCAAGTAGCTGCAGACATCTGACTTCTGAAGCCCCCATCATAACAAAACATGGGTGCAACCCCCAGTGCCTCCTCGCCTGCTCTGGGCAGCCACTCCCTCACCACGCGTGACGGCACAGAGCTTTCTGGAAAACAGGGTCTACGGCACTTCTCTGGTGCCAAACCCTGGGATGCCTGAGGATTTCCTAAGAGATAAGATGGAGGGCCAGGCTCCCTGAGTTGCCTGTGAAGAGTTTCCCAGAGTACCCCACGTCACAAACAAAGATGCTGAGTGACATCACGAGGAGTGGGGAGCTCAGCATAGTGGGTGACAGGCTAAGGCAGCAAATAGGAGAATACTCATAAAGAAATTTAAAACTATATTCATTGCAAAAGAAAGCAGAGTAAGCTGACCATAAAGGAAATGGTAGCGGGGTCACCAAGGGCTCAACTGGGGTTCAGCCAGGGCCTCAACAATTGGGATTTCCCAAAGGGAAGCAGAAATGCCTGCTGTAGCTGCCAGGACCCTATAGTTTGGGGTGTCATCACTTGACCTCAGCCACTGGATGGCAGATGCAATTCCCCTACCCATGACTGGGCATAAACTTTGCCATCAAGCACTATTAATAATGCCACTACCAGCTTTTATTGAGGACTCACTCACACAACCTTGGCAGGGAGGCAGTACTGGGACATCCATTTTACGGATGAAGAAACTGAGGCTCAGGTAGGTAAGTCTGCCCCCCAGAATTACAGAAATTGGTAACTGGACTTGGAGCCTTTGTCTTTCTGACTTTAAGACCCATGCTCTTAAGTATCCATCACCCTATTCTATCTCCCTTGTAGCTGAATTCAATAATAAGACTTAAATGCCCACATTGAGTTGGAACAAAGATACGCCACCATGAGATCCAGACAGCTTGATGGGCTGGCTCTCAGCAGAGATGTGCCCCACTCCTCCACCCCACGCAGTGGGACCTAAGGGATTTGGGGAACTGGAGCATGTGGATAAGATGCAGGGTCATTCCTCCAGGAATGGCTGGAGAAAGGAAGAGGCAGCTGCCACTGGGATGGCAGGACCACCTGTTCACCTGCTCTGCTGAACAGTTCCCATTCTCCCACCCAGGTTCTGACCAACAATAGCATCAAGAGACTCTTGTGGGTGAACACAGTTGCCCTCTATAAAACCAATCGCAAAGTATGAGGAACATTCCTCAAAGTATCAGGAACACCCCTCTATAAAACCAATCTCAAAGTATAAGGAACACCCCTCAGAAGATGATACGCTGCGTTGCTAGGGCCTCAAAAGGGCCCTAGCAACGTATCATCTTCAATTTCACCTACAATCTTCTTGACCCTATTTACATTTCAACATGTACAACACTTTAGGTACAGACTCTTCTATAAAACTGTTAGAAGTACAATGAAAATCAGCACTTCTTTTATTTGTCCTAAAATTATTTTCCTTAAACCTTGTACTTATGGTTTTCATGGAATTTGTGTGACCTTCCATCTTTTAACCTCACTGGGCCATTTCATTTGCACAATGAAAGCTTTGATCTAACAAATCTCCAAGGCCCCCTCCAAACACTAATGATTAGGATCCCACATCCCATATTCACCTTTCCAATATATCACTTTCATACTCAACCCTCTCCAATCTCACTTTTCCAAAAGATCCTTGTACTAGTGATGACTTTCTAGGACGACCATTAGTCCATAAAATGCCTTTGCGTGAATCAGAAAAAGATGCTTCCTTCCTTCAAATGGACACAGCCTGGCCTCAGAGCCTTGAGTCATTCAAGGTGTTACCTGGCAAGTACTTAACCTTAAACATCACTGCAATCTTCAGAAGAGTTAACTTCAGCCCATGACTGCAAACACCCAGGAGAAAAAATGCCTGAAGGAGTCATTCTGGTTTTACAGGTACAAATGCTGTCCATAAACACACACACACACACACAAAACCCACAAAGATCTTTCTCTTCTTCTCTCTGCCCTCAATTTTTCACGATGCTTTTCTTTAGGGGCAAATAGTTGCCAAGGTCTGTAACTGCAAGCTTTGCAGCTCCCCGTGGGAGCCAAGCCTGCCAAGTGTGGTACTTCAAACAGCTGCCCCCAAAGCTGTGGGGTTCACTGAGTATCATTCAAGATAGAAGCAGGAAAGCATGTGGGTGACCACAAGACCTCAGAAAGGAGATGGGGCTGTACAGAGATCCTGGCTGGATGATCAAGTCACTAAGGTCAAAGGTAAGGGCAAACAAAGACTCAGTCAAGAGAAACAACAGAGCACCTTCAGCTCACCAAAAAAAAAAAAAAAAAAAGATTAATGTATTAATCGGAACAGTAGGCATTTCTCCCTTGAGTATTTTCTCTTCCTATTTACTGATCAAATCTTTGTGAATGAAAGCACAATCCTCTTACTGGATCAAGAAAGACACATACACAAAAGCCCCTCAACTGAAAAATCAAGTCAGGCAGGTCATGATTTCACCTTTATGTGAACAGGATGCAGCCACAAAGGCCTGGATAGGGAGCTGGTGGCGCAGCTCCCACCGGCGTCATCGTTAATAAGTAAGCAGCAGCGGCCTGTGCAAAGCTCTCCTCGCCCTGGCAAGCACACTGACCAGGGCTGAGTAGGCATGACCCAGCAGTGCCAAGAAAGCACAAGGTCTGGGGCAGAGCAGGAGGGAGGGGAGGTGTCTGTGTGCTGCTGAAGGAAGCTCAAGTGGCTGGATCCAGCTCTGAAGGCCAGAAGCTCTAAGCAGCCCCTTCTACACCACACCACCCACTTCCTAATGTTCTTTTTCCCAACGGCGGTAGACCCTGACTCTGGGGAGCCTCGGGGGTCCTGGAGCTTAAGACCTTGCAGAAGCTGTCACTCGGGAGACCAAAAGTTCAGAAGTAGGAGTTGCAGCCGCCTGGGTCTGCGGTTCTTGGCTGCCCCGAGAGGCAGTTCCTCTGCTTGGGGAGAAAGCAGGGTCTTTGTGGCAGTGAACAAGGCTGTCCTCAAGGAGAAACGGGGCCACAGCTGCTTTGTTTTCTCAGGAAGGCCTGAATCATTAGGGAGAGAGCAAGCTCTCGAGCACACAAGATGAGAACAAATCAGCCCCGAGAACAGGGGAAGGGTCTACTGAATGGGCCCTGGGCAGCTGGCCGGGGAGGTGCAATGCTAACTGGTCCAAAATAACCACGCCAATTTGCACACGAATAAGCAAACACAAAACCCCAAAGCGAGGACATTCAAAACCGAAAGCAGCTGCTAATCACCTGTTTAATTTTTTTTTTCTTAAATTAGCTGCAACTAAGAATTTTCAAACTCTCAAGTACAATACACAGCTTAACATTTTCATACACCTGTAAAACCAGTAAGTTAAATCCCATTACAAAAGACTCCAACTTATAAAGGAGCAGTTCAAATACAGTTCTTATCAAATATAAACAATGGAAAATGATTTAGGCCTAAAACATCAGTCACTGGAAATTAACATTTGAAAAAAAATTTTTTACATAAAAACCATCTGTGTATTGAGATGGTGCACTCTGCTACACCACAGGCCTAATTAGGAAACTAGGAACCAAGGCATTTCAGAGCAATGCATTAAGTTTTGTGTGTTTTCTTCTTTGGGGGAGGGGGGATCTTGCTGAAATCTTATCAATACAGTGTTGTCCTTTCTTCTCTGTAAATCTAAAATGATGTCTATGTCGAATTGCTAAGAGTGCTTTTGGCTGACAGACAAAACACAACTTGTCTTAATCTGGGGTGGTTCTCCCTGCTGACATCCCCACCCAAGGATAATCTGCTTAAGAGTCCAACCAGGGCATCAAAGTTATCAGGAAGATAAAAATGAAGAAACACGCCCGCCAAAAAAGAAGTTATGCAAAGAGGGGAGATCTGGTATGTGTGGGTAGAAAGGTCCAGAATTAAATAGAACACCTTTCTTTCCCCGCCACTCTCTTTCCTAAGGAAAAGATTTTAAAACACTGGCCAAGCGTGGTGGCTCAAGCCTGTAATCCCAGCACTTTGGGAGGCCGAGGCAGGCAGATCACCTGAGATCAGGAGTTCGAGACCAGCCTGGCCAACATGACGAAAACCCATCTCCACTAAAAATAGAAAAAATTAGCTGGGCATGGGGGCAGGTGCCTGTAATCTCAGCTACTTGGGAGGCTGAGGCAGGGAGAATTGCTTGAACCCAGGAGGCAGAGGTTGCAGGGAGCTGAAATTGTGCCATTGCACCCCAGCCTGGGCAACAGAGTCAGACTCTGTGTCAAAAAAAAAGAGACCAATTAATGGTTGTCATCCAAATGCCACTTTACATCTTCCAAAGTACTTGGTGGATATCTTAGTTGATGCACCCAGCAACTCAGTGACATAAAAATAAGGAAACTAAGTCCCAGAAAGGTTAAGTGGCACATCCAGGGTCCCAGAGCAAGTTATTAAAAGGCGAGTCAGAGTCTGGAACCCACCAGGCCCCGCCTGCCCCATGGCCTCTCAAAATAGTATTGCCAGAACAAGGGAGGGGTCTGGTCCAGCCCTCAGAGCAAAAGAATCATGTGGTCATGATCACTGGTAACCACGAAAATCAGCATGTGATTGTAATTCTTTAGGAGCCTGTGTTTTGAGGGTAAAGACACCGGTTCCACTTGAGTTTTGGCATGCATCCCTAACAGAAAGTCCTGAGGCAGAAAAAGAAGAGAAAAATAAGGGAGACCAAAGAGGACAGACCAAAGCTGGACATACACCGTTCTGTCTGTTCAGCACCCCTGTCTTCAGGGAACCTACCCAGTTCCAAGGGACTATCCATCACAGACTGGTCCAAGGGCTGAACCTGTGACCTAAGCAAGGCCAATCAGGGAACTTCCCTGACAAGTGATATGCAGATGCTGAAAGAAAGCAGTACTATTTCCATGGGAGCTGCCAAGCTCCTATGTGCATCCATGATCCTGACAGCTATTTCTCCAACTCATGGAAAACATTTACGTGTAAAAGGAGCGAATGAGACCAACCCACAGAGAAAAGGAGAGAGGAGAGATGAGGGACAAAAAGAGCCATGGTGACATCATTGGAGCCCTGGAACCAGCTGTGACAAAACCAGGAACACTCCTGGACTTTACACTTATGTGGGCCAAGGTATTCTTCTTTCTCCTTGGGCTCCTTTGAGTTGAGTCATTTGAAACCAAAAGGATCCTGACTTATGACACAGAAGACAAACTTAAAAATATGCTGGTCACAGACTCCACATTTTTCAGACTATCTTTATTTTCAACACTCAGTTTTGTGGCCCCATAAAACCACTTCCACTCTTGCCTTCTAGAGTCTACTCTCTGCCCAGCAGCTAGAGAGATCTTCTCCAACAGTTAATCATACTGCCTCATTCTCGGGCTGCTCGAACCCTTCCAACAATATCCCATCGCAAGCTCCTTTGTATTAGTACAAGCTCCCAGGCTCCTTGTATCTGGCCCCTGCCTCCCTCCTCAAACTCCTCGCCCACTCCCCTTCCTCATCGCACCCTCTCTGCTCTCACCTGCACTTACTGGAGGTTCACAATCATCAGGCTTGCTCCTGTCTCAAGACGTTGCCTCTGCTGCTGCCTCACCTAAAGTTCTGGCGACCATTCCCTCCCTTAGTTCGGATCTCTATGCAAATATCACCTCCCAGAGAGACATCCCTGAAACACCCCTCCCCCACCTGGAATCAAATTTTATATTTACTTATCATCTCTCTTAGAATGTAAGCTCTCCCAGGGCACTGACCTTGACCATCCTGCTCACTTCTGTATCTCTACTGCCTGGCCTCTCTACCACTATTTATTAAATACACAAAATTCCAGTGCTGTGGCATTCAAGTACCTTCCCAGCCATTCAAAGAGCAACATGGGGTCCTGGGCCATACCACGTCCTTACGCTTTCCACACCAAAACTAACATCACCAGAGCTATGCTATTGACCAGGGGTTGGCAAACTATGGCATGCAATCCACATCAGGTCTGCCATCTGTTTTTCTCTTACCTGCGAACTAAGAATGGTTTTTACTGACGAACATCTATAACTGACTTGATAATAGAAAACAATAACTTTGAACTCCAATTCAGTAAAATGTTATGCTCCCCCAAAACAATATCCATTCTTCTCATTGCAAATGTGTTTTAAAAAACTGTACTCAATAATTGTCATTATATTTTGAATTTCATCAGTAAAAATCCTCCGTAAATTTGTTTTCTCTCTTGTTACGTTAAATACCTACACAAAATCCTCAATATTGCATCCTGACCCCCGAAAGCCTAAAATACTTACCATCTGGACCCTTTACACACATAAAAAAAAAAAAAACCGAGTTTGCTGATCCCGATGACAGACTTACTGCTCATGCGTGGGGGAAAAGGAGACTTAATAGGTCAGTCCAACTCCTGCACCATCCAGGACCAAAATCTTCAATTGCTCTTAATGTTCTGAGACCCAAGGAAAAAATAATAATCAGACTAAATCTTCAATCTACTGGAAGTTCTTAAATTCAATGACCCTCCAGAGGAAATAGACACTTTGACTCAGCAAATGTTCCTATAGGAGAAATGGCATCACTGGTACCACCTACATCTCCACCAACTACTCCCTAAATAACAAAGGAAATAAGAGTCTATGATTTCCCTTAGAATATCTTAGGTAAATGTCTTAGGAGCTCCTCCACTATCTGTTCCTAACTGAACCATGTATCAGTGCACCAAGTCCGCCTTTAGCCGTGTGTCCTCCCTGGCACACAAGTCCTTAGTACAACACCAAGAAAACCCAAGAAGTCACATCGAATCAATCAAGCCTCCATCCAATGTGGAAGTCACAGCCATGGCTGCTCTACGCCTAACCACAGTTGGTCCAAGGAAGACTTAAACAGGAGCAGTGGACCCAAGTGAAAACCCACTCCCATTTGGTCAGCACAACTCCAATAATGGTCTGGGGATACACAGGAGGCCAGGCTCTACTTGAGTTGCCAGAATACTAAAGGAATGAAAAGTGTCCTTCTCCGGAGGAGAGCACATTTTCGGGAGCTATCTGGGGAAAAATGGGCCAGTGAGCTGTTGATATTCAAATCATCATTAAATGACTCAACTTTCCAGAAATAAAAGGCGTCACAGTGGGAAATTCTCCATCTTGACTTTTTTAAAGCTGCAGAGCGAAGAACCAATTAATTTTTAAACATTTCTTTAAAATTACAAGATTCACCCTCACCCAGTCCAGTCATTACTAATTTCCTGCTCTCCACACCCTGATCCTTAACACCGCCGCCCTGTGAAATTCCTAGTGCCCAGCAGGGCTGAAGCAGCAGAGGAGGAGGCTAGGAGGAGCCCTTCTGGCCAAGGCAAACTCAAAGCCAAAGGCATTCCATCCAAGTTAAATCCGCATGGACCAAGAAGAGACCAAGAAGCTTGAACTCAAGAAACTGGCTCCTTCAAGACCGCAAACCCTGTCTAGGTACAGCCTTTTAAAGTGACAATTATTCAGGAATTGGCTGGCATTTATTCCCCTGACCCTACCCTTTATCTTTCTTCCAGGGTCCCTCAATACCTCCTCTTAAAATCACAGACCTTTGTGAGCAAGGAAGAGCAAGAAGAAACACAGAGCGGCTCAGTGTGTGAGTCCGAACAAACCTGTTCCCATTTAGGAAACAGGGTTCCACCCTCCTTCACATGGGAGCTCCTCTTCATCTGCTTCCCTTCTCTTTTCCACCAAGGTCTTAGAGTCCTATTTCCTCCCCTACTTCCTTTCTAAAATAAAAGGAACAAACATAGAGTCCTCTATTCAGACATCTAAGTTCCAGAAATCAAAAGAATAAATAGGAAGGGCGGCCACAGATTTCTCTACTTGGGAAAAATACCAAAATGATCCTAGGTCCCAAAACAGAGATGGTAACCCAAGACTTTACACACTGGTGAACCTCAGAGTAGACCATTAGAGAAGAAACCATCCAGGTTCATGACTTAACATCCAGATTCATTTACGTGACATATACTTGTTGAGTGCCTACTAGGTGCAGACACTGTGCTGGAAGTCAACAGCAAACCAAAGAGATAGGAAAGGCCGACTTTCCTGGGACTTACATCCAGTACCTCCAGTACCTTATGAATATGAAAGGGAACCAAAGAATGAGAAGCTGACCTGCCTCATACCTTCCTCTCAGTGTTTCTTCACACAATGTATGTTCTCATTCATTCACTGTCTCACTCATCTATCCAATCATTCATTCCATCAAATATACACTGAACACAAACTTTGTGTGTGTGTGATTTTTGGGGTTTTTTTTGTTGGTGTTTGTTTTGTGTGTGCACGTGTGACACAGTCTCATTCTGTTGTCAAGGCTGGAGTGCAGTGGCGTGATCTCAGCTCATTGCAACCTCTGCCTCCTGGGTTCAAGCACTTCTCCTTCCTCAGCCTCCTGACTGGCTGGGATTACAGGCATGTACCACCACGCCCAGCTAATTTTTATATTTTTAGTAGAGATGAGGTTTCACCATGTTGACCAGGCTGGTTTCAAACTCCCGACCTCAGAAGATCCACCCACCTTGGCCTCCCAAAGTGCTGGGATTACAGGCGTGAGCCACTGCACCCAGCCATACACACAAACTTTGAATCAGGCATTGACCTAGGTAGGTGGGGGCTCCAAAATTTATATAAAAGAGGGCTTGGGAGCAGCACCCTTCTAAGTGGGAAGGGGCAGGGGGCTGAGGATTTGTTTCAAAGTTACACAAGCACTCAGTTTTGGCTTAGATGGTGTATTTATTTGTGGTGGCTGGGAGGTGTTGATGAGGACTGGGGAAGGGAACTAAGCCCTAGTCCCAGCACCCCACTATGATGGGCCCTGGGAAATACTGGAATGACATGGCTGGTGCCCTTACTGAGCCTATACTCCCACAGGAGAATATGGGTGTGCTAGTTATTCTCTGCTTGACCCTCCAGAACCATCATCTGCTCTTTTCCTCCCTGCTTGTGCCTTGCAAGACTGACCTCTCTAGGATGGTCTCCTGGACCCCAGCTGGGCTTGGCCAATGGAAGACACTATCAAGAGAAGGTGGGAAGAGAGAAGTTGAGGCAGTGACGCCCCTGCTTGCTGGCCTCACTCCTCCTTGGCCACAGGTCCAGTTGGCAACCCTGACAACAGCTGAATTCCAGTACATGCTTCCTCCTCTTGTCCCTCAGGCCTAGGGGTGGTCAGCCTGCTTAGCATTGCTGATAATCCTGAGGAGTTTCATCCTTCCTTGCTGAACCTTTAACCTTGTCTACACCTCTGTAAATAATCCCCTCGTTCAATTTTTTCAAGTACCCCCTCCCATGAGGCATCTGTTTCCTACAGAGACCCTACCTGATACAATGACAGTAGGCGAACAACAAGTCTTAAAACGTGCCATGGTATTGACAGAGAGGAGCACAGCCTAGCAGGCTGGAGGAAGAGGGAGAGGGGATCAGGAGGTGATCAGAGACCAGGAGATACTGAAGCCAAATTGACAAGATGAAGGTGAGCGCTTTCCGGGCCAGGGATCCCCTGTGCAAAGGCAGGGAAGCATGAACAGCCAGTGTGATCAGGGCACTGCCAGTGGCTCAGTGTGGTGGGGTGTGAGAGAGAGAAATGACCGTGCTGGGGAGGAGGGAGGAACACACAACAGCCGCCCTCCAGGCTGTGCAACAGCACTTAGACTTTATCTTGAGGCAATGGGCGGTCTTTAAAGGCCAATCACATGGAGAGGCTGTCCAGCACTCCAAGTGTTTCCAGACACATCCCTTCCTTGGACAAACCGAAAATTGGCATTCATGTAGGATAAATAAACATAATCCCTAAAACGGCTATTCCAGGGCACTGTGTCTGGACTCTAAGGCAAAAAAATAAAAGCTATCAGCCCATGAAATATGGTCCATAGTAACATCCTTCTATGAACACACACACACACACACACCCCTACCTCTGGCACTGTTAACAATAGGCTTTGGAGCATTAACAACCTCAGGTGAAAACACACCAGTCATTAACAACAGATTTTGAGAAAACTACAACCTAAATAACTATCACTGGAACACGTAAGTTACTTAATATAAAGTGGTTCCATATGGTTCATTTATAATTCACATAGCGCCAGGCAGCAAGAACCCATCAGATGACATCTACTGGAGTCACCAGATACGCTTTAATCTTTCCAAAAGGACAGCAAAGGAGGATGTATTTGAGAAATTTTTCAGGTACTACTAGGTTCTAGAATATTCTTAGAGTAAAAAATTATTTCTCGGCTTCCCAACCCTTACCTCTCCTTTGAGTTTTTCAGTATATATGTTCCCGAAATTGGCTTTAAAAAGCTTCAAGGAGAAAAAAATTTGAAGTTTATCTGATTACTAAGCTTACCATGACCAATGTTAACTCTTTTTCTCTTTGTGTGGTTCCTGGTTGTGAGCAGACAGGCTGAACCTAAGCACACACGTGCAGTGCACCAACTTGACTCCTGTCATAAAACTGATAAAAGGTGATCTGTTCATCTCCTTAAGTACTCATAGCACTATTATTCATGGCCTGGTACTTAGACACAAATGTACACAGTTCTAAAGCAGATCATTTCAAGTATTTCATTTTTCTTCATCTTTCTTCTTCCCCCAGTACATATAATTGACATACACATATGTTGAGAGCTTTCCTGTATTTCTTTAATCACTGTCAGGATCACTCATAAATGTTAATTAAGAAGAAGATTTAAATGTTACTCCTCAACTGTGCCAAATGGAGAAACTTTGAGTTTAACACACGCTTCTCATGAGTGTTCATGCTCCCCTGTGCCCCCTCTAGTGAGCTCAGGGGTGGAAGCACACACGCGCGCGCACACACACACACACACACACACACACAAACACACAGACACACACTGAAAATCCCCGGGCTGCTGGGTCAAGAGTCGGGCAGCAGTGACCACCAAAAGGGAGAAGGCGGTGAGCAGAGGAGGATCCCAGTAATAGGAGAAGGAAGGGCTCCGAGATGAGAGCCTGGAGTCCTCATCCCAGGCTTCCAATCCCAAGGCAGAATAAGAGTGGCCAGCCAGGAACCATGAGGGAGGGCAGCCCAAGAATGCTCTTATTTCAGGAACTTCAAGAAGGCTTCTCTGTGCTCCTAAATATCTCCTTAGTCTACTGGCTAGGACTTGAAGCCTTTGAACCAGAGATAAAATTTTTCAGTCCACAATTTGAGATAAAAGGCTTGGGTAGCACCTGGGAGAGTTAACAGGAACGAGTGTAAATAATATCAGATCTTTCCTAATTCAGAGAGTACTAGAAAGCTAAGAAATCAGAACACCCTGAGAGCGGATGTGAGTTGGGAAGGAGAGGGACACCAACCTAAGAATGTCACCATTCCCCTTGTAGGTCATTGGGTTAGTCCATTTTTGCATTGCTATAAAGTACCTGAGGCTGGGTAATTTATAAAGAAAGGAAGATTTTTGGCTCACGGTTCTGCAGGCTATACAAGCATGGTGCCTGCATCTGCTCAGCTTCCAGCGAAGGCTTCGGGAAGCTTCTCATCATGGCGGAGGGGGAAGGAGAGCCAATGTATCATACGGCAAGAAAGGGGACAAGAAAGAGAGGGAAGAGGTGCCAGGCTTTTTAAGCAACCAGCTCTCATGAGAACTCATAGAGTGAGAACTCACTCATGACTAAGGGGATGACACTAAGTCATTCCTGAGGGATCCACCCCCTTGATCCAACACCTTCCACTAGGCCCTACCTCCACATTGCAAATCACATTTCAACATGAGATCTGGAGAAGACACATACCCAAACCACATCAGTCATCTTCCCTGGGTACAGAAGTGAGCTGAACACTGGAACTACTGAAACTGAGCAGTGGTCTCTTGTCCCAAAGGACAACCCAGGCATCCATCACTCCCTGCCTGCCTCCTATGACTCCCAACTCAACCTCTAATCTAACCACCCTCATAATCCTTGGACTACCATAGGCATGTCCAAGTGAGATGTATCACAAGCAACTCGTACCACTAGGAAGGTGCCAAAGCACGCAAAGAACTTGGCATTTAAGAAGGCAGAGCAGATTCTAGAGTCTTCCTACAGTCACGTCGCCTTCTCTCCCCTTCTACTGCAATGTGTGCATCCAGAGCATATGAGAAAGACTGGATGTGCAGCGCAGCACAAGGGCACTGTGCACACAACTGTGCAAATGACCTGTGAGCTCCCAGAGGCAGAGACCAAATGCACTCATCTTGCTCACCGCTCTATTGCCATAGTCAGCCTAGGGCCTGGCAAAAGCAACAGCCTCTGCATGTTGGTTCAGTGAACAGAAGAAAGAAGAAACTGTCAGATACGTGGAAATCCAACGTCCTGAAGAAGACTGAAGGATCGCTGAGATGACTTGAGAAGGAATTGCTAACATCATCGACTCCAGCCAGTACCACGGAAGCAGGTATTGTGGAGAACCTAGAGACAAATCTACTCTACCAAGAGAGAAACCAGGACAGAATTTCCACTTCTTTGCTTCCAGGGGGTAGAAACCCCAGGGAGTGACCTCGCTGAACATCATATGTACAATCGTGAAGACAGAACAACTCCGATATAAGTGCCATGGGTTTCAATATACACGATGCTGAGAGAGAAACACAAGACAGAAGTGCGTAAATCTGTACTCCGATAATGCCTACATGAAGGGGTTTGAACACACGGGGACGGGACTGGAAAGCAATGAGAACCACAGGCAGGATGATAGGTAGATGTGTTTCTTTTCTTCACTTAAAATTTGAAAAGTGGTGCTATAATGCCATGCTCACTATTTTAAAATAACAGCTAAGATCATTTTAAAAGAGCTGTTTTGGAATACAGGTCTCATAAGTCAAACCTTGATAAGATGGTACACTGTGGGGTGCTCTAATAATTCCCACTTCTTTCTACGATGCTAGTCTGAAACATACTGCAGCCTTATTATCTATGGCAACCTAAGGGCCAGGGCTTTCAGAACTCATTTCCAGGAACAATAGTGAGGAGGGGTATTAACTAATAGCTGCTTAATTAAAAAGTCACTAAAGTAGAGTGCTGGGAAATTTTCTATTTGGAACTCCATGAGAAGACATAAGCATAACTGGTATGTGTTTGATCTGCCTAAGATGCAGCCCTGAATCTTTAAGGCATTATCTTAAAGATAACCAGAGTAAATTTAAACTGTGCACACACACAAACATATATATGTTTAGCCCTACTCTGTTCGATTACATATTCTGTTTAGGTTTTGTAAAAATAGGACACTTCAGCCGGGCACAGTGGCTCACACTTGTAATCCCAGCACTTTGGGTAGCCGGGACAGGTGGATTGCTTGAGCTCAGGAGTTTGAGAGCAGCCTGGACAACATGGCAAAACCCCATCGCTACAAAAAATAGAAAAATTAGCCAAGCTTGGTGGCATGTGCGTGTAGTTCCAGCTACACAAGAGGCTGAGGTGGGAGGATCGCTAGAGCCCAGGAGGTTGAGGCGACAATGAGCCATGATCGTGCCACTGCATTCCACCTGGGTGACAGAGCAAGACCCTGTCCAAAAAAAATACACTTTGCAAAATGTTCTGTTACTGATTTAAACAACAAAAAAGAAAGATTATTTATTGTTCTCCAAAGTATTTAACTCACCCAGCTTGGACTACAGTTATTCACATTTTTATTTTATTTCCCCATAAGACTCAGCTCTTTCTCAAACCCCTGGAAGGCCCTGCCTCAGTTTACTGCACCTTATCAGATCAAAGGGGTAGATCAATGAATTCAAAGGGTTTACATCTTCATTAAGAAAAAAATCAAACCCCCCAAAATGTGTTATTTGCATGTCTCAAGTCCTGTTAAAAATAAGGATGAGAAAGGGTTACTTCGCTGTTAAACTTTTTAAATTTCAAAAGCTGCAACTTCTATGCAATTCTCAAGAAATACAAGTGAGCAAGTGGTTTCTCATTTATAGTAATGATGTAAAGTTTTCTTACAAATGTTCTTAAGGTCATAAATCAACAAAAAGAAAAGTATTAAGTAATTAATAATACATGTAGCATGAGGATATAGAGAAAATCAGAGAAGTGATAAATAACAATATTTGCAGGATAGGGACCTAACATTTTTCATCTCTCACCTTTCACCTTCCTCTTTCTCCTTCTCCAACTGCTACCTACCTATTGATACATTTCAAAAAATAAGATGTGACTGTCACAGGCAAGAGGAACCTACAGAGACAGGACTATTAAATGTAAATGGGGTCCTGGAACAGACAAAGGACAGTAAGGAAAAACTAGGGGAAGTGGAATAAAGTCAGGCTTTAGTTAATTTTTTTTTTTTTTTGAGACGGAGTCCCACTCTGTTGCCCAGGCTGGAGTGCGGTGGTGTGATCTTGGCTCACTACAACCTCCACCACCTGGGTTGAAGCGATTCTCCTGCCTTAGCCTCCTGAGTAGCTGGGATTACAGGCATGCACTGCAATGCCCGGGTAATTTCTGTATTTGTAGTAGAGGCGGGGTTTCACCATGTTGGCCAGGATGGTCTCAAACTCCTGACCTCAGGTGACCCACCCACCTCAGCCTCCCAANTTTTTGAGACGGAGTCCCACTCTGTTGCCCAGGCTGGAGTGCGGTGGTGTGATCTTGGCTCACTACAACCTCCACCACCTGGGTTGAAGCGATTCTCCTGCCTTAGCCTCCTGAGTAGCTGGGATTACAGGCATGCACTGCAATGCCCGGGTAATTTCTGTATTTGTAGTAGAGGCGGGGTTTCACCATGTTGGCCAGGATGGTCTCAAACTCCTGACCTCAGGTGACCCACCCACCTCAGCCTCCCAATACAGGCAAGAGCCACCACATCCAGCTGGGCTTTAGTTAATTTTTTAAAATAATAAGATGCTTTAAACAGTATATGCTACATTACCTTTTATATAAGAAGGGGAAATAAGAAAATATACAAATATCTGTTTATCTTCACAAAAAGAAACACAAGACAAACCAGAAAAGAGTGAAGTTGGTCACCTCTCAGGGGTTGGGAAACGGGGAAGAAGAGATCTAGATATGGCAGTAGGGCTTCTCTCAGTAGACTTTTAAACACACATTAATGTCCCACATATTAAATAAAATTAAATTAACAAGGATGGGAAGGAAAGAGGAAGAAAACCCTAAAACTGACAGCAAACCATAATCACAGTGCAGGTGGGAGGGAGGGAAGAGGGAATCCAAATGACTGAGGAACACATGGTTGAACTATGCACCCTCGGTCTTTAGCTGGGAGGCGGGCAGTGGGCAGATTCAAGAGAAATTCAAACAAGCCTTGAATCCTTTTTAGTAGGCCTTTTTTTTTTTCTTTTTTTTTTGAGACAGAATCTCACCCTGTCGCCCGGAGTGCAGTGGCACAATCTTGGCTCACTGCAAGCTCCACATCCTGGGTTCAAGTGAGTCTCCTGCCCCAGCCTCCTGAGTAGCTGGGATTACAGGCGCGTGCCACCACACCTGGCTAATTTTTGAATTTTTAGTAGGGACGGGGTTTCACCATGTTGGTCAGGCTGGTCTCAAACTCCTGACCTCGTGATCCGCCCACCTCGGGTACACCAGTCTTTTGTAGTGGAATGGGCAAGACACTCTGGTTCTATTTTACTTGTATTAAGGATTAAGCAAACTAGTAACTGTGCTGATGTTGAGAGCCAGGATTCTGACCATGGAAGGGCTGTACAGATAGGGAACGGGGCAGCAAGAAAGAATCCTGTGCAGATGAGCTGCCACTGGAGGTGTGGTGTGAACTCATGATTTCCAAAATATGTATGTATATGATGTATGGGCATGCCCATATATCTGTGTGTACATGTGTGCACTCATGTTTCCTAGATCTCTCCACGGAAATAGCCTAGAAGCAAAGACACTCCAGTAACAATGAGCAAAGATGCTTTAGTAACCCTCCTATCTTGGTCTCTAAATCCAACCCCCACTACAAGAAACCAGCTCCTTGGAGAAGTGAGTAAATCCAGGTCTGGAGCAGGGGAGACAAGATGAGCTTGGAACACCTCGTTATGCCAGAAAGTAAAGAAATGCTTAAAAAAAAAAAACTCCAGGGCAGGATCATGGGGGAATCAAAATGAAGGGCCTCCCACTGGCCAAGTTTGGGCCAAGTTGAGCACCAAAACTGTCATGTACAGTAATTATTATAAGCCATTGAAATACTAGGACTCCATGAATCCATATCTATAAGAAATATATTTTTAAATTAGTGGGTAAGAAGGAGGGGCTCTTGCTTACCGCAGATGCCAAGGACCAAGTGGTAAACAAAGAGGGGATGTAGGAGTTGGAAAATTATTTTGTAACCATTATTGTAAGGACTAGATCAGGCGAGAATCATCAGTGAATGCTAGCTCTCAGAGGAAACTTCCATGAGAAATATCTTAAAAGTCTCCTCACAGACTGCTTCTTTGTTGCAGAAGAAAACATAATAACTATACAGTGGAGAACTCTAACAACACCTTGACCAGGTGATCAAAGAGAGGCAGATGGACATCAAGTGCTCCAGATGCAATACCCTGAGAAGGACACAAAAACACTTACGTCGTGTTCTGGCCAGGAAAGCATAACTTGAATCTAGTCATGAGGAAATACTAGACGAGAATGTTCTATTGGGAAAAGGTGGGGGAGGATTGTATTCTTTATAAATGGCAATGTCATAAAAGGCAAATAAAAGCTATGGAAATATTCCAGGTTAAAGCAGACAAAAGAGTCATCAAAAAAAAACCTAAATGTTATACCTGATCCTCCATTATATCCTGTACTTGAGGGAAAAAGAATTCTATAAAGGACAGATTGGGGCAATTGACAGAACTGAAATACCGATGGTAGATTACATAAAAGTACTGTATCAATGCTAAATTTCTGAGGTTCATGACTGGACTGAAGTTGGTAAGGGAATATCCCCATTAGGAACACTGACGTATTTAGGAGTGGAGGGTCACGATACGTACAATTATTCCCTAATGACTCAAGGAAAAAACCCCATTAGTGAAAAAGAGAGCAACTGATTGAGCAAAGAGGGTAAAATGCTGATAAAGGATATATGTGAGTGGAGCACACACGGATGTTCTTTGAACTTATCCTTAAAAACGTTCCTGTAAGTTTTAAATTACCTCCAAATAAAAAAAAGCAAGAGGGCGAGAAGGAAAGACAGTGACTTGGTAGATAAAGCTGGGGACTGGACCTCCTAGCTTAGAACTCTGCTCATCTCAGTTCAAGTCCTCTTTCTAAGCTTAGCTCCATTTCCTCATCTGCAAAGTCAGTCAAGAGGGCTTAACCCTTCCCTACCTCACAGGTTGTGCAGAAAGATAAAGTAACAAACAAATGTACAGACAGTAAAATTGATTGTAGTCACATTTTCTGAGAGAAGTCATCATGACCTGTATTTCTTTTTTTTAAATCTGGTATCAGATTTTGCAAGATAATATTGAACTTTTGCAAAGTTGGGTGACCTCAGAAAAGGAATAAAGGTCACAGAACTCTTTAACTGGTATTATTAAATAAATATTTGCTTAAACACAATCCCCAAAGTAATCAATGACCATTTCAAAACGTGTGTGTATGTAAGTAAGAATTATAATGGCAAAAGATGGAGTTAATAGTAATACTCTAAAATTTAAAACAGCTGTTATTTAGAGTGATGTGATTATAACTCATTGTCCCTTTCTATCATACAAAGTTCATGTAGTAGTATTTTAGTTTCTAATTTTTTAAGATAGTTTTGTGGTCACTGAAACATTACTGAAAGTCTTCAAAAATTCACTTAATTTTCACAAAAAGACATGACACCATCAGATGCCAATTAACTCCAGAAGAAAGAGACTGTAACTGCGAGTTGACAAAATGATTTCTGCATATAAAATGAAGAATGGACAGTTTGGAAGTTTTCAACTAATACCCTCTCAATTTTCTAGTCCAGATTTAGACCTTCCTCTGAACAAGAGGAAAAGTCATTCTTCAACTTCATGTCTTCGCTAAAATAGACTAGAAGTCAAATCACGAGCTATAAACTTTTCTACTAAACTTTGTCCTCCAGCGCTCCCCGGCTTTCTTCATCCAGGCACAGATCAACATGAAGATTTGGAGAAAGACAAAATCTCAGGGGTGGCCTCTCAGAGCATTCAACTAGGAAGGTAAACAGCGTTCCAACCCTGCCTCTCACTACCCATCCTCCTGCTGATGGAGGGACAGGATGTCCATGTACCAAAGAGGTGTTTTGCCAACATCCCTCAGATCCGCATCAAATATAATTTTCAAACCAATTAGCTCAAAAAGCATCACAACCAAAGCAGTATCTCCCACATTCTCATTACGGGGCCATCCTATTCAATTCCTAATGAGAGGAGAGACAAAGGCAGTAGATGCAATAGGGTCTACTTCAAAAATTCTTTTTCTTTTAGAAAACAGATCCTCTTTTGTTCTGGTTAAACACCAATTACTCTGCTCTAACATGCAAATCAGCCGAAAATAGGGCAATATGTAGCTCACTCTGGTTCCACGGCAAGTTAGAAGGAAGAAAAGAGAAAGAGACCAGGGAGGAAGAAAGAGAGAAAGAAAAGAAAGGGGAAAGAAAAAGAGGGAGAGGAGAGAGAAAAGATGAGCAATAAAGGCAAATCCCTGGAGGTCTTCAATTCCAACTACTCTGTGCTGACACAAAGCTCTTTTCAAATGGCTTTTCTGTATTATCTGTGGCGGTGCCCACAAGCGGTGATTTTGCCATTATCCAAAAAAAAAAAAAAGCAAGAAAAGAAAAAACACACTCAGGCGTACAATATAAGCAGAAAAGCAAAAGTAGCCAACAAAGCTATTTACCTAGTGCTACCACTTGCTACAAACACTCTCCCAAAAAGTAATGTTCTCAGCATAATGTACCAGGGAGTGAAAGAGAAGAGTTCACCTTGGCAGAGGGGCTGACAGACTGACAACAGGAACCTGGTCGTACACAGGACATCCTGGCCTGAGATGGTACAGGGTCCCCAGCCAGGTGGCACAGGGTCCCCAGCCAGGTGGCGGTGTGAGGACCAACCCAGGATGTACCCAACACCACTTCTCACTCAGGCACCGTTTGGTTTTTCCCCACTTTAGTTATGCTTAACTCATTTCAATCTTCTAAATACATGATTACCTTTCTTTTAAATGCAGGTGGGTAGGTAGAAGGGCACACCCCAGTTCTTCTCAGACCTCCTTCTGCACACACACCACTGCGAGCTGGATAAGACGCAGATTCTTTCCAACACATTCCTAGGTGATGCTGGGGCCACACTGAGCCGCCGGCATCCTTCCCAGCTCTGTCCTGACTTGACCTCCTTCCCTGACCCACCCCAACCCTGGTTCTGACTGGGGAGCTCCTCTCTACTCTCATATCATCCATGTTCTAAAAGAAGAGGGCTAGGGAAAGGTGCAGCAGCTCTCTCACACCAGCCCCGGGGCAGCACCTGAATTTCTCCACATGGACCCACACCTGAGCACACCCCAGGACAGAATGGATACTCGGGGAGCAATGCAGATCCCAGGTCGGAGGCGAACGTGTACTCCTGCTGAGGCTCCCTCCAGGTGCAACTGCCAGGGCTTCAAGCCAAGGAGGAGCAGCCAAGATGGAAACAGTGACCATGGACTGGGCTTCCCTGCTGCTGGGCTCAGATGCGCTGGTAAGAATGTCTGGCACGCTGGAAATCGGCAGAGAGTGTACCTGCTCGGTCCCACTGGCCCAATCCCATGTCTATCCCAGAGTAAGAAGGTCAAGTACCCAATCTCCACCCCAATCAAGACTCAAGTGTCTACCTGACAACACTTCTCAGTGTCACACCACCCTCCCATCCCCCAGAACCACAGGCCATTGCTGGGGAGACTTCTGCAGTAAAATGACTCAGCCACAAAGATGGGAATCCTCTACATTTTCCCTTCCTGGTCCTGCCTGCTTTACAATCAAGGTTGCCAGGCAGGACATCAATGTCCCTCTATTTATCATGCCCCACCCTTTGTTCCAGGACAACAAAAGAAAGGAACTAACACTTATTAGTGCCAGGGCTTGATCCATTACTTTTCCTCTCATTTTAGCCTCCAAAGAGCCATGCAGTGTTGACACTGTACCTCCATTCTGCAGATGGGGAAGTGGAGGCTCTGGGAAATGAACCTTTGGCTGTATTGGCAAAAGTTACAGCACAAGGGTTAAGGTAGTGCAATGTAGTGGCTGGGAGGAGGTGCGTCTGGAGGCCGACTCCATGGGTTTGCATAATGGCCCATCACTTACTAGCTCCATGAATCTGAGCCTCTTTGAAGCCTAAGGTAAGAATGATATCTTTCTCAGAAGGCTACCGTGAGGACTAAATGAGACATCATGGAGTTAAGGTAAGCCAACCTAGGGCAAATGGTCAAGAAATGTTAGTCGTTATCACTCAAGGTCAACAAGCTAGGAAGGGCTGGAACCCACACTTGAGCCCAGGTGGGCTGAGTTCCAATACTTGGGCAGGCTCACGACTTTATAGCAGTCGATTCCATTCCCGGTCACTGACAAACTTCTGGGGGACCACCACACTGGAGGCCAGAGACCTTGGGAAATCCATCTCAGCTGGGAAAACGGCTTTCCAGGAGGCTATGGCCCAGAATACACCCTGAGCACAGACCATGGGAAGCTGGAAAAGTTTCTTCGAGTCAGGAGACCCAAAGGTCCTCAACCAGTGATGGAGACTCATGGGTGGAGACACAGAAGCATCCCTAGGGATGACCGAGCATGGGAAGGCAACAGTTCAACCCTTGCACACGTGCATGAGCATCTTTCCTTGCAGGGAAAATGTCCCAAAGAACAAAAAATGGACGTACTGGCATCATGGTGGGGCGGGGGGAAGCGAAAGGCTGAAAAATTAGAAACACTAGGAGCAGGTGCAAACTGGACTCAACCCCCTGCGCAAAGACCGTCATCCACGACAGCAGGGCAAGTCCGCACCACAGGAAGGGGCCCGAGGGAGGGAGGAGCAGCCCACACTAACGCTGCCGGTTCTTCAACTGGAAGAGAAAGCATCACACACGTGGAGGCAGGGGCTGAAGGCTGGTCAGACCAAACAGAAGAAAATGGAAATGACTTTGACTTTCTTAAGCGTGCGTGCAAGAATGAAACACTTGGAAACCGAGTTGGCTTTTAAGACAATCCTGAATCAGTCTGTGAGACAATGATCTAAATACGCCGACCCCCTGGAGGCTGCCCAAACGCGAAGCCACCACTCAGCCTCCGCTCAGTGAAACCGGCTGGTGCCTCACACGCGGGCCGCTTGCCTTTCTCAGGAGCTCCTGTGTGATGGACAGTTCTAAGGAATACCCTATAATCTGCATTTATGCCATTTGTCTCTTTGATACAAAAAATACAGATATTTGCATCATTTATTTTAACGTGCGTGATTTTCTTTTGAAAGCCACAAAGAGAAAGAAAAGTCTGATCCTCTCTCCCCCATCACTTCTTTAGATGCCTGAAAACTTAAGCCAGGCACCCCTGACAAGCCAAATTGATCTGGAAAGCCTCTTCAGAGGCCAGTTGCATTAAAAGAAC
The DNA here is from genome assembly GCF_001698545.2 of Rhinopithecus bieti. Taxonomy (NCBI): domain Eukaryota; kingdom Metazoa; phylum Chordata; class Mammalia; order Primates; family Cercopithecidae; genus Rhinopithecus; species Rhinopithecus bieti. The sequence goes on from NW_016805645.1 coordinate 111,737, forward strand.
AAATAAAGGACTCTCCTTGCAAAGGAGACAAGGAAGACAAAGGGGAACTCAGGGGTGGGGCCCTTCCCCATCTCGGCAGCTCCTATAGGTGAAGGCAGGGAGGCAGGGCAGTCCCTCCGTGAACGGCTCATGCCACATTATCTGCTTTGTGGTAGAATTCAAACCACAGCCTTGAATAAAAAGCCGTAGCAGGGGCCAAAATGAGGAAGAGAGGTTTTCAGCACCAACAAGATGGAGAGGCTGACAGGCAGGCACAGCTTCCCAGGTCAGTGAATTAACACCAGCCCGCTCCTCCAGGCAGAGGACCGGCTATGAGTTATACAGCCTTCAGGGTCCCCAAGCAACTGGGATGCAACAAGTCTGTGTGGGGCATGTCAAGCTCCTTATTCTTTATTTATGGTCTCACGGACAGAGATTACAGAGATTATGGTCTCAGGCAGAGATTGCAGTGAGCCTAGATTGCGCCATTGCACCCCAGCCTTGGGCAACAGAGCAAGACTGTCTCAAAAAATAAAATCACATAGGCCAGGTGCAGTGGTTCATGCCTGTAATCCCAGCACTTTGGGGGGCCAAGGTGGGTGGGTCACTTGAGGTCAGGAGTTCGGGACCAGCCTGGCCAACATGGTGAAATCCCATCTCTACTAAAAATACAGAAAATTAGCTGGGCGTGGCAGCGCATGCCTGTAATCCCAGCTACTCAGGAGGCTGAGGCGGGAGAATTTCCTAAACCCAGGAAGTGGAGGTTGTAGTGAGCCGAGATCATGCCACTGCATTCCAGCCTGGGTGACACAGCGAGACTCTGTCTCAAAAATAAATAAAAAACAAAATAAAACCCATACAAATCTTGTCCTTGGCAGTAAGATGTATTTAAAATGTATCTATATTTTACATTGAGATGAGAGAATGTTATACACCAATTAAAATCATGTTTTACAACCATCTAGTACACGTGAAAATTATTACTAAGTACTAGTAAATGCAAAAGCACATACACATGCATGCACCACAGCGTGATTCTAATTCTGGATTATTTTCCAATTCTGTTTTTAAATATATATGCACACAAAAATGATAATACACCAAAACATTCATTTATTTGCACTTTTCTATATGTTTTGAATCTTCTGTAAGGAGCACGCATTTTCTAATTTAAAAATCAATACGAACGACCTTTCCTTCTGAAAAGAAAGCAGCCACTGTTTTGGATTGGCAAAAGCCCAATTCATGATGTGAAGTAGGAGCCCCCAGCTCGAGTCACCGTCCAGCTAAGGACTCAGCAGTGGTGCCAACAGCAGCGCTTGTTGCCAAGGTGGTAAACACGACAGGGACAGCCGCCAGGGATTCTCACTGCCCCGAGCCCCAGGCTAGCCGGCGGCACGGAGACAACAGCCTTCCCGGGGAACCCAGCCTCTGAGACACCCAGCCGAGAGAGGCTAGAGGCTGAGAAAATGAGTCTCAGAGACAATCAGATGGTTTCAAAGCTGTGAGTATTCTCGTGGACCACACCAACACCATCAGACAGTGGACGTAAAATGTAATGATCCCAAAGGGGTTCCTGGGGTCAATCCTAGATTGTAGCATTTGAGAAACATGGGCTACTCTGTGGGGCAGTGGAAAAGAAAACAAGGGTTTTCTTGTCAGGCTGATCAGGGACAGGGCCCTAGCCTAATACTGGCTTCTGTAAGTTGGGGAGAAGCTAACCAACTTCCTTGAGCTTCAGTTTCCTCATCTGGAAACCTGGGTTAAAATCCCAAGCCTGGAAGAGAATTTTAAGAGCTGAAAGAAATGGTGGTGGTCAAGCTCTGGAGGAGACAGTTACAACGCCATGCAGACACAGGTAGCCTCTGGAGGGCCCCACATGGAGAGGGGCCGAGACCTCCAGCAAACAACACTGCAAGGGATCCTGGAAGGAGATGCTCCTGCTTGGCCAAGCCTTCACATGACTACAGCCCAGGACAGCTGCTTAACTTCAACCACATGAGAGACCCTGAGTGGAACCATCCAGCTAATAAGCCCACTCCAGATTCCTGACCCTCCAACACTGTGAGATGATAAACGTTTGCTATTTTAAGTTGCTAAATTCTGGGGTAATGTGTTACACAGCAGTAGATAAATAACACACGTTTTAGTTCCCGGCATGCAAGAGCTCCATATATAATGCCTACAATATTTCTTTAATTCCTGTATGTTATAACAACCATAAGATGCAACATCAATTAATAACACCTTTTTCAAGAATGAAATGCCATCATATTAAATGTGTACACTATTTACATGCATGCAGATTTTACAAACATTATGAACAGGAAATATGTCTCAGAATGAAGGAAAGGCAGGTTACCTGCATATATCTCCTGACTGAGTAATGCAGGTTTGGTTTAAAGACTATTTGTAACACAGGTGATTTAACTACTATTCCAATCCTGTATTAACCCGAAGAAAGAAGTAGTAAAGTAGGATGGAGTAATTCCTCCAACTCTTGCCCAAAGAAAATGAGTAAGAGAAGAAGAAAACTGGGACTTTCACCTCCAAAGCTATTCCTCACAGTCTTCTCCCATCACAGGAAAAGGCTTTTATTTGCTCAGGCCAGAAGCCTTGGCCTTACTCTTAATTGTCCTTTCCCAGAACTTCCTACATCACAATCTTCAGCAGATCCCATAGCTCAACCTTCAAGACATAGCTGGAATCTAAACACTTCTCACCACTGTCCTCACCACCACTCTGGCCCTTGAATAAGTGCAGCGGCTTCCACCTGCCCTCTTCACCATCACCCGTGCCCTCTGCTGTCTCTATGCCATGCAGAAACTGGTACACCTCTTACATAGAGGTCCTCTGTTGTCAAACTCTGCTCTGAAGTCCTCTCTGCTCAGAACCCCACTAGGGCCTCCCCTTGCATACAGAATAAATACCCAAGTCCTTATGGGAGTCTTACAGGATCTGGTCTTCCTGCCTGTCCAGCCTCGGCTCCTTTCACTAGCCCCGAATAGTCTACCTGGACCTCCCTGCTAGTCCTCACACATGCAAGCTTCTGCCTCTAGGCCTTTGCCATCACTGTGCTCCCAACCTGGAGCACTGTGCCTGGAGAGCACTCACAAGGGCCTTGTCTGACAATCCTACCTAAAATAACACTCCCCCTTTCACCCCATTTCAGTCTCCATGCTTTTACTGTTTTATTCAGTCACAGCACTTATCGCTAATTGACTACTATACACACAACTCAGCACTTTGTTAAGTTCACTGCTCCATCCCCAGTGCCTACAACAGCACCTGGCACACAGTAGGCTCATTATGTATGCCAGGAGTCAGCATCCTTTGCTATAAATGGCCAGGTAATCAACACTCAGCTTTGCATCCCTTATAACCTCTGTCACAACTACTTTGACTCTGCTGTTGCAACAAAAAAATCTGCCATAGGCCAGACATAAACAAATATGTGTAGCTGGGTTCCAATAAAACTTTATTTGTGAAAATGGGTGGTGGGCCAGATTTGGCCTGCCTGTTTAAGAGCTGGCTCCTGTAAAGGCAGGTGGGGGTCAGCTCACTTCTGTCACAGTCTTGAGGAATGCAAGGCAGGTATGGTCTAAGATTCTAGCACACCCCACAGCTGCTAGAAGAACATCCACCAGTTACTATATTATCCACTTCAGAGGAAAAGCTAACAATTCATATTTGGTGGCTTCTCAAAGAAATGGCAGACAGGGGTGGTGGGGGCTGGGGTTTGGGACACCAACAAAAGCAAAATATGTCCAGAGAGAAATATCCTGGCACTGATGGACTCCTGGTCAATGCAAAAAAATAGTCATGAAAATAAATATATGCAATTCTGGCAAGGCAGCCAGCTAGTAGACAAAGATTATGCTTACTTTAAATTAACTACCAAGAACAAATGATAACTACAGGGCACTGTTTAAAAAAAAAAAAAAAAAAAAAAAACCACTTTC
>NW_016805645.1:118584-122103 GCF_001698545.2 Rhinopithecus bieti
TGTCACCCAGGCTGGAGTGCAATGGCACGATCTTGGCTCACTGCAACCTCTGCCTCGTGGGTTCAAGTGATTCTCCTGCCTCAGCCTCCTGAGTACCTGGGATCACAGGCGCCCACCACCATGCCCGGCTAATTTTTGTATTTGTAGTAGAGACAGGGTGTTACCATGTTGGCCAGGCTGGTCTCAAACTCCTGACCTCAGGCAATTCTCCCACCTTGGCCTCCCAAAGGGCTGGGATTACAGGCGTGAGCCACCACACCCGGCCAGAGGAAGCATTTTAATGAGATCTTGGGGAGTGTTGCTTTCAAAGGCACTCCCCAGCTGCCCTGCCAGTCCTCAGCCAACCCCTAATGCCAAGCCCCTTTGTACATCCACCTTCAGCAGCACCTCAGACAGCTCTCCAAGGGAAGCTGTGAGGCTTGCCATTTTTAATCGCCAACCACCCAGATGGCAGAGGACCCTGATGGGCTGTTTCATTTCATCCAGCCCTCAGATTTTATCAGCATTTTGACAGCATCAAAGAGTGGGGAAAAGACAGGAATTAAAAACCTTTCCATTCGAGGGGACTTTTTCTAAACCTACTCTCACTTTGGTTGTCTTATTTCAAACTCCAAAGACATGCACAAGGCAGCCGAGCAGAGGCTGCAATCTCCACTCATCCGTGTGTTCAGCAAATGTCTACTGAGTAGCCCCTGGTTGGGAGTCGGGGAAGGACAGGAGGAGATAGAAACCCTGCTTTCCTGGAGACAACAATGGAGTGGAACAGATCACCAAGGTACTGTAGGGAAACTAAGGCATGGAGAAGCAAAGTCATCTTCCAAGATGACAAACTGGGGTAAAGCCCTCATCGCCAAACCACACAGATGGATTGGACCAGGCATGCCACATTGTAGACTGAGACAGGAGAAAGTACTGCATCTTTTTCTTGATCTTCAAAAATAAAGTATGCAGATCCTAGAGGGCAACTATTTTGTGTTTTCCTCTCTTACAAAAAAAAAAAAAAACTTTTAAAAGGTACAAACCAGAACAGGCACCGTGGCTTATGCCTATAAATCCCAGCACTTTGGGAGGCGGAAGCGAGCAGATCACCTGAGGTCAGGAGTTTGAGACCAGGCTGGCCAACACGGCAAAACCCTGTCTCTCTTAAAAATACAAAAAAAAATTAGCTAGGTGTGGTGGCACATGCCTGTAATCCCAGCTACTCGGAAGGCTGACGCAGGAGAATCGCTTGAACCCGGGAGGCAGAGGTTGCAGTGAGCGGAGATCGTGCCACTGCACTCCAGCCTAAGTGATAGACTGAGACTCTGTCTCAAAAAAAAAAAAAGGTACAAATCACAGCAGGGAAAAGTTGGCTTGGTATAATCTGTAAAAAAGTCAGAGCTGGGAGAATGGGAGACAAGAGGAAGAGCTCACATGCTACTGGGAACTTTCCGGGAAGGAAAAAATAATTCCAAAAAGTAGTCATTTGCTAGTAATAGATAAAGCCTACAGGCTGCTTATATGTTCTAGACACCTTTCCTAGAGTCTTTGGTATTAATTAACCCATCTAATTCTCATAGCAACCCTGTGAGGAGGGAGGGGATATCATCTCCATTTACAGATGTGGAAACTGAGGAACAAGGAGGTTTAATAACTTTTCCAGGTCACACAGTCACTAAAGTGAGACAGCCACGATTGGAGCCTTGGCAGTCTGACTCCTGCACCCGTTTTTTTTTTTTTTTTTTTTTGAGATGGAGTCTTGCTCTGTCCCCAGGCTGGAGTGCAGTGGCACGATCTCGGCTCACTGCAACCTCCACCTCCCAGGTTCAAGTGATTCTCCTGCCTCAGCCTCCCGAGTAGCTGGGACTACAGGCATGCGCCATCACGCCCAGCTAATTTTTGTACTTTTTAGTAGAGATGAGGTTTCACCATGTTGGCTAGAATGGTCTTGATCTCTTGACCTTGTGATCCACCTGCCTCAGCCTCCCAAAGTGCTGGGATTACAGGCATGAGCCACAACACCCAGCCTGCATCCATACTCTTAAGCACCACGCTAATCAGTCTTGCTCTCTTTCTCTCTCTCAAGAGAAGCAAGTTCTTACATTCTAAAGCTTTGCTAACAGCATGAAATCCTTGCTCTTTCTCTTTCATTGTGTGTTTGTTTTTAAAGTATTCTTAACCCAGTTCTTTGCAAAAAGGCTCTGAGGTGACTAACAACAAGAAGCATAAAACCAACAGTAAAATTACAATTACAGAAAATCATATCCATGGAAAAGGAGTATTATAAATACAATAATAACTGGACTAACAGTTTATGACTCTCACACCGGGCTCTAAGCTTCCTGGCAGCCCAAATAAAAATGGCAACATATGCCGGGCGCAGTGGCTCATGCCTGTAACCCCAGCCCTTTGGGAGGCTGAGGTGGGTGGATCACTTGAGGTCAGGAGTTCGAGACCAGCCTGGCCAACATGGAGAAACCCCATCTCTACTAAAAATACAAAAATTAGCGTGGTGGCAAACGCCTGTAATCCCAGCTACTTGGGGGGCTAAGACAGAATTGCCTAAACCCGGGAGGTGAAGGTTGCAGTGAGCCGAGATCATGCCACTGCACTCCAGCCTGGGTGACAGAGTGAGACTCCAACTCAAGAAAAAAAAAAAAGCAACATGATCAATTACAAACTTTTCTTCATCAAAAGGAGAAAAGTTCATCAGTGCCTGGGAGAGGATCAAACTTTTCTATTGTTAAACTTCCATACCATTTTCTCATTTAGTGTAAGAAGAGACTACAACAAGGTGGTGAATGATGTCCTCACTGATACTTTTGAGTATGATTTTAAAGATCAAGGTTGTAACATTAAAAACAATTCGAGAGTAGCAACTCTATAAAGAGCTAGGGTCATATTGTGTGTACCTTTCAGTTTTACTAGTGTAAAGTTACAAAACAGAGAGGATTATTGAAAAAATAAAAATTCTCTGTAAATAGGCAGATCCTTGGGGTGGCTGATAGACCTTCACTGTTCTAAGACAGACCCTAGGAATGCAGAACACTGACAAAGGCGAATACAAAGGAGGGTTACATGCCAAGCACCTCCAGTCACATGCCAGTCACTTGAAATGCAGCTTCAGGAATCCTCTGGGGCTTCCATGCACCTCTATACTGCATAGATGTGTCTTAGTCTTCAAAGCTTTCAGGTCTCGCTCAGGAGGGGCAGAAGGAAAACAGCAGCTGTTCAGATGATCAGCCCTCACATGGCTCACCCATGGTCCTCACCAGGGCGACAGTGCGACTCATCTCACATATTCCCTTTCTTGACATCTCTGCTCTCCTCCACTTAGTTTCCAGAGAAGCTACTGAAAACCCAAGCTCCCACTCCTCACCCTGTCCTTTCCCCAGCTCAGAGGCCTCAAAAAAGAGGTCTGCATTGGGTTCCAAGTTCACCGAGGAACCTCATGGAAACATAGAAGACTGGACAGTGTGGCCTGGGACAGTTCTTCAAGAAGTTTCATTATTTATTTATTTATTATTTTTTTTTTATTAT
>NW_016805645.1:122633-131072 GCF_001698545.2 Rhinopithecus bieti
CTCCTGACCTCGTGATCCGCCCGTCTCGGCCTCCCAAAGTGCTGGGATTACAGGCTTGAGCCACCGCGCCCGGCCTCATTATTTAATTTAAACTGTTTTGAGACATAAAAGAACATGGCCGCGCGTGGTGGCTCACGCTTGTAATTCCAGCACTTTGGGAGGCTGAGGCAGGTGGATCACCTGAGGTCAGGAGTTCGAGACCAGCCTGGCCAACATGGTGAAACCCCATCTCTACTAAAATACAAAATTAGCTGGATATGGTGGTGCATGCCTGTAATCCCAGCTACTAGGGAGGCTGAGGCAGGAGAATTGCTTGAACTGCAACCTGGAAAGCAGAGGTTGCAGTGAACCAAGATGACGCCACTGCACTCCAGTCTGGGTGACAGCGCAAGACTCCGCCTCAAAAAAAAAAAAAAAGAATAAAAGTTCTTTGGGCAAAGCCAAGAATATAATCTAATCCCCCATTTTACCGAGAACAGAAACTGAAGTCTTGTTCAAGGTCACATGCACTAGAAACTTGAACCCCAGGGTGCCACCCCAGCTGCGGTGCTCATTCTACCACTGCAGGATGCTTCCTTGAAACAGACAGAATGAAACCCAAGTGTTTTTTTGAAACCATCCACCCACTTCAACACTCTGTTAGGATACTGGCCAAGGGCCTACGAATGCAGAACGCCTGAGAGACAAAAGTCTTCGTAGGATCTGAATCATGCAGGTACCCTTTACAAGTTAGGAATTAATTAAAGGAGGCCAGACACAGTGGTTCAAGCCTATAATCCCAGCACTTTGGGAGGCCGAGGCAGACAGATCACCTGAGGTCAGGAGTTCAAGACCAACCTGGACAACATGGCGAAACCACATCTCTACTAAAAATACAAAAATTAGCCAGGCGTGGTGGCATGCACCTGTAATCCCAGCTACTAGGGAGGCTGAGGCAGGAGAATCGCTTGAGCCCAGGAGGCAGAGGTTGCAGTGAACACAGATCACACCACTGCACTCCAGCCTGGGCAACAGAGTGAGACTTTGTCTCTCAGAAAAAAAAAAAAAGAAAAGTTAGAGGCTTTTGGAGGTAAAAACGGAGGAGAAGGACAATCAAGAGAGATAGGCACAGTGTACTGAACATCCACTAAACCCAGGACCACAGTAAAAACAGCAGCAGCGCCAAACGCTCAGGCACATGGCTTTCCTTCGGACTAGATGCCCTCTTGTCCAGTTTGCTGACTGAAAGAAGTTGGAAACTCTACCATCCGCCCTCGCAAGTCATTATTCAACAACAAACAGGAGCTATATTTAGAACTTTTTCCATGAAGGCACCATAGGCAAAGGCCACCAACCTCTTAGACACGGAAAGGTTAAATTAGGCTATCTGGCCAAAAAAAAAAAAACTTTAATAGGCAAGTTCCATTTCAGATTCATCTGTTCAACATAGCTTCTAATTTTATAAATGGACCTTAAAATTAACAGGAGGACAGGCAGTTTTTCCCAGGAGCCTCTGTGTCCGTTCTGCAAAATTACGTAACTCGGAAAACGAGGGTTCTGATTTGATTATGCTTTAAACAGCCTGCTGGCTGAGACGAATTCATTGTGCACATCAGCTCCTCGCAAGGGACTCAAACACCGGGGAAGGAGGGAGAGAAGAAGGACAAACCCTTTTTCACTAACTCATGTAAATAAGTCTTTGAGAAAACCTCTATACACCCTCAGTGACACACACCCCCTAACCCTCCCGACACACACATACACACACACACACACACACACACACTTACATCCTAGTAAAACCCCACTATGAGTTTCTGGCCCACCCAGATGGGTAAGAAATTACACATTTCTGAGCTTGGGTTTACCATGTTGTTTGTCCTTAATGGAAGTTTATACATGCCTCCCACACAGGGGTATTGTTAGAAGGAATCAAATAATTTACTGTTGAACACTGCAACTTTAAAGGACAGAATATGCTCTTGGGAATGCAAAATATTACCGTTTACCTTTTTTTAAAAAAAATTATTTACTTGTCTTTTACAACCAAGCCAAAAGAAATACAGTGTTTTCCAAATGTAATTGAAGGTGCTGAAAACCTCCTCTAATAATCCTATTTCTACAAAATGCAGAGCTGTTTTGCAGGGAGAAATTCAAATAAACCTCTGGAATGCATTCTTGCAAGGTGAAGCAACACACAATCCCAGCATCTTCTGTCATCACTGGGTACCACTGCCCAAATACCATCTCAGCACACACCAGCTAGGGTCTCCACTCCCCTCGTCCAGGCTGGAGTGCAATCTCGGCTCACTGCAACCTCCACCTCCCAGGTTTAAGCGATTCTCCTGCCTCAGCCTCCCAAGAGATCTATTTTCTTCATCATTCACAAATATTAAAATGAATTTACATTCCTATCAGGGGGCCCCAAAACCGAATGACTGAGGAATCAGCAAGACAACTAAAATTCAGCCACATAAACCACCAAAACGTATTCAAAGTCCCCCTCCGCCAAACCCAACCCAAACCAAGCACACAAACTTTAACCCACCTATTCCATAGAGAGGAATGTCTCCTCAGGCAGTAATCAAACAAGTGGGTTAAAAAAAAAAAAAAGCCTATTCAAGGATGTTCATTGTCTGTTTATACAGGCAAAGCTGAGCCACCCAGCTGTCCAACCACAGAGGATTAGTTAAATTATGTTATATCTATACAATGGAGCATTCTGCTGCCATTGAAAATGTTGCTGTTGATGTGTGCACACTGGCGAAAACTGCACTGGGAGCAACTTACAAAACAACATGTTTTCTGTAGTGGGGTCTAATTTTATAATGTAATCTAAATGTATAATGTGATCTAATTTTTTAAAAGGAGAAATATATACAAAGTTATGTCTGCATTTACATCAGAAAGCCTACAAGGAAAGAAAGAATGTATCATTCTTTCTTTCAAGGACAAGATGGATGGATAGATGGATGGATGAAGGATGGATGGATGGATGGATGGATGAAGGATGAATGAATGGATGGATACATGGCTGGGTAGATAGATGGATAGATAAATGGTTGCATGGATGGATGGCTGCATGAAGGATGGGCAGATGGATGGATGGATGGATGGATGGATAGATGAATACATGGATGGATGGATGGAGGATGGATAAATGGATGAATGCATGGGTAGGTGGATAGATGGATGGATAAATGGATGCATGGATGGATGGCTGCATGAAGGATGGATAGATGGATGGATGGATGGATGGATAGATGGATGGATGGATGGATGGGTAGATGCATGGATTGATGGATGGATGGATGGACGGATGGATGGACAGAAGGACAAAGAGACAGATGGACAGGAGCCAATACTGGCACATTTTGGGATATTTTTCCATAAAGAAGTAGTTACCTTTGAGTCTGGTTATTTTGCTATTAGAACATGAACCTTGCTGAGATAAACAGATAGTTAAAGAAATTAATAAAAGAGATAAATGTGTGTCCCCTCCCACTCCCCACAACAGTAGTGCCTTTTGCAAACTAAATTCTAGGGGGTGAAGCCAAAAAATCTGAGCCATTCCTGGGAAATGCAACTCACCTGTCCAGACGGAGGGGGAAAGAAGTATCAAACTCAGACCGGATTTACAGGCCTGCCTAACAATGGGCTCCCACATACACAAGCAGTCAAGGGCAAATGTCTCATCCTGAACAGAAAGACGAGCCTGAACTACAAGTCCCTCATATCCCAGCTTTACTCACAAACTTGGGCCCCCCAGCATAACACCATCAACCAATGACCTTGGAGGCATCTCACAGTGGCTTGGTTTTTGCGACAAGATTGTAAAAGCAGTCATCACACTAACTGGTGAAAGAGACACAATCAATCCTGTTTTGTCTACCCGAAGCTCAGAGAGTAGGAGCAAAGGATTGGGGCCCCCACACACCACATTACCCTTTGATGCCACAAAGAAGGGATGTGTTGAATAGAACACTTTTTGTGTTCTAAAAGTTTGTCTGACACCAATTCACAAATCACATGGTCAGCTGGAAGAAGCTAGCCAACCAAGGGTAGAGTTTCCACAATTCTGGGCCGAAAACCACAAGACTCAGCACTCATTCCAGGTACCTTGCTGAAGCAAGAGAAAAGGCACCCACTGTATCGGATCTAAGTCCCTGCAATGTACACTGGCTGTGTGACCTCAGATGGGTCATGTTAACTCTCTGGGACTCAGATTTGTCACTTTTTCTTTTTCTCATTTTTTAGAGATGGGGTGTCCCTCTGTCACCGAGGCTGGAGTGCAGTGGCACAATCATAGGTTGCTGTAACCTCAAACTCCTAGGTTCAAGTGATCCTCCTGCCACAGCTTCCCAAGTTGCCTGGATTACCCACGCGAGCCACCGTGCCCAGCCCTGTGGATTGTCATCTTTTTAGATGTTGGACAAGATGATCATGAAGACAGCTATTACTTCTAGTGGCTGGTCTATTTCTATAAGTACCGAGCTCCATTTGGCACTCAGTAAAACACTCAATAACCACTGGAAGTGTTTCCCTTCTTAACTCTCATGTCCAGTCATTTTATCACCCTATCAAAAACACTCTCAGATGGGCAGTTCTATTCCAACCGTGACAGCCAGAAGGCACAAACACTGTAGTGGGACAAGGTACAGTCCTTCCAATCGTTACCAGTCTGTGGTTAAAAATCGGGCTTCCTGAATTCAAATCTCCCTCTCCACTTCCAAGCCACGTGACCCCAGGCAAGCTACTTCAGCAGCAGCTGCCTTGGTTTTCTCACCTATCAAACAGGGGTAAGACAAGTAACTTCTCATAGGGCTAGTGTGAAGACCAAATGAGCGGAAAGAAGCATTTAGAACACAGCTTGACACACAGTAAGAGCTTCATAAATGTTAGCTACTATTATCCATTCACCAAGACAGTCTCACTGGGTATTTACTCTCACAGTGCCAGTTAATCATGAGGCCTCTAAGGAAACACAAAGATATTGACTAGGACATAGTCCAAGGCCCTACAGTTTAGTAGGAGGAGGCCAACTTGAACCAAGAAATACAGACCTATGATCTCTTATCCCAAGCCCTGGGGCCAAATAGGTTTGGATGTAGGTGTTTCTGCTTGCAGACAGGTAATAAGTCATGTATCACATATCGTACAGCACCCACCTCCTCTCCCCCAGGACTTGGAACAGCACCTGTGGTCAAACCCGCTGGGATTTCTTAAGCAAAACCCACAAATAGCCACACTAAGTGGGATCAAGAAATACTACCAAGTGTCTCAAGACAGTTCAGATTTTGTAGCCAAATGAGTTACAAAAAAAAAAAAAAAAAATTGGCTTTCAAAATTTGGGGGATATGAGAATTGTAGCTAAGGGTCTATAACCTGCACCATACAGCAACAAGGCTACAAAAGCAGCAGCAGCTAACAACCTAATGGGGGTGACGGGAAACGCTCTGCCAAAAAGGCACAGTTTAAGCTGCAGCTTGAAGGAGAAAAGGGAGCCTCACTGCACTAGGCAGGTAGGCATTCCTGGCAGAGGGACCGGCAGATGCAAAGGCAGGAGGTGGCAATCAGTGAAGAACGTTCAGGAAACACAACACGTCATGGAGTGCAGTCTAAGATGTGTGTGCAGGAGTAGCAAGAGGAGAGGCTGGAAAATGAGGCCAGGTTAGATCCTGAACTGTGCATAAGCCATGCTGAAGCCTCACACTTGGTGTAGCAGGCACTGGTACGGGAACCCTTTAAGAATTTGATCAGATCCACATTTTCCTAAAATCCCCCTGGGTAGGTGCCCGGTAAATGGACAGACAGAGGAACAGAGGAAGGAGGTGGTCAGTTGGAGATGGGTCAAATGGTCAGGGAAGAGATGATGACAACACCAACTCAGTCAGCAAAAGGGGTAAAAAAGAGGAACAGCCACTGCACACCCGGTGGTGCACAGGCTTGGCCTCATAACAGGGCCAAGGGGGCAATCGGTGCAAGAAGACAGCCCACACCTACTCGCCCTGTGTTCAGGACTCAAACAGGCCCCTTTTTTAGACTCCACTTTCTTTTTCTGTTTTTAATAATTTTTGTATTTCAATAGCTTTTGGGGTATAAGTGGTTTTCAGTTACATGGAGGAATTGCATACTGAAGTCTGAGATTTCAGTGCACCTGTCAGCTGAGTAGCATACACTGCATCCAATATGTAGTTTTTTATCCTTCACCCTCTCCCACTTTCCTTCCTTTTGAGCATCTAATGTCCATTAAACCACTCTGTATGTCTTTGCATACCCATGGCTTAGCTCCCACTTATAAGTGAGAACATGTGATACTTGGTTTTCCATTCCTGAGTTACTTCACTTAGAATAATGGCCTTCAGCTCTATCTAAGTTGCTGCAAAAGACATTATTGTGTTCTTTTTTATGGCTGGGTAGTATTCCACAGTGTATATATACCACATTTTCTTTATCCACTCATCAGTTGATGGGCACTTAGGTTGGCTCCATATCTTTGCAACTGGGAACAGTGCTGTGATAAACATAGGTAGATACCACTTTCTGATGTACCAAATGACAGGTGATGATTTTGGCAGCACTGGGCTCTGAGCTGTGGCAACTCAACCCTCCTCTTCTGCATGCCTGCCTTGCTCTCCTCCAGCTCACAAGCAGGCTGGCAACGTACAGCAGTCAGGTGCATGTGGCCTGGTCCCTGCCCCAGTGGCTCAAAGAAGCAAATCTGGTTAAGAGCAATCAGTGGGTCAGCGAGGTGGGGTTTTCCCATCTATCAAACAGGGGTAAGACGAGTAACTTCCCATAGGGTTAGTATGAAGATCAACTGAGCGTTAGTATGAAGACCAAATGTCACATGCCCTTCTGAGCTATAGGTCAAGAGGGGAGGCTGGAAGAAAGTGGAGGAGGAGGGAAAGTTCCAGGATGGAATGGACTTGGCCTCTGCTGGCTCAGGAGGAGGATCTGTAGCCACTCGTCTCTGAAATGGTCACTGCTCCTTTATTAAAGACAAACCAAACTAAAACAAAACACCTTCCGAGCCAGGCAGAAGAAGAGAGGTGTCAGCTGGTGAGATAGATGTAAGTATCCATGGGCCAACATGCACAGCCACTTGGAAGACAGCAGAGGCAGCTTTTCCCCTTCTTACCTGCCGGCTCCTTCAGGAACTGGAAAGCCAAGGGCTATAAGGGAAATGTCACTGAATGTCCCATCAGAGGTCAGAGATGTCTGTGACTGACCGGGGAGTATATGACCAGGGGAGCCAGCGGGTCAGATGAGGAAAAGCTGCCTCCTGTCTGCACAGCCACCTTATGTGGTACCCCTCCTTGGGTCAGGCACTCCTGCATCCCTGGCAGGACCAGGGTGTGGGCTCCAGAGGGCTGCCTCGGCCCATGTTGTGCTGCTCACAGACTCTACCGGCTACCCCTCCTCCTAGGCCTCAGACTCCACCCACAAAAAGACGAAAAAAAATTGTTTCAATTTCTTGTAAAGACATGGCCTTGCTATGTTATCCAGGCTGGTCTTAAACTCCTGGCCTCAAGCGACCCTCCAATCTCTGTTTCCATGGTGTTGGGATTACAGGCATGAGCCACCACACCTGGCCTTATTTTTGTGTGTGTGATCCTTTAGGACAGGGACAACCTAGTCCTCCTTTTACTGTCACCTAATATACAGCTGCATAACCTGGGAAATCTAGCCATCACCAAAAAGAAAACCATCTCAGAACCTGTGGGAAGAATGCTCCTCATACAGCAGGAACAAATCAGGGTGATGGGGAAATAATGAGTTCACGCAAGAAATTAAGACCTCGATGTCCGTTCACATCAGTGGGTGTCTATGCCACACAGAGCTACCCTGTGATCCACCTAAAATGCCTCTCTTGACACCCACAGCGGCAGGCACCCACAAAGAGGGGATGACATCCATCCCATCCTTCTCTACCCATCCTGGCAACTAAGACAAGTCCCCACCTGGTGAGGCCACGGGACACTGACCTGGGCAACTGCCCCTCCATGGAGCTTGGCAGCACAGCACAGGCCGATGCAGCCCCTCTGGAGCCCAATCCTGGCCCTGCCAGGGACGCAGGCGCGCCTGTCCCAGGGAGGCGGCACCAAACAAGGAGGCTGCAGGGACAGGAGAGCAAAGGCTTCCACTGGAATGGGGAACCTGGATCTTTGGGAGGGTCCAAGTGCCCAGCGGACCCCCACATTTCCCTAGAGATTCCCCGAGCTCAGTGAAACTTGGGAGCAGGGAAAACCCAAGGTGCTTCTCAGGCATGGATGTCCAGAAGTCCATGGAAAAACGGACCCTCTTAGTCAAAACTCTGAAAAAAAATCAGTCTCACATTTTTTCTTCTCCACTTTACTGCAGGATTTAGGACCTGCGTCTTTGTAGACTCAATCTGTGTGGAACAGATGAGGAAACAGACCTACACCTGATTCAAAGGGGTAATGCCGGGGGTGGGGG
>NW_016805645.1:134305-161467 GCF_001698545.2 Rhinopithecus bieti
GGAGGGGGGCGGGAATCTTGGGGTCAGCTGCTCCTTTTCTTTCTAGCTTTTGATCTTTCTTTCTAGCTTCTGACCTTTGCAAACTTTCACAAAAGTCATGAGATTGAGAGAATGAACCCCGGTACTCATCACTCGGGGTCACCCATGACCAACACGGCCCCTCTCCCCGCACCAATATGCTCCCCGCCCCACATACACTAGATTATTCTAAGCAGCTGCTTCTTTCTCAACTTGTTTCTCACCAACACAACACGTAACTCCCAAGTGGGCTTTGCTCCCTGCCCTGCAGCTCTCATTTCACCTGGGAACCCCCCAGGTGTCAAACTAATCCAAAGACCTGCAGTTGCCAAAGCTGGGCTTTCTGCTTGAAAACAGCACAGGAGAAAGGAAAGGAAGCACAGGTCGGTGACCAGGGGCTCTGAGAAGCTGTCTGCTGTCAACAAGAGCCTTTCGGGAGAAGAGAGAAAACCCAATACTTGTCCCTTAGTAGTCAAGACCTTGTGGGTGGCACATCACTCCAACAGACAAGTACAAATCTAATGGCCGGGGATGCAGCTCCCGGTTTGAGTGAGTGGTATGTGGTTTGTTGTTCATGTTCGATTAAGGGTTGATTTATGCTTCCTTGGGGAGTTTTTATTTCTATGCTGTTATTTCACCCCTAAAATTTACAATGACTGAATTCTTCTGCCCTGTTTGAGTCAGCCCTCTCACTCCCCTCCCTAGTCTGCAAATGGCCAGAAATAGTTTCCATTGTCATTGACTTAAATTTCCATTTTGATTATGGAAATAAATATTTTTACTGCCCTTTCCTGAAACAGGAATAAATTTTTCCATTCAAGTTCTCCTAATCAGACTCTGAGGACCAAACCCTGACCACAAAGTGCAGAGGACACCCAAACAGACAAGACAAGTTATGTCTGCCTCCTGCGCTCAGGACCAGTGAAGTTGGCCACAGCTCTCTGCTTCGTGGCTACCACATACTGGGTCTATTCCCTGATTCAGCTCCCATATTCTCCTGAGCTCTGGTCTCAGTATTGTGGGGACAGCTGTGAACATGACACACCCTGCCCCTACCCTCATGGAGCTTAAAAATATAACCAAGGGCTGGGCGCAGTGGCTCACACCTGTAATCCCAGCACTGTGGGAGGCCGAGGCAGGTGGATCACCTGAGGTCAGGAGTTCGAGACTAGCCTGGCCAACATGGCAAAACCTCGTCTCTACTGAAAATACAAAAATTAGCCAGGCATGGTGGCAGGCACCTGTAATCCCAGCTACTCAGGAGGCTGGGGCACGGGAATCACTTGAATCCGAGAGGCAGAGGTTGCGGTGAGCCAAGATCACACCACGGCACTCTAGCCTGAGTGACAGAATGAGACTCAGTCTCAAAAAAAAAAAAATTTAAATCCAAAGCAAAGCTGCCTAGCCCAACACAAAAGGATTTCTTTGTGGGCTATTTCCCAAGACTGAAAAAAATAAGAACATCCAACAGCAGGGTCCTTCCTAATTTGACCAAATCTCCCTTTGCAGCTCACCCTTGTCCCCAGGCACCTCTTTAGCCCAAATTCAATGGCTCCTCAGGTGAGCAGGCACAAGCTAGAAGACAAATCGGCTGCAGGAAGCTCTTCGGGCCGAGTCCAAGAGAAAGCTCAGCATGGACTCTGGTGCAACAGAGCTCCCTTGTCCTCCTGTTTCCAGAGAAGCTGAGGCATTTCCATAACTACTATTTGTGATGGAAGGCTAGAGTGCTGGGATATCACAGGAGGTTGGCGTGGGAGGGGGGCTTTCTTTGATCACTTTTTTCTCCTTCTCTAATTCTGATCTAATGTTCTGAGTCACCTTGCCATGTAAAGCAAATGGCGGCTCTCAAAGCATTTATAATTACCGTCCCTATCTGCTTGGTGGTGCACAGTAATAACTGAGAGATTGGGCCTGGAAGCCACGGGCGGGAGACTCAACAAGAACACAGCAGTCTCAGAAGCTGGAATAAGAGACTCCTGGTCTTTTCCCAGCCTGTCTGGCTGAGCCATGTTTGGAGGGTTTAGGGGTACTCAGAGTTCATGGGAAGCAGCTAGACCATCCCAGGCCCCCAAATCCAACCCCCAGCGCCAATTACAGCCCAGAGTAAGAAAGCCAGTGGTATATCCTTAAATCCTTCTCACCTAGCTCCAGGTGGGCGGTACAGAATCTGGAGGGCTGCACGAAAGGTAGGAGGGAACAAGGAGGGGTAAAGGGGCCCAGATGGAGGGAAGCCAGCATGGCAGGGAGCAGGCTGCAGGAGGCCAAGACGTCCATTCTCATCTCTAGGAAATGACCACATATATGGCTGAGACAGCTGCCAGAGCCCTTTGTACCCATGTCTCTTCCTTCTCCCTTCCTGGTTCCCCCTCTGCAGGACCCCTTTGCTTGGTTGCAAACACAGCAAGAGTCCGCTTAGTATTTCTTTCTATATGTACCTTAGGATGGGGCTGGGGCATCCCTCAACCAGCCTGCCTATTTCAACAAGAAGAAAGCAAGAGGAAAGCTTAGGACTCCGAATTCTGGAAGAATTATTCATCCCCTTTGGGCATCACTCAGCGCTTTGATGAGACTCTAAGGGCAGAAACCTCTGACCCTTCCCAACTGTCTTAAAATATTACCTCCAAGCACTCTGCAAACTAGAGAGGAACATCTGACAGTGCCTCCCCTTCGCGGCTTCTCCCTTGAGGATTCTCCAAAACAGCCCCAGCATACCTAACAATCCTCCCTATTATCTTCCTGCAAACTGGCTTGCACCTGAAAGAAGTGAGACATCACCTCTGCCCTGGATTCAAGTCCCCGCATTCACGCCTACATAAAAATAACTCTCCTCCCTCCCCAAGAGAGGCAAAAAGCAGACCATCCCTGTTCCTGTGATAGAGCCAGTCCTCATATAGATCATCTCCACCCAAAGATGCCTTTCCAGCCCTCTCCAGAGAGACACTCCAAGCGAGTATTGAACAAGAAGGCGACTGCAAGTGCTCACAATCGCCCTCAAATCTCAGAGAGTAATTGTGTTTCTTTCGATCGGAACACAGTTCGGTAGCAAGTGTCCAGAAAACTCAAGGCGGCAGCCTGGTGACCACTCAAAGGAAGAAAGCACTGCCATTCCAGAGAAGCTGAGAGTGAGACGATGCAAAGGGAAGGGCCAGGTGGGAGGGGTGGGGGACTCACAGCGTCACTCATTTGAGGCTGGCACTGAGGAACAATAAGGGATCTGAGAGCTGCAGCCGCCCCTCTTGCTCCACTTTACCACTGACCAGCAAAAAAACCCCTCCTTGGCTGGGCACAGTAGCTCATGCCTGTAACCCCAGCACTTTGGAAAGCTGTGGTGGGCAGATTGCTTGAGCCTAGGAGTTTGAGACCAGCCTGGACGACATGGGAAGACCCTATCCCTACAAAAAAAAAAAAAAAAAATACAAAAATTAGCCAGGCATGGTGGCACATGCCTGTGGTCCCAGCTACTCAGGAGGCTGAGGTGAAAAAATCACTCAAGCCCCAGAAGTTGAGGCTACAGCGAACCATGATCGTTTCTCTGCACTCCAGCTTGGGCAACAGAGTGAGACCCTGTCAGAAATAAACCTCTACTCAAGAGGGTTTTGTTTTGTTCAGGATTAAATTGAGAAAATGTGTTCAAAGCCCAATACCAGCCATAAAGCAGCTCTCAATCAAAAGTCTCTACCGGCCGGGCGTGGTGGCTCACGCCTGTAATCCCAGCACTTTGGGAGGCTGAGGTGGGCGGATCACGAGGTCAGGAGATCGAGACCATCCTGGCTAACACGGTGAAACCCCATCTCTACTAAAATACAAAACTTAGCCGGGCGTGGTGATGGGCACCTGTAGTCCCAGCTACTCGGGAGGCTGAGGCAGGAGAATGGCATGAACCCGGGAGGCAGAGCTTGCAGTGAGCTGAGATTGCGCCACTGCACTCCAGCCTGGGCGACGGAGCGAGACTCCGTCTCAAAAAAAAAAAAAAAAAAGTCTCTACCATATTTGATTGAATCTAATCCACCATTCTGACATGATGCCATCCATTTGTGAGATGCACTGGATTTTCAAGTGCAAATGTGAACAAAAATGCATTCTGAATTGAGGAAATATGGTGTTTCCTGTGGGAATCTGGACATTCGTGTTCCCGTCCTGGCTATGCCACTGAACCACATATGTGATCTTGAGAAGGTCACCTCACTTCTCTGAGTCTCAGCTTCCTTGGCATGAAGAGATGGAAATAATAACCAACGCAGCCCTAGAAAATGCTAACAAGTATCCCCAATCACCAGTGACAGCACAGGCTTCGCCCCTGTCGCACTATTTCTGAATACCTTCTTCACAACCATCTAAGCAATTGTCTCAGCCCGCCCAGAGTCAGAAGGCTTTGCTCTGCATAATCACCAACTGCTCCCCATCGGCAGCTCAGAAGAGAGCAAGGCTACGGCCACAGCTCCCCCCACACATTTTCCAGTGGGCACAAAAGTGGTCTTTTCAGGGCCCACACACCTAAAGGCAGGGGGCCTGAGCTGGCCCTGGAGCCACAGGCACCAATATTAAGTTGAGTGGAGAAGGATGTTTCCCTAGCCTGCTTCTCTGCTTCTCTCCCTCAACAGCTCCATAACCTACATTAGGAAATTTACATGTAACAAATCAGCCACGGAATCCTAAGGAGCACAGATGTTCCTGCAGAGAGGCATCTTCATTGCACTTTAACAGGAGAAACAAGAAAATTAAAAAGGGGAAACTTGCCACACAGACACTCCCAAGGACTGGATTCAGGAAAGTGTCATACGTGCTTCTATGTCAGCTACCTTTTCTCCCCAGGACCCCCTACCCCAACCCCCCAAAACAGGTACCTTTTCAGACCCAGGTTTCACAAAGAAGGTCCCAGCACCCTCTGCCTTCAAGCTTCTTATGAGCAGCACCAATGCCCCAACCAACCCTGACACAGCCCACCATTTCTCTGGCACATTCCCAGTCCTCTGTGATATCGTGGCCACACTCTCTAAACAGGTGAAGAAAATGAAAACTGGAGCACTCCCCCAAAGCCAGAGCCCAAGGGTAACCTCAGAAGTAAGCAAAGAGTCTTCAGACTGACATTCAGGACACAGTCTCATGAGGGAGACACAGACAACCAGTGAAGAATCCAGAATAGAGCACTCAAAGCAGAGCGCTGCCCATCAACAGCAAAAAACCTCGCCGGGCCTCCCACCTCACCTCTACGGTCCTCCTCTTCCAGGACATGCTCACCCCTGCCCACCTTCCCACCTTCCCACCTTCCTACCTTCTCATCTTCTACCTTCCATTTTATTTTATTTTTGAGACAGTCTCCCTTTGTCACCCAGGCTGGAGTACAGTGGTGCAATCTCAGCTCACTGCAACCTCCGCTTCCTGGGTTCAAGTGATTCTCCTGCCTCAGCCTCCCAAGTAGCTGGCATCACAAGTGTGTGCTGCCACGCCCAGCTAATTTTTGTATTTTTAGTAGAGATGGGGTTTCACCATGTTGGCCAGGCTGGTCTTGAACTCCTGGCCTCAAGTGATTCTCCCTCCTCGGCCTCCCAAAGTGCTGGGATTACAGGCGTGAGTCACTGCGCCTGGCCCACTTTCTGCTTTCAACCATTCCCTGGAGCACCCTTCCCAAGAGGTACATTCTGAGGCTGGGGCACCACTACCCCAAATGCACATTATCCTGGGCTCTGTGTTTGCTGGCTGTATGACCTCAGGAAATAAGTCCCTATCTCAGTGTCCTGACTTATTTCTCTGCCTTATAAATTCATTTCTGTCCTATGTATTCCATGTGTCAAAACTATAACACGGAGTCCCAGCTACATGGGGGTCTGAGGCAGGAGGATCACTTGAGCCCAGGAGGTGTAGGCTACAGTGAGCCAAGATCATGCTACTGCATTCCAGCCTGGGAGACAAAGTGAGACCCTGTCTCAAAAAAAAAAGAAAAAAAAAAAGCAAAACTATAACATGGGATAGAGTATAATGGGTGGTTATTACTAAATTATGCTAATAATGCTAATGCTAATTGAGATTGTTGAGATTCTTTAGGCATTAAGGCCTCCTTGTGCATATATTCTGCCTTTCTGATAGGGCTATAATTTTCCCAAGGACAGAAGTTATGTCTCCTTTTTTCAAAATGCCTGAAATAAGATTCTCCAAGCATCATCATCATCTCAGTTGGTGGTATAGGCTGAAGAGATGGCAATAGACAGCAAGTATGCTGTCACCCCCATGCACTGGCCATGGCAGGCATGGCTAATCGAGTGCATATGCCCACCCACTGATCAGTACTCCAGCAGTCAAGCTTCTTCCAACCTATCAGAAATGGCAAAGAGGTGAAAGGCCCCCTAGTCCAGGTGGCATGCATAGTCTCTAACATGCACAGATCCTAACTATTGACAGGGCCTCTGAAAACACAGCCCACCTCCACAAATGGCTTTTGAGCACTCCTGTGGGCAATGGAGACAAAGAGCTTGATTCTATCTCCCTAGATGCCCCCTGCCTTTTTTTTTTTTTTTTTTTCCTGCCTCAAAGTCTTTTGAGAAGATCATCAGGATGTAAATTATTAAATTATAATTCCTGGTGTCCCATCACCAACAGAGTCTATAATTTCTGACACAGGAGAAGGGGAACAAAGGACAGCATTTCTCATGAATCCACAAAACCAGACCTCAAGCCTCAGTTCCCATAGTCACCTCTCAAATATATCCATGCAATTAGATTAACCTCCCTTCAGTCCTCACGTGCATCCAAAGACCATGGGGAAGGGGGCAAGTACACATGGGAAATGAAAGAAAAGCACAGGATTTTCCAAACTCAAAAGTAGGAATGGACTGGGAGCGGCAGCTCACGCCTACAATCCCAGCACTTTGGGAGGACAAGACAGGAGGATCACTTGAGGCCAGGAGTCTGAGACCAGCCTGGACAACATGGCAAGACGCTGTCTACACAGAAATATTAAAAAATTACCCAGGTGTGGGGGCATGCACCTGTGGTCCCAGCTACTTCGGAGGCTGAGGCAGGAGGATTGCTTCAGCCCGAGAGGTCAAGGGTACAGTGAGCATGATCATACCACTGTACTCCAGCCTGGATGACAGAGATTACAGATGACCTCGCCTCCAAAAAAAAAAAAAAGTAGCAATAACCCCTAGGCCTCAGATCCCTGGGCTTGTAAAGTGAGGGACTGGCTAAGATAGCTCCTAAGGTCCCTCTCAGCCCTAAAAAGTTCAGAGATTGTAAATGTATTACTTGGCAGTGTCTACTACTTTGTACCCTCCAAATAGATTTCCCTTCTTCTTCATGCTATGGCCCTGGGTTAACAGTACAAGAGGGCACTTGGTTGTACTTCAAGAGACATATAACAAGACCAGGTGTACTCACATGATGCCCTTTCTCTGAAGAACACCCCTGTTCTCTCGGTGGGACCTCAGATATTCCATAATAATGATGATGATGACAAATGTGATTTCAAAGCCCTCTCCTGTTTACTGTGTAACGGTCTCTCAACACCCCGCATGAGTCTATATTCAAGCAGCCCATGTACACCCTCCGCCACAGCAAAGACCTAATTTAGACAGAGGCAAATTAGCTCTGTGGGGTGAAATGCATTAACCAAGTCTCCCAAACAGCACAAATCTAATTAACTGAAAATCAAAATTGCAAAGCTGCCGAAAAAGATTTCCACGGAAGAAGTCTCCCAAGGATTGAAGGAAAGTTGTGGGCCATGTGACCTGCCTAATCCAAGTCTCGCCGCTAAACTGGGATAAACGCTGTTTGGGTGTTCAGGTTTGTTTGCTTTTTCACTGATGTTTGTTTTCTCTAGATCACCTTTATCACCAGTGGGCTTTAGAGAGCTTATCTGGTGCATGCAACAGCCACAAAAAGCATCCTTTCTGAGGAGTGGGCCCAGCCTTCAAGAACCTTTGGTGCTATGGGAAATAGGTATGTACCATTTCCAGAAAATCTGGCTGGGAACTCCTCTCTTCCTCCCACATATCTGCCCTGCCTCCCCAAACACAGCCTCCCCTCCACCAATCCCCAAGCCCCCAAGAAACGCTGCCAGCAATGGAGTCAAATGCCCAACATCCGTGGTCCTTGAGTCGATAGAGACATACTCAAATCAGAGCCCCTCACCCCCAATGACAGGCAGGTTAGCTGGGCCTGGGTTTGTCCTTTACTCCCCTGACCTACCCCAGGCAAAGGACACAAGGACAAGCCATTGGTATCCGGCAGGGCTGTCTTTGATCCCAAAGACCATGAGCTCCTGCTCTTGGTCAAGAGAGGGCAGAAAACAGCTTCTATACTTTCCACCCCACACCGCACCCCTGCTTTAAACTCTTCCTGGCTCCCCACTGCCCAAACAGCAGTTCTGAATCCTGGCTGCACAGAAAAATCACCTGGTGAGCTTTTAAAAGCTCCTAAAGCCCAATCCACACCCCCAACCAAGTACATCAGAGTTTCAGAGACATCAACATCCCTCCCCTTGATGATTCTAACCTGCAGCCAAGCCTGAGAACCACAGCTCTGGACTCATGTTTCTCAAACTTCACCATGCACATGATCTACCTGGGGCATCTTCTAAAAATGCAGGTGCAGCTGGGCGCAGGAGCTCACGCCTGTAATCCCAGCACTTTCAGAGGCCGAGGCGGGCAGATCACAAAGTCAGGAGTTTGAGACCATCCTGGCCAACAGAGTGGAACCCTGTCTCTACTAAAAATACAAAAATTAGCTGGGTGTGGTGGCGTGTGCCTGTAATCCCAGCTACTCGGGAGGCTGAGGCAGGAGAATCGCTTGAACCAGGGAGTGGGAGGTTGCAGTGAGCCCAGATTGCGTCACTGCACTCCAGCCTGGCAACAGAGCAAGGTTCCATCTCAAAAGAAAAAAAAAAAAAATGCAGGTGCCTGACTGAGCAGGTGGTCACATATGATCTCACCCTATATTTTCCCTTTTCCATCTCTTGCCACTGCCCACTCATACACCCCACAGTACATGCAGCTCCCCAATGCATGATACTCTACTTTGCCCGGTGGCAGTACCCCTACCTTTCCTTTTGGTGGGAAATCCCTTCCCACAATTACTCCATCTCCTTGAAAAACTCCTACCATCTATTATGGGCCAAACTGTGTCCCCTGCAAAAAATCATGTTGAAGTCCTAAGCCCTGCTACTTCAAAATGTGACTATATTTAGAGATACAGTCTTGACAGAGGTAATTAAATTAAAATAGGATCATTAGGGTGGGCCCTAATCCAAAAGGACCAGTGTCCTTGAGGAAATCTGGACATGTGCACAATTTGTACATGTGCACACATACAAAGGGATGGCATATGAGGCACTGGGAGAAAACAGCCATCTAGAAGCCACAGAGGGAGACCTGCAATGATCCTTCCCTCCCAGCCCTCAGAATGAGCCAACCCTATCAAAACCTCTATCTTGAATTTCCCAGCCTCCAGAACCGTGAAGCAAACAAATTCTGCTGTAGAAGCTGCCTAGTCCCTGTTACTTTGTTACAGTGGCCCTAGCAAACAAATACATCATTTTGCAAGACCCAATCCTAGGTACAGTCTCCTCTGGGATGCTGCCCGGACCCACCCCAGCAGGCCCGCCTCTTTGGTCATCCTTGGAGCCTCCAGGGAACCTCCAGGTTCCCTGACCTGCTTATCTGACAACCAACTGCTTGTGAGCTCAAGGTAGAGCCCTGTCTCACCTGTGTCTCTGTGCCTAGCACCTTACATGGTGCACACAGAAGGCATTGATAAATACGAACCGGACTGAACTGAAAGCGGACCTCACCTTGCAAGCAGTAACTTCTCAGCAAGTTCCCCTGCCTGCGCCAGGGCCCACTGAGCCTTCCCTACTCTTGTTTCCCATTAGGCAGCCAAGAATAATCATTGTTTTGAGCTGGGTTTTGTTTTTCTGGTGTGTGTGAGTTTTCTTTAAGCCACCATATTGAAATGCAAACTGCCAGGTGTTAGAAATGCTGCCCCCAGCCCTCAGAGGCAGCTGGTTTCTACAGACTAGCATTTATCATATTTGCAGTAAATACACAAAAGGTCTTCAATTCAAAACCAGGAAGAGAAAGTAATTCTTTTGTCAAAAGGCAGCGGTGACTAAATGCTGGGCAGGGAGTGAAAGCAGATTTGGACCGTTGCTTTACCATCTTCCGGGTGTGGACATGTTTTATGCTAGAAAAAGGAGACTAAACAGAGTCAGACCAACACATTCTGAATGCATACTACAGGGACAGGCATTTGCACAAACACACTGGGTTTAAACTTCACTGCAGTCCTAAGGCGAGCAGAGAAGTCTATATGAGACGTCAGAAAACGAATGCCGGCTGGGTGCAGTGGCTCACGCCTGTAATCCCAGCAACTTTGGGAGGCTGAGGTGGGTGGATCACGAGGTCAAGAGATCGAGACCAGCCTGGCCAACATGGTAAAACCCCGTCTCTACTAAAAAGACAAAAATTAGCCAGGCGTGGTGGCACACGCCTACAGTCGCAGCTACTCGGGAGGCTGAGGCTGAAGTATCGCTTGAACACAGGAGGCTGAGGTTGCAGTGAGCCGTGATAGTACCACTGCACTCCAGCCTGGCGACAGAGCGAGACTCTGTCTCAAAAAAAAAAAAAAAAAAAAATCCAATGTCAACCTTTGCAAAGGGGAAACCTGAACCCCCCTTGGAACTATAATGGTGCCCTGGACATCTGTGTTCTAAGGAAGAAAGATCCAAAACAGACCCATTAATTCATACACATACAAAATCCTGAAATCCTTCACATGCAAAGAGCAGACAGGAGGGAGTCAAGTTAAAAGTTATGGTGGCCTCCAAGCCTATTTAAAAAAAAAAAAAAACCGCCCAGGCATCTTCATAGAATTTACTTTTCCTTTTCACACAGGATCTGAAATATGAAAGGGTCACTTTCTCTTCAGGGTCACTTTATACTCCGGAAGACTGCAGGGTTTGCTTTTTTGAAGGTTACGAGGCTGGTCAGCCTTGAAACTGCAGCAGGGTGTTTTCTCTCTCATCAGGCACCTCCCCAGGGAAGGCATCCCAACCTGGGCCCCAGGGAGCCTGCAGCCTTAAAGCCAGAGGTCAGTACCCACCCGGAGCCTCTCAAACACCACCACACCAGGTTTCCTCCACTTGGCAGTTTTGAAAAAGAAAAATTGGGAAGGAAGTATAGAAGGTAGACAGGAATTGCTACACAACCCAACACGGTCTTAAGATTTAAGGCCTTTCCTTCCTGCAAAGTTGCCTTCAGGCATCAAGAAACTATACAATAATGTAGTTCTCTCAAAAAGAAACTATACAATATTGTAGTTCTCTCAACATCACACTCTCCATAACTCTCTGACAGCAAGGCCAAGGGCCTCTCCCTGCATGCCCAATACCCAAGCTGTGCTGCTGGGACTGTGCTCTGTCTCCGACCTGAACACAACAATCACCCTTCCAGGCTTGAGTGCTATGACTTGTCTCCTGAGAAAGCAGGTTATCAAAAGGCAATACCTGGCCGGATGCCGTAGCTCACACCTGTAATTCCAGCGCTTTGGGAGTCCAAGGTGAGAAGATCACTTGATCCCAGGAGTTCCAGACTAGCCTGGGCAAAATAATGAGAACCACCCCCCATCCCCACAATCTCTACAAAACAAACAAAATTAGTCAGGTATGGTCACGTTAGTCCCAGCTACTTGGGAGGCTAAGGTGGTAGTATCTCCTGAGGCCCTGAGTTTGAGACCAGCCTGGGCAATACAACAAGACCCTATCTCTACAAAAAAGGTTTTCAAACTACCGGGCATAGTAGCCCATGCCTGTAGTCTCAGCTTCTTCGACAGCTAAGGTGGGAAGGATCACTTAAGCCCAAGAATAGGAGACTGCAATGAGCAATGTGCATACACTGTACTCCAGCCTGGGCAACAGAACCAGGGCCTGTTTAAAAATATATACATATAGCCAATACTATGGCTTTCATTCTGTCCTTTCAGCCTTCCCACTTCCCCTGAGCCAAAGGTGTTACAGCACCAATTCCCAGCATATAGGGTTTCTTTCGGGCACCTCTCCAGGAACTTCCTTGAACAGTGAGAAGTCTTTTACCGCATGTAGAACTGCTGTGGTTTCTCTCTTTTGTCTTTAATCCTTTGCAAAATGAGACTTCAAAATCCAGGGAACCCTGCTTCTGGCAAAGAAGCACCTCCATCCTTGAGCTGTCCAAGAAAGACCCAGCACCCCTTTATCATCTGCTGAGAAGTCACCATAGACCCTATGTGTCACACACACCCACGACTGGTCTCAACAGCTAAAGGTCTCCTGCAGTTTCACTGAGTGCCAAAAACTCCCAGGCAGAAACCACCAGTGGGATGGACCTGAAAGCCCAATTTTCTACAAACAACACTAATAATAGTAATAAGAGCCACCACATATTAAGCATTTACTGTGTCCTGGGCACCACAGGAATTTGACACATATTGCAGAGAAACCCATCAGATCCTCACAACAACGCTGTCAAATGAGTAAAACCATTCCATTCAAAAAATGGTGTTATTCCTTTTAAATTGACAAGAAAACTGAGGTCGAGAAAGAACAGGCAATATGCCAAGGGTCCCCAGACAGTAAGGGGCAGAAAAGGATTTGAAGGTGGGTCTGTCTGATGCCAAGGCTCTCCGCGGTGCTGCCACACCATCTGTGAAGGCTCTCAGGCCTCTCTGGGACCAACCTCTATCTGCACAGCATCCATGTGGGAGAAAGAGTCAAGTGAGGCACTCATTAATATCCCCGTGGCACTGGTAGGTAAACTGAGGCCCAAAGAAGAACCAAAGTGCCTCTAAACCTTCGCAAGGAAAAAACAAGTTCCTTCCTGTGCTGCAAGTACAAAATGACACAGTCAGCCAAGCACAGTGGCTGATGCCCAGAACTTTGGGAGGCCGAGGCGGGTGGATCACTTGAAGTCAGGAGTTCAAGACCAGCCTGGCCAATAAGGTGAAACCCCACCTCTACTAAAAATACAAAAATTAGCTAGGCATAGTGGTGCACATCTGTAGTCCCAGCTACTCGGCAGGCTGAGGCAGGAGAATCACTTGAACCCGAGAGGCGGAGGCTGCAGTGAGCCGAGTTTGCGCCCTTACACTCCAGCCTTCGACTCGAAAAAAAAAAATGACACATTCTTCAGGGGTCCAGCTTCTCCACTGAGCTCTGCTCTCAGGCCCACTGTCATTCCCAGGTGCCCTGTGCACTGATGCTTTCGGGAAGACAGGCAATGTGCTGGCTGCCCCAAGGTCCACCCCAGCAGCAGCTCCTCAGGAGGCAGCACAGTGATTCCCAGTCCAGGATGCAGAAGCAGAATGCAGGTCCAGGCAGGCTGTGGGGCCAGAAAGAGGGAGAATATGGTACCAGGAAGGGCTTGACTTGCCCTCTCCCACCTGGACTTCCAGGCCCTCCAGGTCTGAACCGACACACAAATGCTAAGTTCATTTGACTCATCAAAGCTCAAACCCTTCATACTCCCCAGTCCCTGCACCCCCGTCATCACCGTCTGCCAGGAGAGAAGCTGAAGCCCAGCAGACAGAGACCAACACTGCCAGCTTCTTGTGGCAGGCCCAGGCTGCTTCTGAATCTATTGATTACTAATAGCACTCCACTCGGGCCTCGAGAACCCTTCTGCCACCGAGTCGTGCCTCCCTCTCTCCTCCCCTCTGGCTGTGTCATCCATTGAGACTCCCCAAATAGGGCCCTCTCTCCCTCCTCTTCCCCAGCGGCTCCTTCCCGAGCAGGATCTCAGGAAACTGACACGTGACCATCTGGCGCCAACACCTGCTTTGCTGAGAAGGAATTCCCCTCAAGGACGATCAAGTCACAAAGACTAAATCCTTGCTCATTTGTGCAAACATTTCCTAATATTTATTGCATGCACCTTTCTTTCACCATTATACACCTACACAGTATGTTTAACACATATAAATTCCCCCCACATATATTCATGTTTTATTACACACGTTTCCCCATGGTAGGGATAGATAACAAGTGGGCAACAGAGGATTAAAGCCACTTATTTGGCAAGCCCGTCCTGGAAGCTGACTGGTGGCAGAGGGGGAATATGAGCTGTCAGAAAGCCCAAAGCAATTTCAGAATAAAGCTGGCACCAGGGGCATGATCCAAGTATAAGAGAAGCTTGCTCTGAACAGTTTCCAGTTCATGGGTAAGACAGAAATGCTTACAAGTTCCTTAGCCCCAAACTGGAGGCAAAAATCCCCTATGACGATTAAGCCCAGTAGAAGAGATGATCTATAGAACTGCTTATGTTCAAAGATTCTTCTACAGTGCATTTTCACTTATTAAAGAGTATTAACATTTCTTTCCAAAGGGTTTCTCCAGTCCACAGAAAACGTGGGTTGATACTACAAAGAACACTCAGTTGTAGCCTGTAGGATCACATGGGCTAATAGCTGAGGAGGTGATATCCTCTCAAGCTGATGAAAATACAGGCCGCCCTCAACCCAGGAAGCCTGCCAGGTGACAGCTCTGTGGCCTTGCACAAGTAAGTGAACTCAGTTTCCTCGATGGTACCACGAACAAACGAAATAGCCCAAATGTACCCTAGCCTGTGGCATCACTGAAATTTCTGCCTTCGATGATGAACAATAAAACTCACCAGGAAAAACAGCTCCTCCTCAAGGACAACGTGGAAGTGGAAACTAGGAGGGTTGCACTTTCTCAGGAGCCAGTCTCAGAGAAGACTCCCAGGGATGGAGTGGCAGTGCCAGAGGAAGAGAGAGCAGGCTGGGTCCCTGGGACCACACCAAGGAGGCAAAGGGGAGCCTGCTAAGGAACCGAGGGCTCACCTGTGGTAGGGAAGTATACGCCTACCCATATCAAGCAAAAGCTGATGGTAATGAAATGATAAGGTCAGGGGAATAGCAGGGCCAAACATCACATGCCAAAGAGGAAATTCCAACCACTAAGTAGGCACACAATAAAACATTCTGCTTATTGAATATTGGGTAAGCCACTTAAGTTCTACGTTTTCGTTTCTCAGCATTAACATAGGTGCAATTGAAACTGCTTCATGGGATTTAAATATACATTATACACTTAACAAAAACAAACACATGAGAAAGCTTGGTACTTAGAAGAGAACTAGCATTTACGATCCCCTATTATGTGCTAGGAATGTTCTATCCATTATCTCCTTTAATCCTCAAAACAACCTTGGAAAACGGTGGCGGTGGTAGTATCAGGAGTAGGTAACATTGTTTGATTTACCTCGCATGACTTACTACATGCCAGACACATCATCTCATTTAATCCTTACAACCAATTGGGAGGCAGATATTATTCTTCCTCTGTGACAAATTAGGAACTTGTGATCCAACAGCTAATCAATGGTAGGGCCAGGACTCCAACTCAGGTCTGTCTGACCACAAAGGGTCAAAAATTCACCGCCTCTCAGTGAATACAGATGCCTTCATTCATTCTTCATGCATTGACTGGGCATCGTCTGTGTGTCAGGCTCTATGGAAGGCACTTGGAATGGAGCAGAGAACAAGACACTGTTCCAATTCTCATACAGGTTATGGTCCAAGACAGAGAAAAAAACATAAACAAGCTACTGCTATGATAGGGAATGTATTAGTCAGGGCTCTCCAGAGATGTCGAATCAACAGGAGAGAGGGAAAGAGGGACAGACATTTATCTTAAGAAACTGGCTTGTGATTATGGAGGGTTGGCAAGCCTGAAAATTCTAGGGCAGGCCAGGCGCAGTGGCTCATGCTTGTAATCCCAAGGAGGCCAAGGCCAGTGAATGGGAGGCCAAGGCAAGTAGATCACCTGAGGTCAGGAGTTTGAGACCAGCCTGGCCAATGTGGTGCAACCCTGTCTCTACTAAAAAGTACAAAATGAGCCGGGTGTGGTGGTGTGCGCCTACAATCCCAGCTACTTAGAAGACTGAGGCAAGAGAATCGCTTGAACCCGGGAGGCGGAGGTTGCAGAAAGCTGAGATCGCGCCCCTGCACTCCACCCTGGGCGACAGAGAGAGACTCCATCTCAAAAAAAAAAAAAAAAATTCCTAGGGCAGGCCAACAGGCTGGAAATTCAGGGAGGGTTTCCATGTTGCAGTCCAGAGGCAGAATGGCTTCTTCCTGGGAAAACCTCCGTCTTTGTTCTTAAGGCCTTCAACAGATTGGGCGAGTCCTGCCCACATCATGGCGAGTAATCTGCTTTACTTAAAGTCAACTGATTAGCAATGTTAATCACATCCACAAATACTTTCACAGCAATACGCAGACTAAGATTTCACCAAACAATTGGGCACCATAGGCCTAGCCAAGTGGACATATAACATTAATCACAAGGGGTTGTATAGAGTGTTAGGAAACAGAGGAAAAACTCCTAAGGATTTAGGAAATGTTGGACAGCCCAAGGAATAAGTAGGCATTGGAAGTTCAAAATGTTCTTCAAAAAACTGCGCAGATGTATCAAAGACCAAGTCCTCATGTAAACATACTGGGGCCTCCTAGTTAAAGGAGCTCCAGTGAATCTTTCTGAAAACCAAATAATTACTTTGCTTTTGAATATGATATGGGTATCCTCACACCACATTTTCATGAGGGCAGACACATTGTATATACTAAGGACTATTAAAATTGGCAGCAGATCGCAGTGAGCCCAGATCATGCCATTGCACTCCAGCCTGGGTGACAAGAGTGAAACTCCATCTCAAAAATAAATAAATAAATAAATAAATAGACAGATAAAATAAAATAAAATTGGCAGCAGAGCATGTGAACAGCGATGACATGTATACACATCTAACTGTCACCAGGTATACCCCCAGTTCCTGGGAACAGGAGGGGTGACAGAATCTCTTTCCTGCCCCTCCATTTAGGACAAATGACAGTGTCACACCCTTGAATCTTCCAGCCTCATCCTCATTTGAGCAAGTTGCAGAACCTTGATGGGAACTCCAGAATCCACACTGGGGAGAGAAAGGACAATGTCGGGGGGAGGTGTCTACAAAGGACGCCAACATAAAGAGGAGGACAGGACTTCGTTTTGTTACTTAATCACTGTAAGGTCATCTGTTTGGTGAAATTGCAGATGAGTCTAACTTTTTAACAAGCAGATCTCAGTGGGAAGCTCTTTCTCTCTCTCTCATTAGTAGGAAGGAAGGGTTCTTCTCTATAGGCGGCAGTGAACTCCAAGCCCCAGAAGGCCTGCAGGTGGTAAGGCACAAGAAGAAGGAAACACAAGAGGCAGCCAAAGAAGCTCTTCCTCATCAGCCAGAGGAGCCAGTGGGACCTGATCCAGCATCCCCAGAGGCTCCTAGCAGCTTCCCCAACCCCCGGAGCAAGCAAAGGCCAGGCTTCTCTCTACTCTGTATGCGCGAGCAGACGGAAAGCCCCACCAGGTCCGGGATCCCTGTCAGTTTTATTCACTGACATGTCCTGGGGCACATAACAGACATTCAATAAATATGTGTTGAACGAATCAGTATATCCAGACCTTAATACAGTTAGACCTTAGTAAGTATGGGCATTGCACCCTCTTTAAATATAGATCGAGCAGATGGTTGGAAATGCTTTTCTAGTAAGAAGTGATGTGTACATAGAGCTTTTCACACTACCTTGTGGATCATGCTACCTATTCTTATGAAGTGGAAGAAAAGGCTGAAAGGAAAGCCAAACCAATGGTAGAGAAGGAACAGAATAAGCAACCCTAGCCTCCAGGGACTCGTAGCTGACCTCAATCAAGTGGGTTTTATTCTGTGTGTCAGGCTCCTCATCTGTAAAATGGGACACCCTCCAGGGTTGTTGTGAGAGCTCAATTTAACACATTTTACCTTCCTTCACCCTGCCTGAACCGCCCGATATGAAACGTGCAGAACTGGCTGCCTAAAACCTCCTCAGCAGTAATGCACAGTGATCAGCGTGTGTTCTGACTACATTGCCCAAGTTTCTGGCCCCAGCTGCTAGAGGCCTTGCTGGCGCACAGCAGATAACTTATTAACTCTTCTTGAAAGCTGTTTGTTTGCAAGAATGCACAACTGGGTCCAGGTGAGTGTGT
Source organism: Rhinopithecus bieti (assembly GCF_001698545.2). NCBI lineage: Eukaryota > Metazoa > Chordata > Mammalia > Primates > Cercopithecidae > Rhinopithecus > Rhinopithecus bieti. The sequence goes on from NW_016805645.1 coordinate 152,367, forward strand.
GTTACTAAGGAAAAAGGGCCCCAGAGAACAATGCTGCTCTTACCCTATCCTCAACATCGGAGGCTCCAGAGATGCCTAGCTTTCTCCAAGACCCCAGCTGAACGGTTCACCCATGCCAGTCAGTAAGGTTCCTCCTCTGGGCAATGAGAAGGTGCTGCCAGACAGATGCGCGGGCCCTTCTGCAGCTCACACTGTGGGATTCTGTACCCCTAAATGTCCTTGTTCTGAATCCCAATTGAGGGGGCCTTTCCCAAAGGCTAGGGCCACCTATCACTCTTTCCAAGCATCTGGTCTACCTCCTAATAACACTCTCCTGCCTGTAATCGCCTCTTCAGCGTCTGGCCTTCCATTTAGACTATAAGCTCTCTGAGGTTGAAGACCTGGCTTGTCTTATTTTTACTGCATCCCCGTAACCCACAAAACACCTGGCACTCAGTAGATGCTGGATACATATTTGCTGCACCGAATTAGGACCCCAAGGATGGGCTTTGGGGAGTCTTCCTTATGTAAAACCCTCTGTGGGAGACCTCTTGTGGTTCTAAGGGGATTTTTCTTAGGAGAGGGTCCACAGGTTTCACCCTATGCTGAAAGAGGACCTACCCAAAAACAGCTTAAGATTACTGACAGATAGTGAATCTCAGGCAGGAATCCTGGGTGAACTCTTAATAGCTTCTCCTGGCTGGGTGCAGTGGCTCACACCTGTAATCCCAGCACTTTGGGAGGCCGAGGCAGGAGGATCACCTGAGGTCAGGAGTTCGAGACCAGCCTGGCCCAACATAGTAAAACCCTGTCTCTACTCAAAATACAAAAATTAGCTGGGCGTGCTGGTGGGTGCCTATAATCCCAGCTACTCAGGAGGCTGAGGCAGGAGAATCGCTTGAACCCAGGAGGTAGAGGTTGCAGTGAGCCAAGCTCACAGGACTGCACTCCAGCCTGGGAGATAGAGTGAGACTCCGTCTCAAAAGGAAAAATAAAAAATAAAAAATAAAAAATTACTCTTTATCCTGATAGTCAATGGGTTTCTTTTTTTTGGGGGGGGGCGGGGGCGGAGACTCTCACTTTGTCACCCAGACTGGAAAGCAGTGGCGCAATCTCAGCTCACTGCAACCTCTGCCTCCTGGGTTCAATTCTCCTGCCTCAACCTCCCAAGTAACTGGGACTACAGGCACGTGCCACCACGCCCAGCTAATTTTTTGTATTTTTAGTAAAGATGGGATTTTACCATGTTGGCCAGGATGATCTCAATCTCCTGACCTCATGATCCACCCGCCTCGGTCTCCCAAAGTGCTGGGATTACAGGCATAAACCACCGGGCACAGCCGTCAATGTGCTCTTAATATGACTCCCAGCTATTTTTCTGGGCCTTCCCCTTTGGATAAAGCTCTCCCTCCCTGCTCCTTCCTTCCAAGACTCTCTTCCCTCCCAGCTCTAGTAATTCAGGTCCTCCCATGCTTGAGGGACTCTCTCAGGACCACCTCTTCTGAGAAGTCCTCCTGAAAGACCCCAAGAAAAGCCTGTACTGTTATCTATTTCCTTTGACAATTAACCGCATGACACCTTGTATGACAGCCCATTACTCTACTGAATTATTATTTACATCCTGGGTATTTACTGTCTAGCATCCCATAACAGTTTGTAAGTTTCTTGGAGGCAGGGACTAGTGTCTTCTTCCTCAAAGGGCCCACCATATTAGGAACTCAATAAATAAATGTGTTGACAGGTATTCCGAGTGATGTAACAAAATAACAGACCGCTGAGGCCAGGCTTATTTGAGTAGATTTTTTCTTGTACAATAATAAAAATACAAGAATTTTTTAAAACCCCACTATCCCACCACACAAATGAAATCAACTATTATTTTTCCCTGTTCCCTCCTGGACCTTGTCCAGAAGCACAGGTAATATTTATATAGTCGTATTCACAACAGAAACACAATGTTAGCCTCTGATATTTTTCCCCCTTCACACTGTATTTCTAAACATGCTTTCTCACTTGGGAATGAAAGCCTGTGTTTGGTCCTGCGATTCTTCTCATGGGGTTACTAGAACAACCGACCCAGCATATGTCGAGCTGTGCAATTCCATTCTTTCTTAACAGAACTTTTTTTTTCCCTTCCACAGGCAGCTTCTCTCCCCCAAGTGTTAAAGCAGATTTTCCAGAACATCAAAGGTCTATTTTCACATGAAAGCACTCAGCTGAACATGTAGTAAAACAGACCGCCCCCGCCAAAGCTACAGCCACGGCAGAACCCTCCCTGGCCAATGGGTCCCTCATTGAGATTTGGGGACTTCCCTATGAACACCCGACAGGGACTCCTGTGCTCCAGCAGTCCTGCCCAACCCCGCTCTGGCCTCTGATCACCAGGTGGAGTCTGGTGGTCCCTTTTCCCTCATCCCTCCCAACGAAAAGTGTCTTGCTATTTCTCCCTCTCTCCTCCTCACTCGGCCAGTTTCTACCTTGGGGTTTCTACCTTGGGTGTTCACGCTTGCCTGGGCCTGTCCCCCAACTCCTCCCCAAAGCCACTTCCTTGCCCAGGATCTGCTGCCACCAAACACCCAGGGATCCTGCCTCAAGTCCCATTTATTTGCCTATTTACATGAAAAGTAACAAAATGCTCCCCTCAAAAGAGGATGTGGCCCACTTGCTGTCATTCAGGGGTTTCAACAGAACCAGGCGTCAGCTGGGTTCTCAAAATGTAATACACAGAATCCAAGAAAAGTGCTGCAAGCTAATAGACACTCCCAAAATTCTCACAACAAGTGAAAAGATTTGTCTGATTCCATCCCTAGACAAGAAAACAGCACTGGGGAGAACATGTCCTCAAAGCAGCCATTTGTGTCATTTAATAAATGTGTTTAAGTGTGCCTGGATTCCTTTCCCTAAAAAATAAGCAAGAACAAAAATACACTTGGGAAGAAGGAATAGGTCTTAGTGTTCGATAGAATAGTCAAGTGACTACAGTTAATACTAATTTATTGTACATTTCAAAATAGCTAGGCCGGGCACACCTGTGGCACACACCTGTTATCCCAGCTACTCGGAAGGCTAAAGTGGGAGGCCCTACTGAGTCCAGGAATTCGAGTCCAGCCCAGGCAACACAGCAAGACCCCATCTCAAAAACAAATAAATAAAGGTATTTCAAAATAGCTAGAAGAATTGAAATGCCCTCAACACAAAGAAAAATGCTTGAGGTGACAGATGTCTCGATGACCCTGATTTGATCATTATAGACTGTACACATATATCAAAATATCGTACGTACCCCAAAAGTATGTAAAACTATCATGCATCAATCAGTCAGTTCATCAACAATAAGCATGAAATTCAACCTCATTAGTGATTAGGGAAACGCTAGTTAAAACTACAACGAGATTCCACAAGATTGGCAAAAATGTTTTAAGTCTGATAATACCAACTGTCTATGGAGATGCAGAGCAATGGAAACAACAACATACCACAAAAGGTGCAAGTGCAGAAAGAAGGGGATCTTTGCAACGCACCTTCTAGTCAACCAGAAGTTGTAGATACCCTGCGACTCAACAATTCCACTCCTAGATACATATTCTGGTAAACTCATGTATAAACACCAGAAGATATATACAAGAATATTCACAGTGAAAAAAAAAAGCATACTCGCTGCAGCACTGTTTGAGCTAGCCAAAAATTAAACTCAGCAACTCAAATGTCCCTTAAAAGGGGAAAAGGCAAGGGGTGGCCCATTCATTCAATGAACACGCTACAGCAATGAAAACGAATGAGCTGTAGTTGCCTGCATCCACATGAATGCATGCCACAAACACCACACGAATGGAAAAAAGTATTCTAATACAAGGCTGAAAAGCAGGCAAACCCAAACGTGGTAAGAAGGCAGGCAGATAAAACTGGGAAGAAACACTCAGGGGTATCAAAGGTATTGGTAATATTCTCCTAAGCCAGATGGTGACTATGTGAGTACTCCTATTTACACAGAGATCTCACGTGTTTCTGCATGTATGCAATATTTTATATGTGAGGAAGGAAAACTCAGCAAAACTCAGGTTATACTCCTCTCCTCTCAGCACCATCACTGTCCTTCGGGGACCTCGCATCCTCTCTAAAGAAATCTACTTGTTAAGGGCTCTCAGTACTTATTACCACCTTTTTCCCTCGAGTCAAGTCAAACTTCTATCAAGGAGACACAAAATCAAAGGGAAATGAATCCATCCATACCACAAAGCAAGATTTATTCTAGAAAAATCTCTGTATCCACACCACATCACTAATTGAGGTTGTAACAACACTGATAAGGCTTCCAGGATGTTTTGTTACATAAGGAAGGTCTCCGTGACTGAGAACACCTCACAGCCTCGCCTCTCCCAGAGAAGAAACAGGAGCTTACAGAGACTTCCTAGAACCCAACAAGTGAGAGATACGCTCTGTCCCCTGCCTCACTGATATGGTTTGGTTGTGTCCCCACCCAAATCTCATCTTGAACTGTAGCTCTCATAATTCCCACATGTTGTGGGAGGGACCCAGGGGAAAATAATTGAATCGTAGGGGCAGTTTCCCCCGTACTGTTCTTGTGGTAGTGAATAAGTCTCACGAGATCTGATGGTTTTATAAGGGGAAACCCCTTTTGTTTGACTTGCATTCTCTCTTGTCTGCCACCATGTAAGATGTGCCTTTCGCCTTCCACCATGATTGTGAGGCTCCCCTAGCCACGTGGAACTGAGTCCATTAAACCTCTTTTTCTTTATAACTCACCCAGTCTCAGGTATGTCTTTATCAGCAGCGTGAAAACGGGCTAATACACCCATGAATACATCATCTTAAAGGTGGCACTCAGCATTTCCTTTGACAATGAGGCATTCCCAGTGGAAAGTACAAAATGGTATGTTTAATAGGATCTCACATTTGTAAATCATGTTTGTAGTATACACAGAAAAAACATAGAGAAATATACTCTAATTCATTAATGGTGGTAGCAAGGAGGCAGCCCTAGGGAAATCTTTACTTTTGATACTATAAATTCTCTAATATTTATTTATTAAACACATGCATCATTTATGTAATTGGGAACATTTTAAAAATGGATTTTAAAAGAAAGCAAGCAAGATGAAAATTCTGACCCTCAGGAAGCTTCCAATCTGGCTGCTAAGGTAAAAGTTAAGACCTCTGAATGAGAGTGAACAAGACAACATTAAAAAAATCCCACTGGCCGGGCGCGGTGGCTCAAGCCTGTAATCCCAGCACTTTGGGAGGCCGAGATGCGCGGATCACGAGGTCAGAAGATCGAGACCAGCCTGGGTAACACGGTGAAACCCCGTCTCTACTAAAAAATACAAAAAAAAACTAGCTGGGCGAGGTGGCGGGCGCCTCTAGTCCCAGCTACACGGGAGGCTGAGGCAGGAGAATGGCGTAAACCTGGGAGGCGGAGCTTGCAGTGAGCTGAGATCCGGCCACTGCACTCCAGCCCGGGCGATGGAGCAAGACTCCGTCTCAAAAAAAAAATAAAATAAAAATAAATCCCACTGCCTGGTCCTTAGAGAAGAATGACAGCACGTCACCAAAGGTCACCTGCCCATCTCAGGCAAGGAGTGCCAATGGAGTTAGGAGAGATCAGCTGGATACCGGTTTCAGAAGGGTATATGGGTGGGAAAGCTGTGCATGGGGCCACGGTGCTATGTGGAGAAGGGCAGGGATGAACAGAGTGAAGGAAGCGACAAGCCAGGAACCAGAGTCTCCCTGCATCCCCGCAGGCCTTAGTTTCCCAGTCCCCAAGGTGGCAATGAAATAATCTGCCCTCCCTAGAGGTACACCACTATGAATGCCCATAAACCAAAGGCAGGCACACTCATTTCATTGTGCCTTGCTTTATTTACTGTGCTGTGCTAATATGGTGTTCTTTACTAATTGTAGAGTTGAGTAAGTCTATCAGCATCATTTTTCCAACCACGTGTGCTAAGTTCATGTTTCTGTGTCACATTTCCAAATATTTCAAACTTTTTCATCATTATTACATCTGTAATGGTGATCTATGATCTCTGACGTAACTGTTTTGGAGTGCCACAAACTGTACCCATATAAGATGGCAAACTTAATCAATAAATGTTGTGTGTGTTCTAACTGCTCCACTGACCGGCCCTTCCCCCTCACCTCTTCCCCTGATGACGGTGGCTACATTCAACAACAGATATTCTCATGTACACAAAAGTCTTTTATTGGAAGAAAATGGCATCTAGGACTTTGACAGCTAGAGAGGAGAAGCCAATGGCTGGCTTCAAAGCTTTAAAGGAGAGGCTGACTGTCTTGTCAGGGGCTAGTGCAGTTGGTGACTTTAAGTTGAAGGCAATCCTCATTTAACACTCTGAAATTCCTAGGGTCCTTAAGAATTATGCTAAATCTACTCTGCCTGTGCTCTATAAACTTGAACAACGAAGCCTAGATGATAGCACATCCCTTTTTTTTCTTTTTTTTTTTGAGACAGAGTCTTGCTCTGTCACCCAGGCTAGAATGCAGTGGTGCATCTCAGCTCACTGCAGCCTCCACCTCCCAGGCTCAGGCAATTCTCCTGCCTCAGCCTCCCGAGTAGCTGGGATTACAGGCATGTGCCACCATACCAGTGAGGTTTCACCATGTTGGCCAGGCTGGTCTTAAACTCCCACCTTGGCCTCCCAAAGTGTTGGGATTACAGGCGCAAGCCACCACGCCCAGCAGATAGCACATCTCTTTATAGCACGGTTTACTGAGTATTTTAAGCCCACCGCTGAGACCTACTGCTGAGAAAAAAAGATTCCTTTCAAACATTACAGCTCGCTGACAACATACCTGGTCACCCAAGAGCTCTGACGTAGGTACACAAGATTACTGTTTTCATGCCTTCTAACCGTCATCCATTCTGCAACAATGGATCAGCGGTAATTTCAATTAATTTAAGAAACACATTTTTTAAGGCTATACCTGTCATGGATAGTGAGTGATTCCTCTGATAAATCTGGACATACTAAATGGAAGCCCTTCTGGAAAGGATTCACCACTCTAGATGCCATTAAAAAATTTGTGACTTATGGAGAAAGTAAAAAAAAAAAAAAAAAATCAGCATTAACAGAAGTTTACAAGAAGTTGATTCCAATCCTCATGCATGATTTTGAGGGGTTCAAGATTTCACTGCAGGAAATAACTGCAGATGTGGCGGAAAGAGCAAGGGAACTAGAAGTAAAGCCTAAGATGTGACTGAATTGCGGCAATCTCATGATAAAACTTGAATGATGAAGAGCTGCTTCTTATGGATGAGTAAAGAAAGTAATTTCTTGAGACAGAATCTACTCCTGGTGAAGATGTGCACGTTGTTGGGAAGATAACAAAGGATTAAGAATATTACCTAAAATTAGGTGAAAAAGCAGCTGCAGGGTTTGAGAGGACTGACATCAATCTTGAAAGAAGTTCTACCATGGGCAAAATGCTATCAAACAGCATCACATGCTACAGAGTAATATTTCGTGAAAGGAAGAGTCGATCGATGTAGCAAACTTCATCGTTGTCTTATTTTAAAGAAATTGCCACAACCACCCCAACCTTCTGCAACCACCACACTGATCAGTCAGCAGCCATCAAAATCGAGGGAAGACCCTCCACCAACAAAAAGATTATGACTTGCAAAAGGCTCAGATTTTTGTCAGCATTTTTTTTAGCAAACCTATTTTTTAATTGAGGCATGCACATTGTTTTTTAGGCATAATGTATTGTACACTTAATATTGACTACAGTATAGTGTAAACATAACATTTATATGCACTAAGACACAAAAAAATTATCTGACTAGCTTTACTGCAATATTCACTTTATTGCAATGGTCTGGAACTGAACCTGCAACATCTCCAAGGTGTGCCTGTATAATCTCAACCAAGCCAAAAGCAATATTACAAACATACTTTAAAAAAAAAAAAAAAAAAAACTGGGCCTGGTGTGGTGGCTCATGCCTGTAATCCCAGCACACTGGGAGGCCAAGGCAGGTGGATCACGAGGTCAGGAGTTCAAGACCAGCCTGGTCAAGATGGTGAAACTCCATCTCTACTAAAAATACAAAAATTAGCCAGGCGTGGTGGCACGTGCCTGTAGTCCCAGCTGAGACAGAAGAATGGCGTGAACTCAGGAGGTGGAGCTTGCAGTGAGCTGAGATTGAGCCTGGGCGACAGAGTGAGACTCCGTCTCAAAAAACAACAACGACAACAACAAAAAAAAACCCTTAATATTTCAAAATAATTTTTGAATGACAGAAGAAATGCAAAAATAGCTTAGAGTCCCCCATACCCTTCGTTCAGCTTTCCCTACATATCTTCCCTTATCATCTCTTACATAACCATGATGCATTGATCAAACTAAGAAATTAACACTGATTCAATATTCAATACTATTAACTAAACTACACGTTTTATTTGGATTTCATCAATTTTTTTACTGATGTCTTTTTTCTGTTCCAGGATCCAATCCAGGATATATATTGCATTTTAATATTATTTGTTTTTAAATATGCAAACATTTTATGATTATTTATTATTCCTTGGTAAGTACTGGTACTACGGGCAAAGACTTAATCCTTCTCCCTATCATCAAAGAAAGCAATCTTTGACATGATCTACTGGCCTCCAAAGGGAACAGAATTTGATCTACAGTGAGATAAAAACCCAGACAATGACCAAGCCTCTTAACCCTCCATAAGCAGCCACCACCCTGGCCTCTCTCCACAGCAACTAACTGGTATTTAAAAGTAATTTATGTTAATTGCAATCGGCCATATATGAACACTACAAAGCCTGCCGGCTTCAAACAAAAAGGCTCAAGAGAGGAGCCTAACAAAAAATTAATTTTGTAAAAGACCTATTTCTATTTCAACTTGTTTTTAAATGTATGTTCTGAGTCACACACCATTAACTGTCTCAATTTATTAATAATTTCAGGGCAACCAACTATCTCAGATCATGCAACGATGAAATCTTGCATAAAAAAAGAAAATGAAATATCTACATGCAAACATTAAGCAGGTAGTCAGCTATGATGACCAGAGAGGATTATTATTTTTTAAACCAGAACATGTAGTAAGGCAAAAAAAAAAAAAAAAAAAA
>NW_016805645.1:164877-179450 GCF_001698545.2 Rhinopithecus bieti
AAAAAAAAAAAAAAAAGGAAGGCTGCATGAACTGGTAACTCAAACTTTGTAAAGAAAATTCTTCTCCTCTGAGCATGAGATTCTTTTAGAAAGACCAGTTCAAAGAAAAGTTCTATGGAATTCCTTCCTCCTCTCCCCCAAGCAAAGATTTCTGATGGGAGCAGAAAGCACCATATTCTCAAAGACCCTTCTTTTCGCTGAGGAAATGACGGTGCTGTTTTGGCATTTTAAAGCAAGAACAAATACTTTAGCTATAAAATCCACTTTGTAGATTGAATCAGCAAGACAGCTGTTTATACAGAAACCCTTTCCTTTCTCCCTCCAAGCCCCTCAGTGATTCATATCAGCAATAAAACATTGGCTAGAACAAAGAAAAACGGAGTTTAAAGAAGAGAGATACACGGCACACCCACCACCTTAACGCCTACTAGTACTAAGTCTATTCCTTAACAGATAGAGCCTATTTCAACTTAGCCTGTTTCCATGAATAATATTTCTCAACCTACCCCACTTGTATAAAAAATTATAATAATAACAATCCCCCCAAAACTGACCAACTTTTTCCTGCAGAGTCAGAAACTGGGTTCTTATTTGTGTAAAACGCTCAGTGGGTGTGACACAACCCATCTTTGATATGCTCTGGGCTTTGAAGCATGCTCTCTTTTTAGCCATGGGGAGCCGGATGACTCACCAGCACCCTTCTAGCTCCCCTCCTTGCCAACTGTCAGCCGTCTCCCCAAGCAAGCAGGGCAGCAGGGCCACCAGATGCTGGGCAGGAGGCGTATTAATTCTCCTGCGTGACAGAGGCTTGGGGAAAGAAGTGGGGAGCGCCGCCCAGAAAGACACATGACTATCCATCATCAGAAGCCAAACCCCAGGACCCAGTTTGCCCTGGAGGGTGGGCACATTCTCCCCATTCCAGTTCTTTCCTGTTCACTCTTCAAAGCCCAAGCCAAATGCCACTTCCTCTACGAAGTCTTCCCTGGCTCTCCCTAGAAACGACGCCCTGCTTGGTGGTCCTGAAACACCTTTAGCATCCTTCGCCTGCTGATCACCTGCCTCCCTAAACAGACGCACACTCAAAGGCAAATGAGGCCCTTTCCTCATCTCTGTAACCCTAGCCCCCTGGACTGCACCCAGCCCAGAGCAGTGGATCAACAAATGTTTGCTCAATGAATGAACCCAACTCAACTACCCTAGAAACCACATTACTAAATGCTAATTACCTCTCGCTGCATGAATAATGGATGAGGAAATGAACTAACAAATGTCTCCTTGTTAGCCAAGTCGCCAAGTCCTTCGGGAGCACAAAGACAGGATCGACTGACTTGTGGCTGTTGTAGGATGGCTCAGAGACAAGACAACTCGTCTTGAAGGGGTGAGAGGCAGGAAAGGAGGAGAACCACATCGGTCCAGCAGCTGGCAGTACCCTGAGATGTTACCAATCAAGTTCTAGACAACTAAGACTCACTTCTTCACCTTCCCCAGCTTCAGCTAGCCCCTTGGAGTTGATCCTTCCATGGCATACTTGGAAACATTAGCAGGAAGGCAAAGAGTTGCCTAAGAACAAGCTCAACTCCTTCTTCTCCCATGAAACTCACCCCCAACAGTGCCACACCAGCTTTTGCCACATCTCGTTCATCTGCCACGGCCCCCTGAGATATGCCTGTCCCTGCACCTGCCAGCACTTAAAAATGAAAGCCAGATGCTCAAACAGCACCCAGATGAAGTGCTATACCGGAGCAAACAACAAGGCAAGATTTATGATAAAGGAGGCACCGGATCTCTTCCCACTCACTGGAATAAGAAGGTCAAACAAATATCCATTTTGTGGCTGGTCAGAGCCAGATCCTCCCGTTCTGTCAGAAATAAAAAGGTCGGCCTCCGGAACACAGGGACATCTGCAGGGTCCCCTCCAGCTCCTCTCCTCTAAATCCCACACTACCCTGGAGAGACAATACCACAGAGATGCGCACACATACTCGAAGGTGACACAGGAACTTTTTTCAGTTTCCCTGAACAAGCCTCAGAAAAAGTAAACATGTATTGCCTATCTGTCTACAACATCTAACATCCCGTATTCCTTAAAAAAAAAAAAAAAAATACAGGCTGGGCACAGTGGCTCATGCCTGTAATTCCAGCATTTTGGGAGGTTGAGGCGGGCAGATCACCTGAGGTCAGGAGTTCGAGACCAGCCTGACCAACATGGAGAAACCCCATCTCTACTATAAATACAAAATTAGCTGGGTGTGGTGGCGCATGCCTGTAATCCCAGCTACTCGGGAAGCTGAGGCAGAAGAATCGCTTGAACCCGGGAGGCGGAGGTTGTGGTGAGAGATTGTGCCATTGCACTCCAGCCTGGGCAAAAAGAGCGAAACTCCATCTCAAAATTTAAAAAAATAAAAAATAAAAAAAATTTTTTAAAAAGCACTGATTATATATTCAGAGGATGTGCTACATATCCAGGAAAAAAATTATGATCAGATACTTGAGCCTTTTCTAATTCTGCAAATAATCAAGTAATGGCAAGGTACAGCCAAGTGCTGTTGCAGTGTGAGGAGGACGTGGAGGTGGTAGGAAGTTCTCCACATCAGGATCGCAGTGCCCAGGAGTTCAGGGCAGGCCTCAACCTGACAGCCCCAGGGGTCCAGGAGCTTCCCCGCCCCCCACGCTGGAATGCAAGCTGCACATACCTCTTGGTGGTTTCATACTCCAAGCCGGAAGCAGGACAAGTCATGTGAAGGCTGTTCCAACAGTAGGGCCCTGAGTCTCTCCCCAGCCTCCCCTGTGGCCCCAGGCTCTGGAGCAAACACCATTCTCAGTTCACCCAGGAGTGGTTCTGAAAACCATGGGTACTGGGTAATGCTGACCAAGTCGATTGATTTTTTTTTTTTTAACCTTAATGAGCCAATGCAGTAAATTCTTCAAATGTTCTCAGATTTACAACAGATGACCTCTATGAAAGAAAGAAACCACTATCTTATTTATTGGTTCAGAAGGTCAGCTTACTACTTAAACGGGTCTTTTTCTGAAACCTTTGATACCGGGAGGAACTCTCTCTCCTTGACATATCTTACTCCAGAAGTCAGGGTTTTCATCTAGCAGGTTTCCTTAAAGTGGGGCATATCTGTGAGACGGAGGCTCTCGGAGGGTCGCTGTACATTTGTACTTCCTTCAGCAACCAAAGTCTTAGGCCCCTAAAGCAACTCACAGAAAGGCTGTAGAACTCTTCTATCTGTCCTGGCCCCAGATAGGCTCCTTTCCCTCCTAACACTTTGTGAAATGACTCCAAAGGCACCTTGGAGCCGCCTCTCCAGGTGAGACCAAGGTTCCCAGGCCTCAGCATCCTCTGGGGACTGGTTTCAGTCACAGATGTCTAGGCACCCTAGCAACTGGAGATCCACAGGTGAGGGACCCCCCACCAACCTCCATTTCTAACAAGCACCCCTGAGGGGTTCTGATGGAAGTACTGGCTGCTCACAAATCTACCCTTCCTCCAGGTACTCCACCACCACCGCAACCCCACTGGAATCACCAGGTCTAAGGCACATGGGAGAGTTTGCCTCTCACCCCTCCTCCTTTCATACTCACTCTGCCCCTGCTCTGGTCCAGGCCCTGTTCTGTTTGCTACCTGGTCTCCCCCAGTCCATGACCTACAACACTGCCAAGAATTTTCTCCCTAAAATATAAATGTGATTCTGCCCTGGCTCCTAAGCTGCCAGGATTTCAGACTGCCTTCAGGCAAAGTCTTTATCTCTTGAGCGGAATGTAAAACTTTTCCTGCTCTTGCCCCTAAACCACCTGTCCAGCCTCCCCTTCCATCCTCTAGACCCCTTCCCCCAGAGAGCTGTCCGAGGGTCTCCCTAGTCCTAGTCCCCAATCCACTGGACCTTCTCAGTGAATGCGTCCTCTCCTCTACGATCCTGCATTTTCACGCAGATCTTGCCCTCCTGAGGAGGGGGACTGTCTAGCTTTTGTTTCCATCCCTGACTCCCCATCTCCAGCACAGCACTCTGCCCAAGGTAAAGGCTCAATCAGTGAGTTCACTCCATGAACCAATCCTCTCCTGCCCGGGCTGGTTAGTTAGAATGACCCGGGGAGAATGAGGCTGGGGTCTTCACACAAGATCAGGTGCACTGAGGGTGGTATGGCCACAGACAGTGGGGTCTTCAATTCCAGCTCCCCCATCCTTTACTCAAAAAAAACCTATTCAATAGCCAGCCACTTAAACTTCTGGTCACAAGCAGGACAAGGCCAGGGTATATTGACAGCTCAACACAATCCAGTCCTACTGTAGAGAAAACAATTCAAGTGCGGAACCTGCTGACAACAGGTCAGGTGTGTCATCTCCACACATAAGAAAAAGCAGCAGAGTCGATCCATCTTTCAGCATCCCCTAATGGTACTAAGCAGCATGTTTAGCTGTTATTTCAATAAGCCTTATTAAGACCCAATTTTCTTGGGTCTTCTTTCAGATTCTGCAACATTAAAAGCCTCGCTGCTTAATTACATTAGGAGCACCTGTATATATTATGTGCAATAAATCAACTTTAATTTACCACCACACAAGGCTATTCATCTTCTCTGGGTTATTTATTGCTCGGTATCATTGGTAGTGAATTGTATCCTCTCTCCTGTAAGGAAGAACAGTTGGGGTAAGAAAAGCCAAAGCTGTATTTCAGAACGCTCCGGGATGCTGATCACACATGTACACAGCGAAAAGGAAAGAAAAAGAAACATATAAGCGAATCTTGGCAATCTGCTCCTTGCTATTTTCCTAAAACACTCCCCAAACATTTTGATGTTTTCTTTTGCACGCATGCACACACATACCAGTTACCCACTGAAACGACACAACCTGCAAAACAGGCCCACAGCTCTCGCCGGCAGAATTGAATATGGGATGCTGGCTGAGCTGAAAAACGGGGACACTACATGGGCCAGAGGAGACAATTCTTCCCTCATCTGCTGCTGCCCCCAGTCCTAACGATGGGGTGCAGCCAGGACCTGATACCCAGGGGCATCTCGCAGAGGTTTACACCCAGGACACTGACGCGGGGCCCAAATCAGTCCCCTCAGCGTGGGCAGAACTGTTTCCCAGATAATCCAAGGTGGAAGACACTTCTCTTTGTGATGACACGGGGGCCCTTCATTCTTTAAGAATCTGACCAACACTGCCATTGAAAGAATCACCAGGTTATATGCAGGCTCCCTGCAATATCACCACCTGAGATATTAAACACTGAGTCCTGGGCCCCACGACTGAGACCCCGATTTTAACAAGCCCAGGAATGGATCCACCTGATTTTTCTGCATAGTAAAGTCTGAGAAGCACTTTCCTAAAGCCTCTAGAGCCAGGCTAACCATCCATTACAGAATAATATAACCAGGCCAGGGACAGTAAGTAGTTCACACTTTTAATCCCAACATTTGGAGAGGCCAAGGCAGGAGGATCACTTGGGGCTAGGAGTTGGAGACCCCCACCTGGGCAACATAGCAAGACTCCATCTCTACAAAAAATTTTACCAATTAGATGGGCATGGTGGTGTGTGCCTGCAATGCCACTACTTGGGAGGCTGAGGTGGGAGGACTGCTTGAGCCCAAGAGTTGGAGGGTACAGTGAGTTATGATCACAACACTGCACTCCAGCCTGGGTGACAGAGGGAGACTCTGTCTCTAAAAAGAAAACTAAAATAAATTAAAAGAGTAGTATAACCAATGATAATATAATTAAGAATGACTTCCTTATCCCTGGCCAGGCTCTAGGCTCAGCCCTTTTCTTGCACAAATTCCTCAAGATGACCCCAGAGTAGGTACTATTACTCTCATCCCCATGTTACAGATGAGAAAACTGAGGCACAGAAAAATTAAATAACTAGACCACAGTCCCATCTCTGTAACTGGCTGGGCAGTCTGGTCCCTGCATCCATGCTGTCAATCACGGGCTATACCGCCTCTCCAAGGCCAGACTCCCCACACCCACACCCTCTCCAACTGGACAACCACCTTCTTTGGTTCTAAGCAAAAGAGAGGCAAAAGTCACCAAGACATCATAGGCTCCACTTCTACTCCATAAAGCTATCTGGTTCTCCTAAGTCCAACTTCTAAAACTACTTCGTGGCAACTTGCCGGCAACACACAGTGTTTGGACGAACGGAGGCAAGATGGCGCAGTTCCGGGTTCTTCACCGTCAACTTTCCCGCCCCCGGGAGAGACACGGGTCGACTGCGCAGGCGCAACCCGACTTCCGACGGAGAGAAACCGGAACCCGCCTAGACACGCCTACCGCCCCGCCCCCGACCCGCCTATGTCCCGCCCACTGCCCTCCCACTCCTGGGTCCGGGACATAAAAGCCGCTCCCGGCGGGCGCACGGTGCGAACTTCCTTGGCTCCTCCTCGTATGCAGGACCTAGGAACCTTGTCCGAGAACGCCAGAGCGAACTTCCTTGGCCCCTCCTCGTACGCGGGACCCGGGAACCTCGTCCGAGAACGGCGGTGCGAGCTTCCTCGGCCCTTCCTCGTGCGCGGGACCCAGGAACCTCGCCTGAGAACGCCGGAGGGAACTTCCTCGGCCCCTCCTCCTACGCGGGACCCAGGAACCTCATCCGAGAACGCCGGAGCGAACTTCCTTGGCCCTTCCTCGTGCGCGGGACCCAGGAACCTCGCCCGAGAACTCCGGAGCGACTTCGTAGGCCTCCACCGCCTGAGACCGGTGAACCTCGTCCCTCCCTCACATTGGTTTGTAAATAAAGTTTTTTTTTTTTGCCTTGCCTACTTGCCTTTTCTCTGGCATTTGCTCTGGGGGTCGCATTAAAGCAAATCACATAGTTCTGTGTCTGAGCTTCCCACCGATCCGATTCAGCGAGCTTCTCACAAACCCACTGCCCTCCCACTCCCGGGCCCAGGACATAAAAGCCGCTCCCGGCGGGTGCGCAGTGTGAACTTCCTCGGCCCGTCCGCCTGCACGGGACCCGGGAACCTCTCCCGAGAGCGCCGGAGCGAACTTCCTCGGCCCCTCCTCATATGCGGGACCCAGGAACCTCGTCCGAGAACGCCAGAGCGAACTTCCTCGGCCCCTCCTCGTACACGGGACCCAGGAACCTCGTCCGAGAACGCCGGAGAGAACTTCCTCGGCCCCTCCTCCTACGCGGGACCCAGGAACCTCGTCCGAGAACGCCGGAGCGAACTTCCTCGGCCCCTCCTCGTACGCGGGACCCAGGAACCTCGTCCGAGAACGCCGGAGCGAACTTCCTTGGCCCCTCCTCGTGCGCGGGACCCAGGAACCTCGTCCGAGAACGCCGGAGCGAGCTTCCTCGGCCCCTCCTCGTGCGCGGGACCCAGGAACCTCGCCCGAGAACTCCGGAGCGACTTCGTAGGCCTCCACCGCCTGAGACCGGTGAACCTCGTCCCTCCCTCACATTGGTTTGTAAATAAAGTTTTTTTTTTTGCCTTGCCTACTTGCCTTTTCTCTGGCATTTGCTCTGGGGGTCGCATTAAAGCAAA
Source organism: Rhinopithecus bieti (assembly GCF_001698545.2). NCBI lineage: Eukaryota > Metazoa > Chordata > Mammalia > Primates > Cercopithecidae > Rhinopithecus > Rhinopithecus bieti. The sequence continues at coordinate 172,381 of NW_016805645.1, forward strand.
TCACATAGTTCTGTGTCTGAGCTTCCCACCGATCCGATTCAGCGAGCTTCTCACAAAAGCAGGGTGCACTGGGCTGCGGGGCAGCACTCCTGCAGCAGAGGGGAGTCAAATCCCTGGGAGCCGAACGAGCCTCACTGAGTGTTTCACGGCCTCCTCCTTCTCACCAAGGGAGCTGTGACGGATTTTATGGCACACAACTGACTGTTTTACAAGCACAGCAGCAACCTCCAACTTTCATCTGATAATTTACCTTTAATCAGGGCCTAGAAAAATCCCTGGTCAACCAATCCCACTAGACGGCTCCTTCCAGGCTCATCTTGCAGACGACAGAGAGAAATAAAAGGGAAAAGAGACGATGGCAGAGTCCTGGCAAGCAAATTTTTTTTTTTTAAATGAATTCATTTCAAATAAAAGTCCATTCAGTGCATGCAGAAAAGCCAGTTCCTCTGAATGACAAATTTGTGTGTGCCAGGGATGAGAGAGCAGATCAAACTCGTGAGCTTGCAACCAAACTCCTAGAGGCCCAAACGCAGGACTGCCAAGAGCCCAGGAGTGCAGAGTCATTCTGCTAAAAGAAGTTCCCACTCTGAAAAGCTCCACAGAGACGCTGGCCTGGGTGGAAACGTCCCTTCTCCCTGCCCTTTCACATAACCAAAAGGGAAGACCAGCAGGGGCCGTGGAAATCACACCGAGGGCATGCCGCTAGCCACCTGCGGGAGGCGGGGGCCTGGACCAGGTATCTCTCCAGGCACTTTCCTGCTCTTGAATTTCATGACTATTTCATTGTCCAGGTTCCAATCCATGCAGAACAGAACCTCAGAACACATACAAATATTCCCCCTTCTTATAGAGAAGGGACCTAGAGTTCTAGACCAATGATTCTCATCTAAGGGTGACTGTGTCCCCAGGAGACATGTGGCAATTGCTAGCTGTCACATTCAGGGAGGGATTGCTACTGGCATCTAGTGGGTAGAGGCCAGGGATGCTGCTAAACATCCTACCACAGATACAATGCACTCCAATGCACCCCCACTTCCCCAACCTCCACCCCTGTAACAAAGAATAATCTGGCCCAAAATGTCAGCAGTGCCAAGGTTGTGAACCCCTGGCCTAGAGCACTGAAGGTAATCAAACGCTCACACTCGCAGCCTTCCCACGGCCTCCGTTCCCTCTATCACCACCCACTCCCAGCACCTCTCTAAATCAAGCAGGAATTAGAAACCAAACCGCACCATCTATCATCTAGACACTGGGATCCACCCTCAGCTAAGAGCCAAGGATCTGTGCTGATTACAGCCAACCTCCCTCAGTCTCCGGTGCACGCTGCTCTCAGGCAGAGGCCAGAGAAAAGGAAGCCGACCCAGGAGAAGCTGGGACTCTGTGAGGCTAACTCTCAGTTCAGCAAACACCAAGGAGGTTAGGGGGAAGATTCTGCAGAGAAAGTCAGGAGGGTATAACTAACCTTTCGGGCCTAGAAGGCTAAACAGCACACTCGGGCTTCTCAGTCCAAAGCAGCAAAATCAATGGTGTAGGGTTTGGTAACTGCACTACCTCCTCCCTGTCCCAGCGACAACAGCTGGGTCCAGGCTGGCTGCATAATCAACACTGACTAAGCACCCAATAGATGCCAGGAATTGTGCTACGTGCTCTACAGAAAGTTCTATCTGTTCTCAGAGCTGCCACACAAGTTTTATTATCCCCATTTTATAGGTGACACACATAAGCTCAGAGAGGTTATGTCACTTGGCCAGGTCACATAGCCAGGATTCAATCCCAGAACTGTCTCCAAAGAACAAGCCTATCTACCATACCACATTACCTCTCTTCTCCCAAACATCCCACCCAGACAGAGGGATAGAGGAATGAAAGAGGAGGAGGCCCAGAATCCTCCTGGAGCTCCTCCTGCTCCTCCTGGTGCCACCCCGGCCTGCTCTCCCACACTCCCCACTACTGCTGTCTCCAGGGGATCATCTGACCACATCTGTTTCATCCATAGGGTCTCTGCGGGAAGATGGCCCAGTGCGTTCCTTGCACTCCTTATGCACAATGGCATTGCCAGCACAGGAATTCTGATTTCATTCATAACTGGCCGGAACAGACATCCTGCTCCCCTCTAGGCAGGGGCTGCAATGGAATCCATTTGACTGCCAGGTTGGCCAGGTGTGCAGTTGCGAAGGTTTCAACCAGGCAGGGAAAGGGCTTTCCAATGCCCCACGTAGGTGCCGAAAGGCAGAGAGGCACCACAGGCCTCTTTCCTGAGCTAAAGTCCCAACACCCAAAGCAAACCAGAGGACCAAACACCTAACACAAACCAACAACCACAGGAAAGCAGCAGCGGCCAACCAAGCCCAGGAGAGTCAACATTCAAGACTCCGGGACTGAGCAACAAGTTAGGATGGTAAGCCGCGGCAGTACTTCGTCCACAGATGGCCCCTAACACACACTATTCTGTCCCCCACTGCACCCCTTCCTCGAGGCTGGCCAAGAGGGACCCATGGAAGGGGTGCTAGGCCAGCAAATCATACAGCACCCAAACTCAGGCCCAGTGGGGCTTCCAAGACACACAGGGCAGCCTCGCCAGGCTGGGTGTTCACTGAGGGAAGAAGCAGTTTCACACTTCCTTTCCTTGGGCCTGCACTAATTTCCCACACTAAACATTGCAAAGAGGCATTCTTGGGCTCATGGGGCCCTCAGAAAGGGGCCTATTAGAAAGGTTCAGCAAATTAAAAAAAAAAAAAAAAAAGCTTTTGAGACCACTTATTTGTGGGGTACTATAGAGATGATGAATATGGAGCAAAAGGGGGTTGCTTTTTTTCTTTCTTTTTAAGTTTCCAATGAAGAAATGTGGCTTCAAAACTCTCTGCGGTGCGAGCCAGTTGCCTCCAGGCCAGCCTCTCTCTAGGCCTTGCTTTGTTTCTGGGCATCACACTCTGACCTGCAGGACCCACACTTGGCAAACAGCTTAAACCTACCTCAGCATTGTAATGAGCCAGACTGTCGTCTCCTCCCACACTGCCCGCTCTCTCCTGGAAGAACACACCTTTCCTAATTCCGTTTGTTCACCAGAAAAATAAATAAATAATAATAAGGCGGGTAGGGGGGTGTAGGTTTACTGGAAGGTCATTTTGCCTTAGGAAAGGAACAAATTAAGTGGAGGCTCACAGTGAGCCGGGAAATACATTCTCCATCAGACAAGCGACCTTGGGGCTTTCGGTTTTAGGTGGGAAAGGTCACTAGTAAGGCAGCCCCTTGTTTATGGAGCCCGGATACCAATGACATGGTCACCTCTGAGAAGTACAATTACCAACAGGGTCACGCCAAACTCTTTTATTGGTTACCTCTTAAACACTCCAGAAATCTGTCCAATTCCTTGCAGACTAGCAGAAAACAAAAGTGCTCTCAGCAGGAGGGGGAAGCCAGGACTCCATGATGAGCAATTAGTGAATCAATGACTCTCAGAGACACTGATTTCGACCAGCAGTTCTTATCAGCGACCGTCGAGGAAAATGCAGGGACACACAGCTTCCAGGAGAGACTAAAGCTTTAAAAACATTTTTTAAAAAATCACCACAAACCACCTTCAGAGCTTCCCCCTAAAACACTTAAAATGTGTGCTCAGTCTGAGGAAAAAAAAAAAAAAAAAGACTATTTGTTAAGTTGCTTCCTTAATGTCAAAAAAACAAGCGAAACTACAACCACTAGTTCTGTCGCCCCATGTGAAAATTATTCTCTCAAAATCCCAGAAATGAGATAAGGAATTAGGTATTAGGCAAAAGAAAGGAAAGAAAGAAAAAATAAAGAAGAAAGAAGGGAGGGAGGGAAACAGAGAGAAAGAGGCTGGCTAGCTAATATGAACAGCATGAACTTTTTCTTACCCTCGTCAGATTGTAGGAATATAAAACAGATTGGTCTCCACTCCCACTCCATCCACGTTGAATAAAAAGATACTGATTCACGTGATAAGATGTATTCTTTAGTATTTTTTTAATATAACCCCTCATCATCCAAACACCTGTTCATAAAATCAGAACTACACAACAGAAAGTGAGTGGTAGGAGGCTTGGCTAACTGACAGGCAAGGAGAAAAGAAAACATTTCTAAAAATGACGCTTGCTAGGAAAATAGAGTTCCATGTACACAGAAATTCTCAGGAAGACCTACTTGGGGAGATGTTCCTGTAACTGTTTTTAAATGTTCGGTTCCATCTCACAGAATTCAAAACACCTACTAAGAACACAGAATCTTCCCAGGCACGACTGTGGGGGCCAGAACCTTCCACAAACTTTATTTGAAGGCTGCTAATAACACGCAGCTGGGCATACTTTCCCCACACCCCGACCGCTCCTGAAAAGTGTCCCCTCCCACCACCACCTTCCTTTCTTTCTGATTTTGTGAATAGCAGCGAACGCTGAGACAATGCGGTTCAACGTGAAAATGGAAAACCGCAAGTTGGCCTCCTCAGCAGCAGCCAGCCCCCAGCCAAGGGCCCTCTGCGAACTTCCCCTTTATTTGTTCCTTGGTTTGGTTTCTGCTGGGTTGCTAATCTATTTGCTCGAAGCTATTGGAAGAAATCGGCAAAAGAAAACAAAAAGGCTTTCTTCCTAGCAGAGGAAAAATGGGTAACCTTGAACCCAAAGAACCCTCCCTCCCCTGAAACTCTGGCTACTCTGAAAGTTTGTTGCTCTCTAACCTTGAAAACAGTATGTGCCCCAGGGTCCCCTCGGCACTGGGCTCTAACAAGGATGTTGATGGATCCTTATCTAAGAGGAGGGATGCCAACAATTTTTTTTAAGGTGAAAAGAAGACACTTCTAAGAAGCCGACACCAATCTATACACAGAAAAACCTCCCCTTTCCTCCAAGTCTTCCAGAAAGGGGAGGGGTTGAAGAAAGAGAAAATCCAAACACTGATCACTGCTAAGCTCCATAGTTTCAATAAATTGTTACCAAGGTTGTCTTCCAAGGCACAAAAAGGTCAGTTTAACTCTAATTGAGGAGGGCACAGGGTAAACCCCTGGCCAACCTGAACTTCTCCCATCTCCAGCAGATGAGGCTGACGTTAATCCAGAGGTGACCTGTGCCAACAAGCCCTCCCCCAGTGGGGGCAGATGACGCCAGGAAGCCCCATGCTTCTCATCTCCATGGTGACAAAAAAAAAAGTCAACCCTACACTAGGAGACACAAGAATCCCATCAACTTAGAAACTTTCTTCTTCTCAGTAACACTCTCCTACAATATTTTAATGAAATAATTTTTTAAAAATTGGGGTCAGAGTGTTTTATGTGGGATTACAGTCAAACCACATCTTCCCATCCCTTTGTACTTATTCACTTAAAAATATATACATGCTGCAGATTTCAAAGTGGGCTGTGACTGCACAGCTGTAGGGAATGAGCTTGTCAAGAAAAAAACACACAAGCGCACCTCTAAAACACGTACATAAAGCACACAGGTTTATTTTTTGTTTGGAGTGAGAGACACATCAGTTCGAGTTCTGGACCAACAGCTGCACTACAAACGTTTCGGGGTGGCGGGTGCGGGGTGGGTGGCGGCGGCAGGGGGAACACAGGACTGAGCCTCAAGGACAGCTGAAATGAGGGGCCACTTTCGAAACTCTGCAGCCAGGCGTCACCAGGACAACCACGACCAGGTGGAGGGCCCAGTATAGCCAATTCACCTGACTCTTTCGTTAAAGAAGGGAAAAAAATTCCACAGGGATGAAAAGAAACCAATACTTGGGCAATGCTCAACTCAGCAGGCCCCTTTTGAGAATTAAAAAGGAAAATAAATCTGGAACCATGTCGATCCAGAAAATCAGAGCAATGGGCTTCTCTCCCCTGTTGAGAGGAGGCCACCTGATTAGCCTGAGGTTGACTATTTGTGTTGGTACTAGATCCCCTTAAAGATTGTTTATAAATACAGAGCAATCAATATTTCCTAACCCAAGGGTCTCCGGGATAGAAACACGGACCTGCTGGGCACAACATGAGTGCTTCCCATGTGGCCCCACCCACCTGCCACCCTCTGCTCCAAGCCTGGCACACACATTCCCCTGGACTCGGGAGGCCCCACCTGAACCATGCTTCCTGGAGTGCGCAGGCATGTGTGGTCTTCTGCCTCCTTTAACCTTCACCGGGCTATTCATCCCAGACTAAGCACCAACTTGGCTGACTCTGGAGCCAAATTTTCTCCTCCCATGCTTTCTTACGGTCTAAATGGAGTTTTGTTTGTTTGTTTGTTTTGTTTTGTTTTGTTTTTCTTGTGTGTTATCATTTCAGGGTTGTTTCTAGCTTGGGGGATTTGGAAGAGGCTATTTCTTTCCTCATCCTCTCTCTTCCTTTCTTTCCTTTACATCTAAACACATTTTCACATGCTCTTTAAGTGGCTTCAGGTTCAGGTTTGGCATCCATCTCAAACACATCTATAATGGATCAGGAGCCCAAAATCTGTTTCCGATTATAACAGACAGATCAAGCCCCCCTGAAGCTGGAGGCAGGGAATGGGGAGAAAAAATTATGGACTCTTTAATGGGTCAGCAATACAAAGGGACTTCTGGGTTCTGCCCACAAAGGAAGCACTTCAGCCCCAGGGGCTGACATTCCTGACTGACCCTGTGCGGCCTCTGCTTATAAACTTTCCAGCACTCACTCCGGAGACTTTACAGGCCGGATTCCACTCTTAGCGAAATGGCATTTTCTACAAGTCCCGGTGAGTTTGAAAGGGAAAAGAAAGGGAGTGGAGAGGAGGCACAGAAGCCCCTCCTCTTCCAAAACAGCAAGCCCCACACAGAGAACACAGCTGCAGGAAGATTAAAAACATTTTATTATTTAAAGAGGTACAGAGGGTTACTGGACATGGGCAATTTAAAATTAAATACAACTCTCGTCACAGCCGTTTGCAGTTAAAGGTGAACATGGTTGTTTTAAAAGCAAAATCGCCCTGCCAGAAGGACTGCCGTTCAGCAAGGCGCCCAGATGCCGCCTCAACTATTAAAGTTGTCCAAGCTGGCCATTCAACTGCCCTGGCGGCAAGTCTCTTCTTAGAGACCGAGTTCCCTGAAAAAAAAAAAAA
>NW_016805645.1:180342-202954 GCF_001698545.2 Rhinopithecus bieti
AAAAAAAAAAAAAAAAGAAATGAATCCGTCACCCCAAGCAAAGACAGGAAACCCCAAGGTCATAAAGCAAGGGTACACCAACATAGTCTGAAACCAAATCCAGCAGTGACAACTCCTAGTCTCCCCGCTTTGATCTGAAGGGAGATAAAGCTAGGGAAGTCAAAGCAGGGACAAATTTAAAATGTTGACATCCTCAGCCAGCCACTCCAACCCCGCTGCACGTAAAGCCCTAAATGGATGGAAGACACATTTTCAGATTGTTTGATCTCACTCAGGCTTCCCCACCTCCTGTTTCTGGACATCCTTTTGTCTGCTTTTGGCCCTGATTTTTCTCCAAGTTATCCCACGGAGCAGGACTGTCACTGGTAGCCTCGGCAGTTGTCAGTCAACCTGATTGCTTTGCTCCAGAAGGCCCTTTTTACACAAAAGGCCTCACTGAGGCAGAACGGGCTCACCTTTGATTTGTTCACCTCTCACATGTAAAGGCAGCTCGTACACCTCGCCCGAGCACGGATGCACTCGTGGAAAACTGAAACGCAGTACATTGGGAAACAAGGCTTTTTAAAGCATTCTCTGGAAGGCAAGATCCTAGCTTGGGTTCAGCTCGAAGAAAGAGCTAAATGGAGTGAGCTGGAACGGAATTAGCCTCTGAGAACCTAGGGATGGACGGAGAGTGGCAATACCAATTTGCTGGAAGGGATTTGGAAAGTAAACGAAGAGGAACGTTTGGATTGCAAAGATAGAAACAATTCACTTTGCATCATTTTCAGTCTCTGGAGTTCAGTAGGGAAGTATTATTATCAATCCACCAGAAAAAAAGGGAAGAGTGGCCCACATGAGCTCAGAATTGGCTGTTTATGGCGCTGCAGGTAGTAGAGGTGCTGAGAACTGACAGTATATCCCTCACATGATGCTCTCTTTAGAAGATCAGGCTCTCCCTGGCTAACTACGGCCTTCAGCCCTCTAGACAGGAATCTGCTGGACCACAGGGGAGCGGGCCTTGCCATATTCCCATAGGTTGAGCACACACAGACTAGCAAACATCAAACACCAATAAGCCCTCACACACCTGGCATGACATTACCAACATCACTTCTGGGGGGATAGCAATTATGCCACAATTTCACGTCCCTGACTCGCCAGGCCACACATGACAAGACTGCAAGAGCACCTCCTCCCTGGGCCCCTGGCCTGGGCAGAACTCACGGGAGAGCCCCTGGATTGCAGAGTGCTCTTCCCTCAACACCCATGTGACCTGGCCACCTCCACCCTAAAACTCATTAAGGGCTCCCCATGGCCAAAAGTAGTGGCCCCCGAAGTAGAGTTTGGAAGAAAAAGATTAAAATTTTATGTGTGCTTAGCTTTTTTTCTCATCCTATTTTATTTTTAATTATTTGCCTTATTAGGAGCATGCTATTTTAGTACAGAAGTATATGTATGTCATTTATAAATAAATATGTATACAATGCAAGCTCAAAAATAAGTTTACCAACAGGGATCCGTCATTAAGAATAGGTCGATCACCAGCCAAGGGGTTACACTCAACCCCCTGAGCCAGGCACACCTGCCCTGCCTGTCTCCTGCATGGGCCAACGGGCCAACACTCTCAATCGCAAGGAGATGGGGGTTGGGGGCTCTGCCCACATCAATGAGAAGTCAAATTTGCCTGTCACTTTTAACACTTCCTACTCCTCAGCTAACCAAACCACTAAGCTGCTGCTCTGAGTCTCAGATGCATCTCAAATCCATCTGCTGGTCTCCATCACTACCTCCAAGAACTCAGCTAAGCAGCCATCCTTCCTCAAGTGGATCACTGCAACAACTTACTGATCACTGCAACAACTTACTTACTGACTGACTGACTGACTGACTGACTGACTGACTGACTGATACATACTTACTGATCACTGCAACAACTTACTTACCCATAGCTCCCTGGGGTACCCACAAGCCACTTTTCGTGTAGACTGTCAGAGAGATATTTTCAAAATGCAAACCTGATAATTTCCCATCCCATCCCTTAAACTCTTAAATGGATGAGTTCCCCACCCCTCCTAGGATAAGAATTTTTATCCCCGCCAACACAAGTGTGGCCTCGCCTCTCCCCCTGTCCTCCTCACTTTCTGCATTCCAGCCACCCTCTCTTCCCTCAGCACCTGAAATGCACCCTGGTAATTCCCTCCCTACGTCAAGCTCAGCCTCAATGTTATTTCTCCAGGAAGCCTTCCCAAAACCCAAAGGACACCTGGTTTTTCTGTTATGATCCTTTTAACATTCAGTGCATGGATGTATAGCATTTATGGTAATGGTATTTCAATCATGAATCAGGCCAGGCACTGTGGCTCATGCCTGTAGTTCCAATACGTTGGGAGGCCAAGGCAAGAGGATCACTTGAGCTCAGGGGAGTTCAACCAGCCTGGGCAACAAAGTGAGATACCCACCTCTACAAAAAATTTTAAAAACTAGCCAGGCACAGTGATGCGTGCCTGCGGTCCTAGCTACTTGGGAGGCTGAGGCAGGAGCACTGCTTGAGCCCAGGAATTCAAGGCTGCAGTGAGCTTTGATTGTGCCACTGCACTCCAGCCTGGGAGACAGAGCAAGATCTTGTCTCAAAAAAAAAAAAAGAAAAGAAAGAAAGAAAAAGAAAAGTAGTGAATCATGCAATAAATTGTTTAATGAACATGTCCCTGCCAGCCACAAACTCCACAAGGGCAGAGACTGAGTTGCTATTCCCCAGCTTTGAGCCTGGTTCAGGACTAGAGCTCCACACATTCATTGCATAATAAGCAAATTAATCTTTGCTCTGCTCTCCTCTGCACATGATACCCCAGCCCATAAAGAACAATGTGCTACACCCCCCAAAAGCCAAGCTGTCTAACTGCTCCCACAGTTCCCTCAACTTGGAGGATCTCCTCTCTCTCAAGGTTCAGCTCATGAGGCCTCCTCCATGAAGCCTGTCCTGCTTGCTTTGTCCTCTGTGCCCCTCCTGTGCATGACCATAGTTCCCTCTAGCTCACATCCTGGTTTTTACACCCGCCTCCCTGCTAGCCTGCGAGCAGTCAGAGGATAGGTTAGCATCTGATTCTGTCTCCTCCGGGCCTAAGGGCAAGCCAAGCGACCTCATGTTTGTCCATATGCAGCCTGTGTTGTGCTCACTGGTGTAGATTCCCCTTTCCACCTTCCCTTCCAGAGACTAACAGTAATAGTTCACAACAAGTGCTATGGCTTTTCCTACCAGAATACCTGTATCAGGTCTGCCCTGAAAAGAAAGCTGAGATACAGCCAACAGACACCGGCTCTCCGCGCAAGCACTGGCGTCCACAGCTCGACGTCTGCAGGAGCCAAAGGGCGTGGACCTGCCCCCAGTTCACAGTTCCTGCTGCATACACAAGGCATGAGAAACAGGTGCTGGTGCCGACTTAAAACCATCTCATCGGGAGGGAGAGCATCATGATAAACAGCTAATGCATGTAGGGCTTAATACCTCGGTGATGGGTTGATAGGTGTAGCAAACTGCCATGGCACATATTTACCTTGTAACAAACATGCACATCCTGCACATGTATCCCGGAACTTAAAATGAAAAAAAAAAAAAAAAAAAAACCATCTCACCAAGCTCACCAAGGGGCGGGGGGCAGTGGGAGGATGGAGGTCTTAGTGGGAATGGAAGCAATAAAAAGACAGAACTCTGCCAAACACACGTAGGAACACTCTAAAACAGCAAATGGCCTTTGATCAGCTCTGCCTCAGTCGAGCAAAGCTTTCAAATTCAGATAGTACCAGGCGTGGGTTCCAAAACCTAATGTGGGTCTCCGTGTCCCTTGGGGATTGGTCCTCCTCTTGTCCCTCCTCCCCTTCTTCTGCAGTGAAGTGGTTAAAATGTCAAGCAAGGGGAAACCCCAGTCCCCATCTCCTCGAAGCTGGGTGGTACAGGGCACTTCATCACCTAAGTTCCAGACCATGCATTTTGGGCAGGCCTTGCCTCTTTCGCTGCAATTCTCCCTCTACGGGAAACTGTTCAAATCAGAATGTCAATCTGTGGAGTTCAAATGTTTTCTTTCCTTGTCTCTCTTTTTAAGAGACAGGATCTTGCTCTGTTGCCCAGGCTGGAGTACAGTGGCGTGATCATAGCTCACTGCAGCCTCAACCTCCTGGGCTCGAGAGATCCTCCCACTTCAACCTCCTGAGTAGCTGGGACTACAGACATGTACCACCTCACCTGGCTAATTTTTGTATTTTTTGTAGAAAGAGGTCTCACTGTGTTGCCCAGGCTGGTCTCCAACTCCTGGCCTCAATCAGTCCTCCCACCTCCACCTCCCAGAGTGCAGGCGTGAGCCACTGCAGCCAGCCTCAAATGTTTTCTCAATGTGGTCCCTTCTAGTCTGCGTCTTGGCTCAACTCCCAGAAACCTTTGGTCAAATCACTATGGAGCTGTTAACAGTAAAAGTAGCCCCCAGGAATAATGTGCTAGCCACCTCCCAGGCACTGTACTTTATGAACACTGTCTCCTGTAAACATTACAACAATCCTGTCAGGTAGATGCTCGTATTGTATTATCCCATTTTACATATCAGGAAATTAAGGACTAACAAAGTTGAGTGAACTTCCCAAGGTCAAGCAGCTAGGAAACTATTAGGCCAGAAAGTAACCATACGACTGTCTGCCTCCTAAGCCTCTTCTCTTAAGCCCTAATCAGCACTGCTTCCCACCACATGCCTTCATTCTTCCCGTCTACAGATTGGGAAATTGAAACATGGAGCTTCAAGGCAAAGTGCCTGAGGTCCTGTTCAGCACATCAGCATTGGGCTAAGAGACCAAGAGACAGAAGTCAAGTCTCTCCTGCTAGGACTGGAACGTTCACACCCATAGTCTGCCGTACTCAGTCCTCATGACCCAAACCACCCTGTCAAAAAGAAAACCAGCCCTGGCGTGGTCGCTCATGCCTGTAATCCTAGCACTTTGGGAGGCTGAGGCAGGTGGATCACTTGAGGTCAGAAGTTCGAGACCAGCCTGGCCAAAGGTGGCGAAACTCCGCCTCTATTAAAAATACAAAAAAAATTAGCTGGGCATGGTGGCGGGCGCCTGTAATCCCAGCTATTTGGGAGGCTGAGGCAAGAGAATCACTTGAACCCAGGAGGCGGAGGTTGCAGTAAGCCCAGATCACACTACTGCACTCCAGCCTGGGCAACAGAGCAGAATTTCGTGGAAAAGAAGAGAAGAGAAGAGAAGAGAAGAGAAGAGAAGAGAAGAGAAGAGAAGAGAAGAGAACCAACCCAAACCCCCAGTCCATGGAAGAAAGGTCCCTAACACGATATAACCCAAGGAGAGCAGGTCCCTTCCTCTCCAGGTCTCCTTTCCCCTGACTGTGCAGTGGGGCTCACTCACTTCTCTGGTCTCATCCTTTCTGTCACTGTCCCCCAGGAGACCGAGTCAGCTCTCAGAAAACTTGGGAGCCAGGAAACCTTGAACCTCAGCACAAAAATGAGGCGCCTCCATTACCTGGCACTCACCAGGGACTTGCCTCAGAGAAATTCCAGCGTCACCCAATTTGGAAACCAAGGAAATGAGTCATGGCCCTTTTAGGAAGCTAGAGATGACCTTCACTTACAAAAAAAGAAACTGAGGCAACAGCAGAGGCAGCACACTGGGAAAGGTAGTAGCTCAGAACCCACACCCACCCAGTCTCTCTGGTCTTGTTCCTCCCTCAAGTTCTAGGAGAATGCTTTGCACTTCTTTAATAATTGGCCCTTCCTCTATCTTTCTCTGCATATTTCTTCCTTTGGCTTTTAAACCCAGAAACTTTCACCAAAAGCAGGCACATGTAAAAAGGAACCACGTTCGTGACAACAGTCGAAGCTACCTCATCAAGCAACTGAGGTCTAAACTGGCTCCTAATTAATATTAACCCTCCAAATCAGAGTCATGCTCAGAAAACCTTGGATGAAGAGACGCCAGGCGGGAGGGGAGTCTCCAATTTTCTTTTTACTTCATCTGGAAAATTAAGAGCACTGCTGATTTGAACAAGAAATCATCAAGGAAAGCAATCACAACTCCGCACGGCCCATAACTCGATGGACTTGGATGTGTAACCTGCCACTTTCATGTGCTGAAATTAAAATGATTGTGGCAAGAATAGCAATGATGACATGGGTTTGTCCCTCCTCCTTCAGCCTTAGAAAACGTAAAAACCCCTACAGAATCTTCTGAAGGAGGTCAGGTAAAAGATCTTTCTTTGTCAAAAGAAACCAGTAGAAAACTGGTCCAAGACTGTGCTACACAGCCCTTCCCAAAAAGATGCTCCCCCAAGACTCTTTCTCTCCAAGGATAATGAACTTGAGGGAGGGGAGGGAGACAGTGAGCACAGAGAACTGAAGGAGGGAGGGGCTCCTGGAGACCCTCCACTCCAAACTCAACACTTACTTGCTGTTTCTGCATTAATTACAATAAACTGCTTCATAGCCTAGTGATCACTTAATGGAGCAGCAAATATGGCTTTTTCCCTATAATTAGTCAATGTAATCTACTGCTATTTCCCTCCTCCCGGCCACCCCTTCTCTCCTTCCCTTTCCACCCTCTACACACTAACGTTCACACGCACCCCATCCCCTGCCCAGGATCCACTTCTAATCATGATCTTGTTCCCCGTTCCCAGCAATACTTGGTAAACTCCACCCAATGGACATGAAGCGAAGGGGACCCACACACAGGAGATGCCCCAAGGCATCTGGGGGCTTTCCCAGCCCCGACAATAGGTCTGAGTGTCAGCATCTCCCAGGGCCAATGACTGGGAACTGTGTTCATTTCCTGAGCTCTACCAATCTTCTTCCCACTCACAGGACAGCACTCTTGGGTTTGTAGATCAAAACCTACTATTCCGTATCCCCAAGCAAAAGGTTCTATGAAAAAGTAACCCTTGCCCCCAATCCCAACGTTCTCCCTCGCTCCCTCCCAGCTTGGGCTCTTTCATGTCTCTGAAGTTACTCCCTCTCTTAGACCATCCAGCCCTGTGCTCCCAGTTCCCACCAAGTGTCAAAGGAACAAAGGCATCTTCAAAGGCCGGGGACACCATCTAAGGTTCCTAAGTGAAATGATTTTCCTGCCCTTGAAAATGCAGGTTTTGTGAAATGAAGCTGCTAAAACAGCCCTTTGGCGTGTGGATTAAGGATAACAACACCCTCTTTTATGGCCTGCTTTTCTCTACTCACACCTCTAAGGACTTATCAACTAACTTCAGATACTCTCATCACCAGCAAGAACAGAACACTTTGTGTCTTTCCCATGTTCAAGATGGCTTTAAAATGTTTCTTTTGCTGGTTATGGAGAAAAGAATTCCCATTTTCTCAGTACCACCATACGCCAGGTGCCTTATTTACACTGGCTCATTTAATCCCCACAACTCTATTACTCCCCTTTATTTAAGTGCAGAACTGAAGCCCAGAAAGGCTGGGACACCTTCATAAAGTCACAGAGTTAGTGGCAGTTATCAAGTTTCAAACTGGGTCCCTCTGAGTCCAAAGCCTGTGCTGCCAACAAACCACACACTTTGTTACGGCACATGAATTTGTCTGAATCCAAATTACGCTGCAGTTCTACCCAAGTCATATATATTCATATGCTTAAACACACAACCATGTGTGTGTGTCTTCTTTTGTATTTCTCAAACACTACTTAAGGAAAAATATGTAAAGCAGAAGACAGCAGTACTTAGAGTTCAACTACTACGTAAGGCTGGCATGGAGCACTTACCCAATCCTGCCACAGGACGTGATCCTTTCTAACAACCCTACAACTCACACACCCATACACTTCCTTTGTTGCAGACACCATTCTAAGCCCTTTATTATGTTAAGTCCCATAATCCTTATGACAACCCCATGAAGGTGATACCATCATCATCTCCATTGTACAGATGACAAAACAAAGGCACGGAATATTTAGATAGCTTGCTCAAGGTCACACAGCTGCAGTGGCAGAGCAAGGATTCAAAGTCTGGTTCCAGATTCCATGCTCTTAAATGCTCAGCTAGAACACCTGGAAAGAAAGTAATAAAAATAACGACGGTAAAAATAACATTTTACTTCAATGTGTAAAATGCAGGGTGATCGGGGGTAGGTGGGATCCAGCCTCTATTTGCAGCTTTGTTTTCCCGTATTCGGAGGCCCCAGCCTATGTGGCATCAAGTCATTCACAAGCTAGTTTCATGATTTCTCTATTGTGAACGAATTCTTCTATTGAATCTCTCCTGTCAATATCTGAGACAAGGCCCCGAAGGCCCCAGAAGCAGGTCTCTAGAAAGCTTTTTAGAGCCCCACACAGGGGTAGACATTTGAGGATGTTTGAGTTCAAACTCTCAGAGCACTTCCCCCGCGACACTTGGGGGTTTTGTCTGGATAGCCCTGAAAAAAAAACAGTCATTTCCCAGGAACACAATCAGTCCTTCTCTTGAGATGCCCAGGGGGGTTTGATCATCCTCCCTCCACCATCTCTTTACCTTGGAGAAGGACCCAGGTGACTGTTTCCACGGCACCTTCTACTCTAATCCACTGGGGTCATGCTGCAGAGGGGCCGCTTGGAGGGCTCATGCCACGAATGCACAGACTTTGAGCAAACAGGATGATGTGGCGATAAAGGCAATCACAACATGCTAAGGCGACGGCCTGCCAAACGCACGCTGCCCAGGCAGGACTTGTGCTCAAAAGAACTTTAATTGAATTCTTTCAGCAAGTGCAGCAGGAAAATTCATAATGAGGTACCCCCCCCACTCACACCCCCACTATGTCAGTCTGTTCTGCAGTTGTGTGAATCCAGTGGGAAAAAAAAATCATTTTTAACAAGAATATGGGACGTGTGTGGACATTAACCTGAACATCGTGTACTGCAGGGAAAAACAATGATCAAATCCAAGGATTTTTATTTTCAAAGCAATTTAAGTAAGGCATTCTGCCATAATCAGCTTTACTACCCCTATTAGTACAGGAAAACAAGTTCTGAACCTGGCTCCCTAGTGAAAAATGCAAAATTTGTATAATTAAAATTATACTTGTGAAATTCAAACACACTTTAATTTCCTAAGGGCCCCCTAATCAAGTCAGAAGTTCTTACTAAAACCAATTATCTGCTTTGGAAAACTTGAAGAGGAAACATATACATGTAGCAATCTCGCGGAGATTCATAGGCCAGTTCTCTCCTAGGTGCAAGCATCCTAATTGGATCCTTTTTCCCCAGGTAGAAGACAGGATGAATCCACTAGTTAGTTTTTATTAAGTAATATATCTGAAAGTTGAAACATTTTTTGCTTGTTTGTTTGCCTCTAGCTACAAAAAGGACACATTTGAGAGACATCCCAGAGGGAACTGAGTTGAAAGGGATTTAAAAAATAGAGTGTATCAGTAAATACACACTGTGTTTCCACCCACTCCACTATACCCCAGGCCCCATCTGGTTATTTTTCTTAAGATGTCGCAGCAGTTTTTCAAAACACTTGACCAGTACTGTTTAGAATGGTCACTCTAATGCCATGGTGAGGAATGGGATGAAAATGCTAGCTTCCTTTCCGAAACCAGTTCACAACTGAATCAGGTACTCTCAAACTCCTATCCAGGAAATCAGCAAGACCCAGGTTTTTCACTTTCTTCTACCCGCAATGTTGCAGCTTTTCTTGAGTAACTGGAAATTCTTGCACAAGAGCAACGTGGAAATACGGATTTCTTTCCAAGACACTAAAATATTGAAGAAGCAGTTGTTGCCATGTTTCATTTATGCCACCAATATGAAGTGTTATCGATCTAGGGCCTTTGGAGGGGCGGGATCTGTACACCAACAGGTTTTCTTTTCCCCTCTCCCTGGAATTCATTTCAGAAATGAGAATATTGACTTTTCACACTCTTGGTTTGGTGTTCCAACAGTGCCCAGCTCTGTGATGTTGGCCTGACACGCCGCCCAGTCGGGGTCCAGCAGGTATCCAGAAAGTAAAAACAAAATGCCTCTAAGTTGAAAACTTTACTTTTCAAGCAGGTGGGAATAAAGGACAAAACTCAACATTCAGGGCCTCCTTAGGGTGGAGAACAGCACAGTAAACCAAACACAGTAACAGTAACACAGTTAACACCAAATTTTGGTGTTAAAAATTCCATCTGAAGACTTAGGAGACACAACTTGTGCATGCACAAACACACACAGGCACCCACGCAAGCATGCAGAAGGGAACACTCAGCTGAGGGCAAGTCATGGGAACCGCTACTTGGCTGGTTCCTCGCCTCCCTCCCACCAGAGCGGTCACCTCATTAATGTCACTCAGCATCACATTTTGCTACACTAGGTCTTTCTGCACTCTGTTCCCCTAGGCGGCCCAAAAGCCCGCTTCCATTGTAAACTTCTGTGCTTTAGGAAACTATCAAAAGCTTTGATGGCAGAAAAGAAAAAACTTTTATAGGGCCTCCCTCCTCACTCTTTCCCCTCCTCCAGTTTCTTTTCTTTGGTGCTTTATTCAACATCACTACACACACAAATCATGCTCTGAAAGTCGTTTACAATATGTCAGCTTAAAAAAAAAAAAAAATGCAGTGGCCCGTCTATTTTGCAATTGCCCAAAGAGAATAATTCATTTCGGTGGAGGGTATGGATGAAGCCCTGAATACATTCCTACACCGTTTTCTGCCCTTCAAAACAATAAAAATGTAAAAACCCAGACGAAGGAAGGCCCAAGGTGGCAGGAACGAGAATCTCTTGACCCCTAAGGAATTTATTCTCCTAGATCTTCTGAAGCACTCTCTCCCCAGAATGCATCATCAAGACCATTTTATTAGATTTTTCTAAACCCTTGAAATTGTCACATAATTGAAACAGAAACAGCAATTTAGAGCTCTTGAATGGATTTCTTAAAAAGAAGACTCTGTGCTTGCCCAACACCCCCGCTACTTGGCTGCTCATACCCCTAACCTAAATTTAAGGTCCTTGCACACAAAACCCTATTTATCTTATAAATCCTCCCCTGCCATAAAAGTTACACATTCTCCTAATGCCTTAGATTTCAGGACGTTTGAGAGAAACTCATCCCAGACAACAGGCTAAAAAAAGAATCCATTAGCATTAACTTGCCTGTCACAGCCAGTGACAAATAAATGAATGTGATGCTTTCAGATCAGTCATTGGTAGAGCTACCCCCGGGCAGATAAAGACCAGTACAGGGAGAGAGAAGACTCATGGGGAGACCTCTCACACAGCAGTGTCTCAGCTGTTCCCTAGCTGCTCTCCGGGACTTTACTCTCAGAGGCAGCAAAAACACAGGCATCAGATACGGAAAAGGAAATGAATTCCTAATGCCCATCAAGCATGCCCAAGATAAAGGCTGCATGCTATCTCGCCTCGAGAACCAGGACCCCACGAGCAGGCCAAGCCACTGACACAGAATTTTCCCACTGACACAGAATTTTCCAATCTCAATGTACTGTTCTATCCCTCACCCTAGAAAGGAGCAACAGTGCCCTTCAACCCACAAGCTGCTCGGTTATAAGGTCCTCTGATGATGGAGGCAAGGCCATCTTTCGGGGACAGTAACAGATGATGAATGCTCATACTATACCCGCAAAGTGCAGCTATCACCCTAGGCCATGCATATGCATTAGCTCAGTCCATCTTACCCTTAGCAATTCTACAATGGAGGGACGGTTGCTATCCCATTTAACAGGTGAAAGTGGAGGTGCAAAACCACTAAGTGACTTGTCTAAAATGCCATAGCTGGTAAGTGGCACTTACCTATGCTAAACAGGCTCTCAGAAAACAGGTAACAAAAATTAACCTGAAGCTTTCCAGCTAGAATATCACAGATTCTATTCGTCAGCCTGAGCATTTTACAGCCATCAGGCAAAGTGGCAACCTCAACTCTGCCCACTCATGTTGGATGCAGCAAGGCTTAGCAGAGAGGAGAACAAAGCCTTGGGATTCAGAGAGACTTTGGTCCAAAGGCCAACTCTGACCCTTGCTAGTTCTGTGGTTCTAGAAAGCTGTTTGCCCTCTCAGGCCCCAGTTTACCCACCTGTCAAACGGAGATAATACCAACTATTTCAAAGGATTGTTGTAAGGATTAAAGAAGATTAAGTATATAGTCTCGGTACTATGCCTATAATATATAAACTCACAATAAATGACAGTCATTATTCTGAATTAGGATTTTTCTTTTTAACTATTCAAAATTTCACAGCTAAGATAAAGCAGGATAACAGCCAGGCATCCACCCTAAAGCTAACATTCCAGATTGTTGGAAGCCTGGTGCTTTATCTTCAAAAGAAGGAAGCATTGAGGATATCTTATTCTACTCTGGACCCAGTGGGACATCTGTCCCAGTTGTACCAACCAAGTGAGGTTGCTGCTGCAATGCACCACAGGGTGCTCAGCCCCAAGACCACACCTGAGCACCTCATACCACACGGAAAGCAGAGATTATGATTTCAAAAACGCATATTCTTCACCAACCAGCCGCTCAGCCAAAGGCGACCCCAAGCGGATACCATCTATGAAGTCACAGGTCAGACTGCTCCGAGCCACAGGACACACACACTGGTGTCATACAGGCAATCTGTGATGTTCACATCGAGAAATGGGATCTCACTGTCTACACATGGTGAGGTCATGGTCACAGCTTAAACAAGGACAAAGTACAGAACTTTGGAATTGTATCTATATCATAGTCCCTTGTTAACGAGGAAAAGAAGAGAGGATAGAAGGTAGAAACAAGAGAATGAGAGAGCTCTTTGTAAGCGGCCACACACCCCCAAAGGTAGAGGTGGCATCTGCCAAGAGACTTACTCCTGAAGAAGAAGAGCCTATGGCAAGAGAGACTCTGACCAGGGAGAACATAGTCTGAATTAAACTTAAGCCACAAGCCCAGGGTGGAAGTTCTCCAGGCAACTGCATCAGCCATGATCCTATCAGTGACCCCAGCTTCTATACGGGTCCGAATGAGCTCAGAACATCCCATGGAGCACCCCCATACAACCCGCACAGACACACAACAGGTTCCCCAGCACCTGTCCATTTGCTTTGTCGGGTCCTTGAGGCCTTCTACTAACTGGCTCCAACTTACTTTGCAAGCCTCATGCCAGAAAACTCTGCAGCACATACCCTTTGCCACACAGCTGCATACCCTGATCTTCCTAGTTCCCAGCAGGATGGAAGAACAGTGTTCCTGCCATTATTCCTTCCTACCTGATCTTCAAGATCTGGGGCAAAGACCACCTCTTCCTAGAAGCTTAGATTGCCCTTCCTCAAAATGCTGTTCCTATCTATTCTATTGGGCTTATCCCATCCTTTCCAGTATCACAGGTCACCACCTCGTCCCAACCTGGAGCTAACGTCCTTAAAGATGAGAACTGTGTTTCTTCTGTCATTTTTCATTCCCTTTACCTAAATGGAAGTCCATGATGTACAAAAGCACAAACTAAGGGCTAAGGACGGGGTATTTTGTTTGTTTGTTTTTTTGAGATGGAGTCTTGCTCTGTCACCCAAGCTGGAGTGCAGTGCCGCGATCTCGGCTCACTGCAACCTCCACCTCCCAGATTCAAGCAATTCTCTGCCTTAGCCTCTCGAGTTGCTGGGATTACAGATGCCTGCCACCATGCCTGGCCAATTTTTGTATTTTTAGTAGAGACGGGGTTTCACCATCTTGGCCAGGCTGGTCTTGAACTCCTGACCTCGTGATCCACCCATCTCGGCCTCCCAAAGTGTTAGGATTACAGGCGTAAGCCACTGCACCTGGTTAGGGTTTTTTAGTAGTAGTAGTAGTAGTAGTAGTAGTAGTAGTAGTAGTAGTAAAATATGCTTGTCTCCAATGGAGGAGATAAGGCATGAACCTAAATACTGTAAAACTCAGAACAAAGTGCATAACACAGTCCCTGATGCTGAGCAGAAACTTGGTAAATAATTTCTGAACTACTGAAAGTGGCAACTGACTGTACTAAGTAAATGGCCCACCCCACTCCCCCCATCACTCTTTCCTGGCTTTGGTGATCACACCCGACAGTACGTTATATACTTACCTGTTTGCTCACTGCCTATTTGCCCCACTAGAGCAAAAGTTTGATGAAGGCAGGAACTTTGTCGTATTCTCCACACTATCCCCAGAACTTTGCACAGTATCTGGCACACGGTCGGTGCTTGTTTGGTGAATAAATGAATGAGTGAATGAGTGAATGCCTAGCACAACACGCAACAGATGTATGTGCTCCATAAGTTTTTGTTAATTTATTATTGTTGGAAGGGGCTTAACCAAAGAAAAGGTAAGTGCTGTGGAAATCCAAAGAATTATGACTGTTTCCACAAAGGGACAGGGACAGCTTCATGGAAAAGATAATGATGCAGTTGGGCTTTCAGAGAGGGGTCTGCTGTGTACAGAGAAAGGGAAGGGCAGTGCAGAGAGGGAAATCTGCAAAATAACAGGTTTCTCAGAGAAGAGTAAGCATTCAGTTTCAAGGCAGCAAAAACCAGAAGAATTGAGAGAGAAGGTGGAAAACACCCCGGAACAGATTTTGAAGGACCTTAAGTACCAAGCTAAGACGTTGAGACTGTGTTCCGTGCGCATCAGGAAGCACTGAGTGTATCCTGAATCCCTCCAAAAGTGGGTGCATGCACAGAGTTGGCAATTAACAAGGATTAACCCAGCTCTTGTTAAATGAACACATTAGATCAAACGGGAAGACAGAGCTGATGAACTACATCTCCCCTGTGTCTTCTCGGGGCTTTCGGCCGAAGATTGTTCGGGTTTAAAAACACAAAATAGGACACGAAGAATGGACGCCGCCCCAAGGGGCACCTGAGATGGTCAGCTGGTTCCTCCGAGACTGCCTTCTCCTCCCTTCCCAGGCAGCAGAGGAGGCTCACCTGTCTGCCAAAAATCATCTGACACAGAACACAGGAGCTTCGTAGTCCTAGGAGACTGACCTTAACAATGAAATGAAAGCATGTGAGGAACAGCAAAATCCAGGAAAAGGACATTTGTAGGACAAGGTGCCCCTCCTCCTTGGGCTGACACCTGCTACTGACTTGGAACACAGGAAGGAGCAGTGCTCACCGACAAGAAAGAAGCTAGCCACTAATCCTCCCAGGTCCTCACTGTTGTGGAAAAGGGCTGCAGACACACCACCACATTCTCGCTGGGAACGAGAAAACCCACTGGCAGGCCGGTTCACGGTGGCTGCCGAGATGACAGCTGCAGAACATCCAAGATGGCAAGATGCTAGAATGACCCGACCCACAGCAGCAAGGGAAGGCCAGATGCCGAAAACTCACCCTTCGCCCTTGAGAAGCTGCCAAGAAACCACTCCCCCAGAACAGGAGGTGTGCGTGTACACGCTCGGGCTGCCATTGCACCCATCTGGATGCGTGCTTAGCAGAGAACCTTCCAGGGCCCTGAAGCCACGTCAAGGGGAAGAGGGGAACAGGAAAACCCAGCTGCTAGCTCAGCCCTGCTACAATCTAACTGTGGACCTGAAGCAACCAACGTAACTTTACTGGGTAGCAGCTGCCTCCACAGGGAAAAAGGCAGGCTGGATTCAGTTCATTCATTTAGTTACTAAACAGTTCCCTGCCCTCAGAGAGCTTACATTCCAATTAAGATTTTCCTTCAGTCATTTCACCATTGTACTTTTTTTTATTCTATTAAAATAATTCTCCGGCTGGGCGCAGTGGCTCACACCTGTAATCCCAACACTTTCGGAGGCAGAGGTGGGTGGATTACCTGAGATCAGGAGTTCAAGACCAGCCTGGTCAACATCGTGAAACCCCATTTCTACAAAAATACAAAAATTAGCCAAGCATGATGGCAGGTGCCTGTAATCCCAGCTACTTGGGAGGCTGAGGCAGGAGAATTGCTTGAACCCAGAAGGTGGAGGTTGCAGTGGGCCAAGATCGCACCACTGCACTCCAGCCTGGGTGACCAAGTGAGATTCCATCTTAAAAATAATAATCATAAAAATAATAATCCTATAATAATAAGATCAACAGGTATTTGCGGGGTGCTATTTTATGCCAGACTCCCAGTGAAGAATTTTGCATTTATCCTCCAAACAACAGCATGCGATGAGTACTGTAATTCTCCCTCTTTTACAGAGGAGGAAACTGAGCCTTGGGGAGGTTTAAGTGACTTGCCCCTGGCCACCCCGCTGTGACTGAAGGCAACTAGAAATAGGTTAAAGAAGTGAGATCTCCCTGCATCAACAGATAAGGTTCTGGCCTCTAAAAGTTAAGGAAGGAAATGGCAATTGGGAAAAGGTGGGAATGTTTTCTTATACACAAGGATAATTAAGACAGATGGTGAGTACACCCAGACCTCAGTCTTGCTGAAAGATGCTAAGGAGTCTCTTGGTTCCTCCACACACAAGAAAAGAACCCACGCACTCAAGCAAAACTCTTCCAGACAGCCAACACTCCAGTCCAAAGGGAGCAAAGAAAGAACAGGGAATGATGGATCCTCATCATCCTCATGTCTCCAAAGGCTTCAAATTAAGTCATCTTTTTAGAGGAGCACGACCATTTTAATTTTTAAAAAGATAAGGGGGGGAACTCTTACATATTTTACAAAATGAAATAATCATCCAGAGAAATAGGAAGATATAGAATGAACCAGTCTTCTTGCCCTGATCAAAATATACTTCACTAATTAACAGCCTCTAGTCTCCGAAGAGTCTGCCCACTCTACTTCACTTGAGATGTGAACATTTACACCGCAAAGGGGGATACATAAACTGCAGGATTCAAAATCTTTCTTTGGTGACTCATTAAAATTCTGGTCTAAACAGATCAGATTTATTGATACATTAGAGAATATTATGACAGTACTAAGATGAAATCTGTTCTTCACTGCCATGGATTTTCTTTCATTTTAAGTTACCATTTCTTTCCACTAGTCTTGTTTTAACACCTCCATGGAATATTTCTCTGGCGAGCGTTAGCAAGGAGGGACAGCCAGAAAGCAGAGAAACTCATTTTAACTGAAACACACACTGACATATCATTTACAAGCTCCTCGCCCAGTCCACGAGGAGGGGCAGGGTTCCCTCTGCCACTATGACCTGAACACAAAAACACAGAAATTTTATTGAAGGGAGATAAATGATAAATAAATCAGGCTCAACTTAAAGTTCTATGCTCCTGCCAGCCGGGTTTTGGACCCCAACACTAACTCCAGTCTGAAATCCCAGTGACCAGGCTCAAATTCTATTGGAAAATAAATGTAGACAGGGAAGACACTTTCTCCCCACCCTGTCCCAATTCTCAACCACCATACAACCTTGGCATTTATTCTGTTGCCTCACTGGGGTTGAGCAACTCCAGAACCATCTGAAAAGATGGCCTGAGGGGCCGGATGGAAAGATATAAGACAGTGTCACACACTGGTATAACATGATGGGGCAAGGCAAATCACCTAGGCCCAGGAATGCAGAACTTCAAAGTCCTGGGCCTCTGGCAATAGTTCCCTCAGCACAGCCTGCTGACCTCTCCAAGCCCATCTCCTGTCACATAAC
This sequence comes from Rhinopithecus bieti, assembly GCF_001698545.2. Lineage (NCBI taxonomy): Eukaryota > Metazoa > Chordata > Mammalia > Primates > Cercopithecidae > Rhinopithecus > Rhinopithecus bieti. The sequence continues at coordinate 197,859 of NW_016805645.1, forward strand.
AGAGGGGCCATCCCCTGAGGTACCCCCATAGCATTGAACATTGGTGAAGGGCCCAGTTCTACAGCCAGGTTGCCTGGGTATGGCTCCTGGACATCCATCCATGCCTCAGTTTCCTCATTTATAAAATGAGCTCATACTAGTACTCTCTTCATAGGGCTGCGTGAGGATTAAATGGGTTAATAAAATCTCAGCAATAGTGCCTGGCATATAAATTCAATTAGTATCATTATGATTACTCAACCTCTTACAGGTTGATGTGAGGACTTAATAAAAACGGCAGTAAAAAGTAGCAGGTTGGCCAGGCACGGTGGCTCACGCCTATAATCCCAGCACTCTGGGAGGCAGAGGTGGGAGGATAGCTTGGCCCAGGAGTTCAAGACCAGCCTGGGCAACACAGTGAGATTCCATCTCAAAATAAATAAATAAATAAATAAATAAATAAATAAATAAATAAATAAAATAGCAGGTTAACGCTTCTATGGCATTACCATGCAACACGTCTTTTTTTTTTTCAGTCCCTTTACCTTTATTAATTTATGTAATCTGCAGAAAAACTCTATGAGATGGAAAAACGAAGGTTCAAGGAAGTTAAACGATCGTTCAAATTCACATAGCTAAGGAGTGGCACCATCAGCATCTGAACCCAGGCTGTCCCGCTTGCCGACAACAACCAGAACAGTGATGAGAAAACCGACAAGAAAAAATTATGTAATGACAATGACGAAGACCTTTGTCGCAGACCATGCTCTTTTACTCTACACAAAAACCTTCTGGGAGAGCTACTGTCATCACTCCTATTTTACAGATGAGCACACTGAGACTGAGAGAAGGTCAGGGACAACAGCCAAATGCCCCAGGAGATGGAATGTAGATGGAGATAATGAACAGCAAAGTCCTCTGTAAAGTGAAGTATGTCATACACAGTCATGTGTTATTATTAAATCCCTAGAATTCATGGAAAGATGTTCTCTCCCAACTGGTTTCGTGTCAATTCACCTACAAACATTCCAGATGTGGAGCTGAGGGCTGGGAAAGGAATGCACACTTTGACAAGTTTGAGAAATATTCTGTCTCATTTTCAAGTTGAATGCATCACTGCAGAGTGTATTAAAGTGAAATATTGCTTTTCTCGTTTAAAACAAAGTTAAGGAAGGGGACAACAAGGGGAGAAAAACAGGTCAAACTCATGGTTTTACCAAGTAAGGGATTTTTCCAGCTTCCCTCTTGGGTAATCTGATCCAAGCTCTGAGTGATCCAATGACTAACCTGGAAATTTGAAGATTCACACTTATGGAAGAAACAGCAATTCTTCCAAACCCAGGAAATACTGCTAACTCTAGGAAGCTCTCTGAAATGTGAAGGATCACAGACAGTTTGGGAAGTAACTAAAACAATAAGGACAATTCCAAAGTTTGTGCTAAGTACAGAAATAACCTAATCTCTTTAGTTCATTAACTCCTATCATTTGCTTAAGCATTAGAAAAAAATGCCTTAAGAAAATATTTCATTGCATTTACTTAAACAGCTGTGTTTCCATCTTTAAAAAAGGGAGAAGAAAGAGAACAAGGAGGGAGAGAGGGAAGGAAGGAGGGAAGAAAGGAAGGAATCAATCAATCAAGTGGTAGGCTCCAGACCTGAAAGTACCATCACAATCACCAACTTTTTCTATATTAATGTGCAAAACCATTCCTCTCTTCACACAATGAAAAGGTTCCACTTCTGGAAGACTATGCGTAAAGAAATAAACTGAATTTGCTAAAGTCACAACCCCTTCCGACTTACAATCTGAAGCTTCAACTTTTCCCCTTTCCCTAAAAGAATGATAAATCCAGAAGATACATAAAAAACATTTCTTCCAGCGCTACATAGGGAAGAAAAAAAGTAACTAAAAAGTGTAAACGTAACATGTAAGCAAGCCATAAGCCCTTCCAATTTAATCTTAGGCTTCATGCAGCTGTGTTCTCATAGCCACACCTGGCAAGCTCAGAGAAAACTATGTTAACGACACACTTCTAAAAAAGTGAAGCCCTATCTTGATTCTTTAAGCAAGTCTTGTAGTGCCACTCCTACAAGGTTACAACATTTTTAGGACTTCTCCACCCAGGCACCAGCACTTGCACAAATAAGAAGCACTGTTGGTTTCAAGTATGCCCTGACTTATTCAACCAACCTACAAACCAAGATATCCACTGCTTCCTCTCTCAGATTTAAGGCTTTATGGGCCTAAGAAGTTGTTTTATCCAAGAGAGGATCAGCTGTTTAGTTAAACTCTATTCCTCTCCATAAACTCCAAGTTGTGAAGCCTCAAAGAGCACCCTCCAAAAGAGTCACAAGGAAATGTTTGACTTTTCCTGATATGATCTTGGAAATGCTTAAAAAATAAATAGAATACCTGCAAAAAATACTGCAGTGGATGGAACCACGTCCTCCTACTAAGCATCAGACTTGTCTCTGCCCCCAGGTGGATGTTCAGAAGCCACCTTGGGATGGCTAACTTAGAGACGCATGGTTATCTCACAGGACTACTTGCCCAGCCTGTCCTGATACCCCGAAGGAACAGTGAATACCAGGCTTCAACAGTTCATTGCCAATGCTGTTTGAAACTTGAAATTCTTGGCAAACATCTCTGAGTGCTAAAATCCTACTGTTGATTCTCCTACTTACCTTCGGTTGCGCTCGACGAGGAAATGCAACTTTGGGGTCAATCTGGGAAAAAAAAAATAGAAAAGCAGGAGTCAATAAAGTACTTTAAGAAAAGAAAAAAATATATGATTAATCACCTAATTATTCATCACTCATTTCTCAGGCTTATAATCCAGCTTTCAGTAACTTCTCAGGCAACTCAAAAGTTTCCTAAACTTTGATCTCAACTTAACCATCCCTCCAATAGATCACATAACTAACATAGCTAGCTAGCCTTTCTGAAATGACCCACCATGCATTTCAGTGTGATGCTCTTAATAAACTAGATCTCATGTATTCTTATTTAGGCAAGGGCTTCTTCTTCCAGACACTGAATATTAAATGGTATCTGCATCTAATTTGCTATGCGTGGCTGGGAGAAAAGATGGAAGCATCATTATCACTGGGAAAAAAATCATAACCTGAAAATGAAATGTAAGTATTCTCTAGCAGTAGGTAATTGGATGGTATTTCTTCTCCCTGATGATAACTAAACAACACAGGAGGGGAAGGAGATTCCAAAAATTTTTTAAATCAACAACATCCAAAAATTCCCCATAGACATCCAACACAATGCTCTGCTTGAGTTAATTAATTCATTTTAGCAAAAGTAAAGTTATCCAGGATTAATCAAAAAGATCATCTGTTCTGTAGTTATACCTCAAAAGATAAAAAATAATATTTTTTTAAGTAAAGAAAGTGAAGCATGTGAGCTAAAGCCACCTGGATTTTAAAAACAACAGGGAGTAAAAATCTATAAGCAACCTAAACCCAAATTAGAAAAGAAATCTCATCATAGGGAGAGCACAAAAAAAAAAAAAAAAAAAAAAAAAAAAAAAAAAAAAAAAAAAAAAAAAAAAAAGTTACTGAATAAAAGAAGTAGTCGGAATCTAGTGCAACAAGTAGGGGATTCCCCTACCCCAATCTCAATCCAAATGGAAAAACAGCCTCCCGTCCAAATCAGACACTTGCAAAACGCATGATGCTCAATCAGGGCCTGGCTGTTCTGAACTCAGAACAGTTCTCCCAGAAGCATGTGAATCTAACAGGCTGATGTGAGGGAGGAAAAAAGTGACTACACAGATAAAAAGAGGAGGTAAGAAATGTGAAAATATTCCCATTGTCGGTTTTCATTCAATTTCCAAATGGCACAAATCTTTGGGTAAAAATTTAACACAGATAGGATAAACGTTGATACCGGTTATTTATTTCTAGGCTTTGGCTTTCATATTAAAATGTTTTCCTTTTAAAAAGTAAATCTGAGCTTTGTTTTCACTTCTGCCATGGGGGCAGGGGGAAAGAGTAATAATGCTTTGGAGGAAAGTAGGGAGGTGGGGGTGAGGCGTGGGAAGCACGGAGGATAGTTCATTTCTTCCCTGACTTACATTACCTAGGGTCCCAGCCAGAAAGACATATGAGGATTTCCTGCTGTTATTACAGTGGCTTAAAGACCTAATAAAAGTCTGCATTGTGTTCCCTACCTTTAAACATCACCTGAGAAATGAGAGATTACTTTTCAAAAACTAAAATAGACAAAAATCTCTGATCTAGAAAACTACCCTTTCATAAGGATTAACATTACTGCATCTACAGGTGTGTCCAGCACTGACTAGCGCTTGTCTACAAGAGAAATACAACAGGTGTGGATTTTCCATTCTGTTGACCGAACGTAAGACAGAGGTGTCTTTTTATAAATACTCCCCAGAGAGTGTTTTTTTAGTTGACCAGCACACAATTGCAATCAGAAATCACCCTGTTTATGGGGTAACAGGTGTGGGGCATGTTGAGGGAGGTGCCAGGAGCTGGAAGACGTAAGGTGCAATGAAGAAAGTGAAGTACTCAAAAAAATTTAAATCGCAAAACTAAAAAGCCAATTCAGAACTCCTGGATGGTGTGTGGCGGTATCAGAGCATTATATCATGATCGAAGTTCCTCAGTGTGCAAAGTCTACACGCTGAGATCTCTGAAGGAGAGGAAGGGTCAAGTTAGGCATGGCAAATCCCAACCTTTTGCACATCCCTGTCAACTATTTTTTTAAAAACAAACAAACAAGAAAACTACCAAAAATGAAAACATTAGTTAGTTAGGTACAGCTCTACTTACTGTAGCTACAAGTCCTCTAGGAAAAGACTAGGGTACTATTTTGGATGTGAATGGCCGTTACCTAAACAAAGCTTTTAAGGTAACAGTAAACAAGATCCTCGTTTCCATGTCAATAAACCAACCGCTTCTGCCTCCTGCACTGAACGTTGAAACAAAGTCAAAAGCTAGGTTACACTAAATAATAGTGACCAAAACAAGTCTATAAACAATCAGAGAGGGAAACTGCAGGCTTTGCACCTGATACAGAGGAATATGACCCGCCAGCCACCACAGAAACCAAATACTGTTTCTCCCACCCAGGTAGCAAGGGG
>NW_016805645.1:206324-211042 GCF_001698545.2 Rhinopithecus bieti
CCCATCACCACCTCTCCCCTCCTCCTCCCCACCCCATCTCCTCCTCCTCCTCCCCTCCTCCCCGGCGCACGTGGGGCGGAGTTCTAGAACGTCGTGTAACCAATGCCGGTGACGTCACGCACCCCGTGCGGCCCCGCCTGCCCGCGCGCGCACAGTCGGTCCCCCGCGGCCGGACCCACACGGGTGGCGCACGAACCCCGCGGGTCGAGGGGACCCTGCCTCCGGGCCGGCAGGGCGAAGGGCGAGGGGGAGCGCACCCCGACTTCCCTGGATCACATGGGCTGCGGGGGGCGGGTGGATCGGGGGAGGGGAGGCGCGGGGAGCTTGCTGCGGCTCCTCACCCGGACCGGGGAGAAGACGCCCCCCACCCTCTCTAGTTCGCCCTCTCCATTCAAGTTTGCCGGCCCCTGCCGCCGAGATCCGGAGATGGCACCAGCCGCCAGCCCTGCGCTGTGCCCTGTTTCCAGCCACGGCTCAGAAATTTAGGTCAAGGACGTCGGGAGCAAACCCACACCCCGGCGCTTCTCTGGCGGCCCCCGAGACCCCCCAGGATCGGGGGGCTTCAGGATAGCGGAGACCCTCCTGCACAAACACCAGCCACAAGTTTTATTTTCCTTTTGCGCTGGAAGTTCTCTCTGGCTCTTGCTCCACACCGGCACGTCTTGCGCGGTTCCCCGCCCTTCCCCAGTAGAGGTACCAATCCGTGCCCGGGAAAGGTTATTTTGGAACTTTGAGAAACTGACGCGATTCCAGTGGCGAGAAAGTGCCGAAAAAAAGGGTTTCCGCGTTAATCATACAGTGTTTTAAAAATATAATAAGATAGGTTATAGGAGTCAAGGTCACATGATTGAGGTTCAAAGCAAATGTTTGTATATAACGAGAAGTACTTTTGGAGTGCCTCTGGGATGCCTGGGAAGGGTGGTTATTTCAGGAAACCCCTGTTTAATCCGTTCGTTATATATTTTATTTCTCAAATTACCCAGCCTTTGTATGCCAGGATAATAAAGTGCATGAGACTGAAATAGCCCAAGACCCCTCACGACCTGCAGAGGTAGCTGGTGGCAGAAGGCTTCAGAATCACTCCCACCTTAGGAGCAGCAGTATTGTACAGCACGGGTTCTGGCATACAGTGGGTACTTAATAAATGCTGGTTTCATACCTTCATGCACTGAAAATTCCAAAAAGACGGTGTCTGTAGCCTTCCAAAGGCATCGCACGTTTCTCCGGCAGATTCTAGGCTGGCCAAATTCGGGCTGGTTTCAATTTATGGGGCATTTGAAACAATACGGATACAATTATCCATATTGTTTTAAATCTGTATTGTTTTAAATTATTGCAGTAAACTGAGTTAATATGGCGTGAGGGGCAACATAAAGTTGTGGTTCATCAAATACTGAGATTAATGTTAAGCATGAATTGATATCCAATTAACACTTTTCCATTAATTTTCATAGGATTAGGAGACAAAGGAAGACACTCACCACCAAAACTGTACCAAATCCACTGTGGGTTTTGGAAAAATGGAATATTTGGAAAATCTCAACACCAGCCATATCCTTGAGTGACCAGACCCTCAATCTCCCCGTTCCCTGAATTGCAGTAATTCCTCCTTGACAGGATTGATGGGGTGAAGGTGAGAGGCTGAAGTGAACCAATGTTGTAAAAGTTCCTTTTTTCACTGTAAACCTGATTCGTGTTTATTATCAATCACTACTCAATATAATCATATTGAGAAGGTGCTCTAAGGCTTTAAACCACAAACCCGAACATTTCCTGTCACTCCAAGCTCCTTCCCAAATCATCTGGGCTCTCATGTGTTGAACGGCCAGTTGTTATGATGATTGTTTATTATGATTGATTATTCTCAACAATATGCAGACAACAGAGCTCATTGTATTGTGTTTGGGATTTTTACAGTAGAACCACAGGCCATCCTAGGTAGAAAGGACTTTCCTGATCTAATCCCTTCATTATACATCAGGGTCTCAGAGGTGCCAAACTCACCAGGCTACGCCCCACCCCCACCCTCTGATCATCAGTCCAATGCCATGTGGCCTCTGCTGCCTGCATGTTTATTCTGTCCCTCACAAGGCGAGAGTTGGGGGCCCTTCTTCTGTGGTATAGACCTCCACAAGCTGACACTTATAGAACTGATTTAAAATCCAGAGAGGGACTAGAGCTGCAGTTACAAAGTCAGTGGCTTAGAAAGAACTGGATTTTAAGTCTCCATTACTACATTGTTTTTACTCATTTATTTTTAATTTATATATGGTAACCTTTAACTCTTTTTGGTCTGTAATTCTATGAGTGTTGACTTATGCATAGAGTCATGTAACCACCACCATAATCAAGATGCAGAATAGTTTCATTGTCCAAAAAATTCCCTCTTGGCTGCCCCTATGCACTATATTATTTGTAATAGCTTATTATTATTATTATTATTTTATGCATTTTTTTTCTCCAGCTCACTCAATGTAGCCCCTGCCTCAGGAGAATACAAGCAGCATAATATCAGTCCTCAACCCTCTGAAAGTCTCAACAGCCCAAGACAATGTTGGACACTTCCTTCTTCAAACTCAATCTTCCAGGATGGGTTTAAACACATGTTGATGCCACTCAAATTGAAATCTCCAGCCTCACCCTTCCTGAAGAGCTCCAGGCTCTGGTCAGTTTCCTATTCAACATCTCCACTTAGCTTTTCTAAAGGAAGCCCAAGTTCAAATCCATCTTTCTTGCTACTGCATCCCAGATCTCCCACCCCAGGCCCTGCAATAGCTCACAAAACAGTCTTCCCACATCCACCCTTACTCCACTTATGTGCCTGGAAATCTTTCCCAGACCTCTCTGACAGGGTCCAATGCCCTTAGATATGCAGTTACCTTACCAGAATGTCCTCTGTGTACCTTACCCTGTATGATCATTTGCTTTATTGCCCATCTCCTCTAAGCCAGAAGCTCCTGTCCCTTTCTGCTCTCCATGTACCAGCACAGTGCCTGCTGGCGCACGGTTAATGCTTAATAAATAATGATTGACTGAATGAGTGAATGGATGAATGAATGAATGATGGTCAACATTTAATTTCATTCTAGGATTCTTTTTGTATTCATGTTCATAAGTCAAATTGGTTGCAGTTTTCCCTTTTCATACTGCTTTTGTCTGGTTATACTGGTCTCATAAAATGAACTGGTAAATGTTCCTTCTTTTTTCATTTTCTGGAACAGTGTGTATAAGATTGGAGTTATGTGTTCCTTGAATGTTTGGTAGAACTTGCGGGTAAATTGCCTGGGTCTGGGATAGACATTTCGTGGGTTGATTTTTAACTACTGATTCCATTTCTTTAACGCTTGTAGATCTCTTCAGGTTTTCTGTTTTCTTCTTGAATCTATTTTTATACACTGTATTTTTCAAAGAAATTATCCATACCATCTAGGTTTTCAAATGTGTTGACAAAATGCTGTTCATAGTTCTCTCTTAATGTATTTTAATCTCTGCTGTATCTATCCATAATGTTTATTTTTTTCATTCCAAATATCATTTTATATGTATTTTTTCTTATCTGGATCAGCTGTGCCAGAGATCTTTTTTTTTCTTTTTACTAGTGTTTTCTTTCTACTTTCTATTAGTGTTTTCAGAGAACCAAACTTTAAATATTGTTTCTTTTTCTGTTCCAGTAAGTTTTGTCCTTATACATTATTATACATTATATTCTTATATATGGCACAATAGAAAATATATACTATTATATAGTATAATATAATATATAATGTAATACTAATATATATCATATAGTATTCCCTTCTGCTCTTTTTGGATTTATTCTGTTGCTCTTTTTTTTCTTTTTGAGTTGGTGCCTTGGGTAATTAATTTTTAGCCATCTGTTTTCTGATTTTAACATTTAAGACTACAGATTTCACTTTAAGTACCACTTAAGCTATATTCCACAAGATATACAGACTTTTTATTATCATTGAGGTAAAAAAAAAAAAGTTTAGATTTTAGGCTGGACACAATGACTCATGCCTGTAATCCCAGCACTTTGGGAGGCTAAGGTGGGAGAATCACTTGAGCCCAGGAGTTTGAGACCAGCCTGGGCAACATAGTGAGGCCCCATCTCTGCAAAAGAAAACTTTTCTAGAAACTAGCCAGGTGTGCTAACATGCACCTATAGGCCCAGCTACTCAGGAGGCTGAGGTGGGAGGATCACTTGAGCCTGGGAAGTTGAGACTGTAGTGAGCCATGATCATGTCACTACTCCAGCCTGGGTGACAGAGCGAGATCCTGTTTTAAAAAAAAAAATTAGATTTCAGATACGATTTCTTCTTTGACCAGTGAATTAATACAGGTGTATTTGAGGGATATTTGAGGTTATTCTTTAGTTACTAACATCTAAATTAACTGAATTAAGGTCAAAGAACGGGATCTATATGAAGCAGATTCTTTGTTATTTATTGAAACTTGCTTTGGTGCAGCCAATTTTTATAAATATTTCATGTAGTTTTGAAAAGAATGTATATGCCTTAATTTTTAAGTATAGCATTTTATATGGGTCTATTAGATCAGACTTATTAACTATATTATCTAGATTTCTTGTAGCCTTACTAATATTTTGTCTGCTTGACCTATTGCTTTTTATAGAAGTACATTAAAATTTCTATATGACTAGATTTGCCAGTTTCTCCTGTAATTCTCTCAAATTTTGCTGTATTTTAAAAGTATGT
>NW_016805645.1:212226-216880 GCF_001698545.2 Rhinopithecus bieti
TTTTTTTTTTTTTTTTTTTTTTTTTGCTATTATAAACAGTGTTATTATGAACATTCTTACCTTCTGATGCACGTAGATCAGAAATTTCTCTTTGGAGTAATTGCTGGGTTGTAACATATGTGAATGTAAAATTTTACAAGGTAATACTAAGCTGTTTTCCAAAGTGGTGTTCCAATTTGTACTCCTACTAGCAATGTATAAGAGATCCTATTGGCCGGGCATGGTGGCTCACACCTGTAATCCCAGCACTTTGGGAGGCCGAGGCCTTTTTTTTTTTTTTTGAGATGGAGTGTCGCTCCATCAGCCATGCTAGAGTGCAGTGATACAATCAGCTCACTACAACCGCTGCCTCTTGGGTTCAAGCAATTCTCCTGCCCCAGCCTCCGAGTAGCTGGTATTACAGGCACCCACCACCACAGCTAATTTTTGTATTTTTAGTAGAGATGGGGTTTCACCATGTTGGCCAGCTGGTCTCAAACTCCTGACCTCAACTGATCTGCCTGCCTTGGCCTCCCAAAGTTCTGGGATTACAGGCATGAGCCACTGCATCTGGCCGGAAGTTGTAAATTCTATTTCTACTCTTTCAGTGATTACAATTTTAACCTGTACATGTGATCTAAAGTAAATTAAGTGCCCTAGAACTATTCAATAAGCTAAGAATGATTCAACTTCAGTTACATCCTCTCGTTACGTTTTATTGTTGCTTGTTATTTTAGATCCACCTAGTTTTTATACCCCTAATTTTAACCTCTATTGTAATTTTATATACAGTCAATTCATCACTTAGATTTGCCCATATTTACCAATTTCCTTCTCAATATAGACCCTTTCCCCTGAAACATAACCTTTAGTTTTTTTTCAGGGGATTGTGTGAGTAATACACTCTCTCCACTAACACAAACATATCACATTTCACTCTCACTCTTGAATGATGATTTCTCTGGGTGTAATACTCAAGATGGGCAGTTATTTTACCCCAGCACTTTTTTTAAATATACCATGTCTTCCTATTCTTTATTTCTGAAACATTTGCTATGAGTCTAATTGTCATTCCTTTGTAAGTAATGTGTCTTTTCTCTCTGGTTTTAAGACTTTTTCCTTGTCTTTGGCTTCCTGCATTTTTACTCTGCCATATTGAAGTATGAATTTCTTTTTCTTTATCTGATTCAATACTCATTGTATATGCATAATTTTGGGATTCTGTAAATGAAATATCCCTCTCCTTGTCTTTTGGTACTTACATGAAATGTATAATGCATCTTCTCCTTCTATCCAGCATACTCTGAATCTGTCAGGCTTTTCTTCACTTTGTCTTTGCTGCTTCCTGGGCAGTTTTCTCAGATCCATCTGCGGTTCTTTCTTCAACTCTGTCTAATCTGCTGTTTAACTCATCACTGAGCTTTTCATTTTGGTTACTACATTTGTCATTTCTAGAAATCCTATTTAGTTATATTTTTAAATCTACCTTTTTTAGAGTGTTATGTTATTTTCTCATGGTGTCAAAGGTTCCTTTGTGTCTTTAATAATTTTAAACTTACTTATTTTATAGTGTGCCTGATAGTTCTGTTACCTGAGGTTCTTGGGACCTTTGTGTCTGCTACATCTTGCTTGTGGAGGATTATATCCACATACATTGTATAGTTTGGCATTGGGTCTGTATTTCTGTATTCATTCTCAGCTTGGGGGTTTCTGGACCATACCACATTATAATCCCAAATTCTCAGTAAAGCCCTTTTTTCTCCACCCTTAACCCATGCCAAAGACAGGCACATTTTCTTGTCTCCTTGTGACATTGGGGAGATTATTTTTCCACTGATTATTTATCTAGTGATTCGGGAGGTTCTAGCTTTATGGGGTTCCAACTTTATGGGGATTCTGAGTTCCATTTTCCCACTTTTAATGGACCTTAAGCACAATCTCCTTCCATTTTGATGCTCAAACCTCAGGCTCCCAACACCAGCAAACCTGCCTGAGACCAGCTCAACCTCAGCTTACTTGCATACCATGCTATAATCTCCCTCTTCTTCCTGACTCTGAGAGCCTTTGCTTACTGTCCCAAGAGCTCATTTAAATGGGTGTTTATTACATCCTGACCAGTATTTATAGGTGGTTTATGATGGGAGGATTTTCAAGTTACTTAGTCTGCCATATTGCCAGAAATCGAACTTAGTTCCATTTAATTTTTAATATATTTCATTTCAAAATTGTAAGATCTTCCACTTTAAATGCATTTTTTTTTCTTAGAGCACTGTGGCATCTAAATGTTGGGATTTTTTTTGGAATAATCCCTTACAGGTGAATTAGCATTAGAATTATCTCAAATGTGGCAAACATAGGTCAGTTTGGCTGTATGTTGTAATCACCTGGAGAACTTTGAAAAATACTGATTCTTGGTTTTACCCATGAGATTGTGATTTAATTGGCCTGAGGGACAGGCTGGGCAGTAGGCTTTTTTAAAGCTCCCCAAGTGATTCTAATGTGCCAACAAGGCTAAACATGATTAGTTTTAAATGTACTGATGAAAACAAGCCAACAACTCATGATGGTACCTGAGTTCCACCCCAGAATGACTTATTTTGCTAGGGAGGGCCGTAGGCTTCATAATTTTTTAAAATTCTGATTGTGATTGTAGTGAAGATGGAGAACCAATAATGTACCTGAGCATACCCAGTCTGATGGGGAGAGTTAAAATAATGTTGGCCGGGCATGGTGGCTCACGCCTGTAATCCCAACACTTTGGGAGCCTGAGGTAAGCAGATCATATGAGGTCAGGAGCTCAAGATCAACCTGGCCAACATGGTAAAACCCTGTCTCTACTAAAATACAAAAAAAAAAATTAGCCAGTCATGGTGGCAGAAGCCTATAATCCCAGCTACTTAGGAGGCTGAGGCAGGAGAATCGCTTGAACTCAGGAGGCGGAGGTTGCCAAAATCATGCCACTGCACTCCAGCCTGGGTGACAAAGAGAGACTCCGTCTCAAAAATAAATAAAATAATGTTAAAAGTGGAAGCATGAGAAATCATGTAGCCCAGCTGTTCCTACTGTCTGCAAAACAGGCCACCAGAGTCCCCAAGTGCTTTTAAGTGGTACAGATTCCTGGACATTGTGAATTTAACACAAGATCAGTGAGCCTTTAATTCCCCAGAGGACCTTAAAGGCCACCAACTTTGGAAACCATTCGGCTAGCCCATCTTATTTTACAAAGGAGGAAACCATCCCTCAGAAAAGTGTCTTTGTTCTCCGGCTCCCAGAGCTGATTAAGAGGAAAGCTGACTCTTAATCAAAGGCTGACCCTTCCAGTCTAGTGTCCATCTCATCCATTTCTAAACAGAAAGTGTCCTGCTGTTTTTAGAAGGTCTTGGACATTTTAAAGAGGCAGATTTGGGATTCGTGTGCAGTTATTTCAAAAATGTGGGTTTTCTGTTTTGCTTTACAATAAATAAAAAAGCCTGCCGCCTTCCAGGTGGGGTCTTACCAGGAGTTCGTTGACCTTTAGCAGGTAAGCCACCGTCATTTTCAACTGTCTTTATGTAAACAGAGGATCATGGTGCCTTTAAAATATGTTCACAAATTCTTTAAGACTCCTCCAAGAGATGGAGTCGAATTGCCCTCCCCTTGAGTGTGGGCTGTACTTAGTAACCGGCTTCTAAGGAACAGAATGTGAAGGAAGTGATGGTGGGTGAATTTTAAGGCTAGATCATACAAAGATATTGTAGCTTCCATCTTGCTTTGTCTCATGGATCATTGGCTCTGGGGGAAGCCAGCTGCCATGTCATGAGGATCCTCAGGCAGCCCTATGGAGAGGCCAGTGTAGAAAAGAATTGAGGTTTACTGTCAGTATCTCAAACTAACTTGCTGGGATTGTGAATTAGACACCTTAGGAGTAGATCTGCCAGCCCTCATCAAGTCTTCAAATGATTGTTAATCTGGCCAATGCTTTGACTACAACTTAATGAGAGCCTTTGAACTAGAATCTCCCAGCTAAGCCATTCCTGATTGATGTTGCAATAATAAATATTTGTTGTTTGAAGCTGCTAAGTTTTGGGATAATTTGTTACACAGCATAGATAACTAACACAGAGATACTTCAAAATGCACCAAAATAGAGCTGCTTAGTTTATAGGTTTGCAACAGGATTCATATGCTAACATTTATAGAATGCTTTCGATTCCAACCAAATGAACTGCATATTAGATACAAAGTAGCGAACACATATTAATATTATCAGATGGTAACACATTTCATGTTCAATTAACTGAAATGCTTTTTCTGCAGCAAGGCTTTGCTCATCTTCTTATCCCCACTGTATACTTATAAAAGGTCACTGTCAAGATATAAAAGTATATATATGATTTAAATGTCTTGACTCAGTTACTAACAACCATGAGCATGTTTTTCAAATAGGAAAAGCAAGATTCATTTCAACTTGGTCTTTTTCACACGAGGCTCTTTGTTTACTTTTTGGTATTGCATTTCACCACCATGCTGGATGCCTCTCTTATTAAAGAGGCTGTTCACTTATCTCTCTCCCACGGTCTCATAAGCCTCACTTTTAAAAACAGTGTGGCAGACTTTGCACCAAAAAAGCAAGCCACGTTTTACTAGAAAATATTTAGGGAAACGAGTTTTTTTTTTTTTTTTTTTTTTTTTTTTT
>NW_016805645.1:217156-223713 GCF_001698545.2 Rhinopithecus bieti
TTTTTTTTTTTTTTTTTTTTTCATGAAAATTTCACCAAGTATAAATTACAGGTCTAAAACTAATGGTCCTTTATATCCATTTAAATAAATAGCCTCCTTCCCAAAAATCATGACTTCTGAGCATGTTCTTAAATTCAACGCTAGTTTATTTTCTTCCAAAAAATATGAAATAATCATGTGCATAGAGATCCTAAGTTGGTCTTTCTTCTGGATCTGTATAATATGGGAAAGCCAAGATGGTATCTTTATTTATTTTTTTGAGACGGAGTCTCACTCTGTCTCCCAGCTGGAGTGCAATAGTGCGATCTCGGCTCACTGCAACCTCTACCTCCTGGGTTCAAGCAATTTTCCTGCCTCATCCTCTCAAGTAACTGAGATTACAGGCATCTGCCACCACGCCCAGCTAATTTTTGTATTCTTAGTAAAGACGGTTTCGTCATGTTGGCCAGGCTGGTCTTGAACTCGTGACCTCAGATGATCCACCTGCCTCAGCCTTCTAAAGTGCTGAGATTACAGCAGTAAGCCATCATTCCTGGCCCCAAGATGGTATCTTTCTAACAGAGTCATAACTGGAGGTATAAAATATCTGGAAAAATAAACACACACAAAAAAAACATAGGAGATGTGAGGCTGACAGAAAGTGAAATTGTATTTTTCTTTTTTGTTGTTGTTTTTGAGACAGGGTCTCCCTCTGTTGCCCAGGCTGCAGTGCAGTGGCTCAATCGCAGCTCACTGCAACCTCCACATCCCGGGTTCAAGCAATTTTCCTGTCACAGCCTCCTGAGTAGCTGGGATTACAGGCATCTGCCACCACAGCCTACCTAATTTTTTGTATTTTTAGTAGAGATAGGGTTTCCTCATATTGGTCAGGCTGGTCTCAAACTCCTGACCTCAGGTGATCCACCTGCCTCGGCCTCCCAAAGTGCTGGAGTTACAGGTGTGAGGCACCTCATCGGCAGAAATTCCATGTTTCAAACAGCCTTTAATGATCTAACAAACAAGTATCTTTATGTATAATTTATTTACTCCTAACATTGTTTGATGTATTATAGTTAGAGACATAAAGATCTATTTTATTTAAATGATAGAGAAATTTGTTTTCTTTCATTTTTTTTTCCAAATTGGGGAGGAAAATGCAAAAGGTCCCAAATGGAGGGAAAACAAACCTAAAGCATGTTTAGCCAATTTTATTTTTCCATTTTCCCTTTCCATTTTCACATTGGGCATAGCTGAAATCTAGTGTTATGGTTGAAGACTTTTACTCCCTTTCATCCACTCCTTTTTCCTTGTCTCCAGCTCAAAATTATCACACCCAAGCATGGCATAGAGTGCCTGTTAGTCTAGTTGAATAAGAAAGAGCTAGATTCCTAATTAAGGAATATCATTTATTGAATGACCACAACAGAGGACCCTTCTAGGTGTGGTGGGGGCAGGGATCAGAAAGCTGTAATCTTCAGGAGTTGCAACAGGTGGGCAGTTGCTTGGGGTTGGGAGTGAGGCTGGCTGTATCCTCTCCATGTGGCAGCTTCCTGCAGGGGACACACTAGGCCAGTCTGGTGAACCCCCTCCCGAATCATTGGCGGTATCTTGTGATGTCAGTGTGGGTATGGTAGGCACAAGAGACAAGCCTCGGGAATTAAACAGGAAGTCACCATTCTCATTAAAAATATCCCAGGGCTGCGCTTCCATGTCCCCTAAAGCTGTTTCACCACTGTTTGTCATGCTGTCATCATTATTCTTAAACGTGTAGGTAAATATTTTATTAAACATCTTCACTGCTTGGCAGTTAGGGAGCCCTTTGCCTCCTAGACTTGGCTGCCTCCCAGTGCTGCCTGGAGGGGTGGGAGTACAGTGTCCCACTGGAATGCTCCATGGAGTTCGGAGTTCGGAGTCACAGCACAAGAGCACCATTCTGTCAATCCCTTTCCACCTGGAAACCATTTTCTCCTTTGGCCTCTCGAGGTTAATTTTTTTAATCTTCTTTTTAAACCAGTCACCAACTTCATCTTGATGAAAGGTGCGGAGGCCCCCAGAAGAAAATGATTACACCTTTCAACTCCACCTGGAAAGAGTTGACAGAGGGCCACCGTCAGCTTCCTTTCCTCCTTTCCACTACCCTTGCAGTTGGCCCCATCTCCACCGTGACCTACCTTGCCAAACCGAAATCTAAGTATCGCAGCTGCAGATATGCAGGGTCCGTGCACCAGGCTTCACACACTCTACAAGTTATGTCTGTGAATTTCCAACATTTCCATCGTCACTTCCACGCCTTGCCTCGGAGTCCCATCTGCTCGCGAATTTGCCAGCAGCAAACACGTAGACCCACAAACCACACATGAGCTTTCCCTCCCACCACACTGGGCCTGCTTTTTAATAATTCTTTGCTTTTGGCCATTTACACAGCATAGGAGGCGGTCAAAGTAGCAATCAGTAGCACAGCTGTAATGTCATCCCATCATATGTTTGGGTTACAAGGAGACCAACCCGACAAGATCTGTTTTGGGGTGAGAAATTCCAACTTTGGAGGACTATGGGTATGAGCGCCCTCGTCTGGCGAACGGAGGAAACGCCTTCTTGCGCCCCACATTTCAGTTCCCTCTACTGGCCGAGCAAAGAGAAGCTATGTCTCATGTCACAACCCCACGTTCCAGAGTTCAGGGCCAGGCTATCAGATTCTGAAACCAGAGCCCTCCAGATTCAGAGATGTCCTGGAGTTGACACTGAGACCCACCACAGTAGCCCACGTTGCAATTTCTACAATTACCCATCAGCTAATTCCAGGTGGCTGAAAAAACTAATTGAAGGGAAGGAAGGAGAGGGAAAAAGGGCTGTCATCTATGAAGGGAGAATTCAAATAGTTCAAAACCAAATCTATTTAGCCAAAGGTGGTATTGATGCATAGAGAGGCAAAGGGAAAAAATAAAAGTAATAGATGTGAAGACAATAGGGGATAGACTGTACAGTCAATTTCTGAGCAAGATATTCATGCTAAAAATACTACTACTATTTGGAAAGGGCATGAGAAATCAAAATGTGGCCATGTCCATGGGTGGGAGGGAAAAGAGGCTGTGGATACAAACACCCAGCATTAGAATAAGACCAAGAAAGGACCCTAATCCAAGAGGAGTAGGGATGAACCTAAGAATAATTTGAAGTGAGCCAGAAAATTAATTTTGCCATCATCCTCTTACTTTTGTGGGTTTGATGATGCTGGTGACCCCGTGGCTGGCCACACCTCTGGGTTCTGAACAGGACCCCCAAGACCCCATCACCCACTCAGCAAAATGCCACATGAGAAAGGAGGGCATGATCTGGTGTTGTACCTTCTAGTCTAAGTCACAAATAATCATGAGCATTCAAAAACATTCATTGCCCAAGTGGCTGCTGGGGAGGCCTGGCCTGACAGAAGGCATTGCATGAGAAAGACCCGGGGGGTTAGCTGATCACCGGCTTGATGTGAACCTACAGTGCGAGGAGGCTGTTGAGAACCCTAATGCAATCTGAGGCTCTATTAATAGCACAGCAGAGTGTGGAAGGAGGGAAGCAATACTCCCAGCGCGTGCTGGCAGGTCAGGCCACATGCAGTTTTATGCTCAGTCCTGCGGGCTGTATTTTAAGAGAGGCACTGGAAAATTCAAGCCTGCTCAGAAGAGCATGAAAGGATTGGATGTCGGTATTTAGACAGCATCTCTATTAGCTTTACAGTCCTTTTGCAATTGGCAATACCAGAATGATTATTACACAGAGTCTCCGTAGCCAGTCGCAGGAATCATGTTTCTAATGTTTACTTAACCTCCTTGAGCATTGGGGTCCTCTCTCTATATAATAGGGGTAATAATTTCTGCCCAATCTACCAACTCCAAGCATAATTTGAGAATGGATCAGTTGGGTCCATGTGTACGGAGCATTCACTGAGTGCCCAGCTCTGTGCCAGGTACTGGAGGCACAGAGACGAACACAGTGAGGGATCTGTTTTTGAGGAGCTTGAAGTCTAGTTGGACAGATAGGTCCATAAGCAGATACTTCGCATGTAATGTGACAGAGGATGATAGATACATGCATTGATTTGAAATGAGATACAATTAATTTATCATAAAGAAAGAGTGACAAGACAGAAAAGCAGAGTTTTTGTAGAGTATGGACTTTCAAGTGCAGAAACAGGAAAAGAAATCATTGGAGGTCAGAATAGAGAGGCCATCAGGGAGAAAAGATTAGAACCAGAAAAGTTCAGAGTCATAGAAGACAACTGAAGTGTCACAACAGTGTCAGATGCCATTATGAAGTCAAGGAGGAGGAAGACTAAAACATGTCTAAACCACTCACTGGATATGGAGATGAGGAGTTCATCCTTAGTGGTCAAGAAAGATCTTTCAGGAAAATGATGAAGGAAGAGATAGACTTCATTTAGGAAGTGTGTGAAAGATACATTTATTGAGCACCTACTACATACCTAGCATGGTGTTACTCACTGTGGACATTCAAACAGCAAAAGGTTTTGTTCCAGCCTACCGCAATATTGGTGCATTAAGACTAACACCTGTATGTCCATTGAGGAATAGTGGAAGATTATTATACGAACAGTTCAACTAGGTGAGGCAGACAGCATAGTGGTTTAAATGACTGGTTGGCCTGGCCCAGGATGATGTTGCATGTAGTCACATATGCATACCAGAAGAAAAGAGAATTGGTATTAGTGCACTCCAAATATGACCAACCTTCTTCCCCTTTCCCTTGATTCTTGGAGAGTTTCCATTCCCAGAAGCATTCAAAAACATGTCTTGTCTTAACATCCTTCATGTTTGCTCCCATTTTGTTATTTGCCAGTGAAATTAATATTACTCTTTACCCTGCTCACATTCTAGATCCAACATGCGTTTTTTTTTTTTTTTCATCAGTGGGTTTGTGTTTGGTTGATTAGTTATTCATGTATAATGTAAGATGACAAGAGCTGTAACACAGAGAAATGATTGTGGAGAATGCAGGCGTACAAGCTCTGGAGTTGGCTTCTTATTTTATTTTATTTTTATTTTATTTTTTTGGTGGGGGTGTGGATGGGTAGGCAGGTTAGTAAAAGCATTTGGATTACTTGCAGATGGTTGAAACTCTCCCCTTACCAAACTGGTGACTCAAGCAAAATAGGCAGAATGAAAAGAAATGGCATTTGCCTGCTCATCCCGTCTCCTTCATCTGCATCCTGGGCCCCTCATCAGCTTCTGGATCTGTCCCATATAATCTACCAACTCATTCAACATCTGGACTTGAGATCCCACCTCCCGGCTGCTCCCAGAAGTCTTGATCGCTTCCAGTGGATGTTTTGTATGTTGGCTTCTTTCATAAGTGATTTTTCACAAAGGGAGTCCACCTTATAGACTAGCTCTTCCTCTGCCTTGACTTCTGGAACCTCCCCAAAATGTCTGTTTCCCTCACAGTAGGCAAAGAGGTCTTTATGAGATGCAGGTCAGATCCCTCCAACAGCTTCCCACTGCATCGAACCCCCTTGCTGTCACCTAAAAGACCTTCCGTAGTATGTTCTAGGTCTGCTTTTCCAACCTCACGTTACACAACCATCCTCTATCATCTCTTTCATTTATATTTATATTTATATTTATATTTATATTTATATTTATATTTATTTATTTTGAGGCAGGTTCTCACTCTGTCATCCAGGTTGGAGTGCAGTAGCATGATCACGGCACACCACAGCCTTGACCTCCTGGGCTCAGGTGATCCTCCCACCTCAGCCTCCTGAGTAGCTGGGACTACAGGTGCACGCCACCAAACCAGGCTAATTTTGGTGGTTTCGCCATGTTGCCCGGGCTGGTCCCAAACTCTTAAGCTCAAGTGATCCACCTGCCTCAGCCTCCCAAAGTGCTAGGATTACAGGTGTGAGCCACCACACCCAGCCCTCTATCATTTCTTTTTTTTTTTTTTTTGAGACGGAGTCTTGCTCTGTCACCCAGGCTGGAGTGCAGTGGCTGGATCTCAGCTCACTGCAAGCTCCGCCTCCCGGGTTCACGCCATTCTCCTGGCTCAGCCTCCCGAGTAGCTGGGACTACAGGTGCCTGCCACCTCGCCCGGCTAGTTTTTTGTATTTTTTAGTAGAGACGGGGTTTCACCGTGTTAGTCAGGACGGTCTCGATCTCCTGACCTCGTGATCCACCTGTCTCGGCCTTCCAAAGTGCTGGAATTACAGGCTTGAGCCACCTTGCCCGGCCACCTCTATCATTTCTTAAACAAAACAAGCTGTTTCCTTCTTCAAGCCCTTTGCATATGCTCTTTGTTCCTTTTGCCTGGGATGTTCTTTCTCCACTCACTATGTGGGGTATCTGCTTATTCTTCTTTTAAAAAAGTTGTTTCTAACTTAAAAAATTTTTTTTAGTTTATTTATGTAAATTTATGAGTTACATGTGTAATTTTGTTACATGCATAGGTCACATAGTGGCAAAGTCAGGGTTTTTAGGGTATTTATCACTCAAATACATTATACCATTTAAGTAGTCTCTCATCATTCACTTCCCCACCCTCTCACCCTTTTTTTTTTTTTTTTTTTTTTTTTT
>NW_016805645.1:224917-227582 GCF_001698545.2 Rhinopithecus bieti
ATTTATATTTATATTTATATTTATATTTATATTTATATTTATATTTATTTATTTTGAGGCAGGTTCTCACTCTGTCATCCAGGTTGGAGTGCAGTAGCATGATCACGGCACACCACAGCCTTGACCTCCTGGGCTCAGGTGATCCTCCCACCTCAGCCTCCTGAGTAGCTGGGACTACAGGTGCACGCCACCAAACCAGGCTAATTTTGGTGGTTTCGCCATGTTGCCCGGGCTGGTCCCAAACTCTTAAGCTCAAGTGATCCACCTGCCTCAGCCTCCCAAAGTGCTAGGATTACAGGTGTGAGCCACCACACCCAGCCCTCTATCATTTCTTTTTTTTTTTTTTGAGACGGAGTCTTGCTCTGTCACCCAGGCTGGAGTGCAGTGGCTGGATCTCAGCTCACTGCAAGCTCCGCCTCCCGGGTTCACGCCATTCTCCTGGCTCAGCCTCCCGAGTAGCTGGGACTACAGGTGCCTGCCACCTCGCCCGGCTAGTTTTTTGTATTTTTTAGTAGAGACGGGGTTTCACCGTGTTAGTCAGGACGGTCTCGATCTCCTGACCTCGTGATCCACCTGTCTCGGCCTTCCAAAGTGCTGGAATTACAGGCTTGAGCCACCTTGCCCGGCCACCTCTATCATTTCTTAAACAAAACAAGCTGTTTCCTTCTTCAAGCCCTTTGCATATGCTCTTTGTTCCTTTTGCCTGGGATGTTCTTTCTCCACTCACTATGTGGGGTATCTGCTTATTCTTCTTTTAAAAAAGTTGTTTCTAACTTAAAAAATTTTTTTTAGTTTATTTATGTAAATTTATGAGTTACATGTGTAATTTTGTTACATGCATAGGTCACATAGTGGCAAAGTCAGGGTTTTAGGGTATTTATCACTCAAATACATTATACCATTTAAGTAGTCTCTCATCATTCACTTCCCCCCCCCCCCCCCTTTTTTTTTTTTTTTTTTTCTTTTTTTGAGACCGAGTTTTGCTCTTGTTGCCCAGGCTGGAGTGCAATGGTGCCATCTCGGCTCACTTCAATCTCCGCCTCCCGGGTTCAAGCAATTCTCCTGCTTCAGCCTCCTGAGTAGCTGGGATTATAGGTGCGCACCACCATGGCTGGCTAATTTTTGTATTTTTAGTAGAGACGGGGTTTCACCATGTTGGCCAGGCTGGTCTCAAACTCCCGACTTCAGGTGATCCACCCACCTCGGTCTCCCAAAGTGCTGGGATTACAGGCATGAGCCACTGCGCCTGGCCCCCTCACTCTTTCAAGTCTCCATTGTCTGTTATTCCACACCCTACATCCATCCATGTGTACACATGATTTAGCTCCCACTTATAAGTGAAAACATGCAGTGTTTGTCTTTCTGTCTCCAGCTTGTTTCACCTGGGATAATGTCTTCCAGCAATTCCATCCATGTTGCTGCTGTTTGATTTTTTTTAATGACTGAGTAGTACTTTATTGTGCACATATACCACATTATCTTTTTTTTTTTTTTTTTTTTTTTTTTTGAGACGGAGTTTCGCTCTGTCACCCAGGCTGGAGTGCAGTGGCATGATCTCAGCTCACTGCAAGCTCCGCCTGCCGAGTTCACGCCATTCTCCTTGCCTCAGCTTCCCAAGTATCTGGGACCATAGGTGCCCGCCACCACACCCAGCTAATTTTTTTTTTTTTTTTTTGTATTTTAGTGGAGATGGGGTTTCACCGTGTTAGTCAGGATGGTCTTGATCTCCTGACCTCGTGATCCACCCGTCTTGGCCTCCCAAAGTGCTGGGATTACAAGCGTGAGCCACCGCGCCCTGCCACCACATTTTCTTTATTCAGTTCTCTGTTGATGGACACTTAGGTTGATTCCATATCTTTGCTACTATGACTAGTGCTGTGATAAATATACAAGTGCAGGTATCTTTTTGATATACTAATTTATTTTCCTTTGGGTATATACTGTTAAAGGTTACCAGTAGTGGGATTGCTGGATCAAATGGTAGTTCTATTTTTAGTTCTTTGAGAAATCTCCATACTGTTTTCTATAGAGGCTATACTAAGTTACATTCCCACCAACAATGTTTGAGTTCCCTTTTCTCCGTATCTTTATCCTCCTTCAACTCTTAGTTCAAATACCACCTCCTCACAAGGCTTTCTCTGACCAATCTCTCCAAAGTTGCCTCCCTACCCATTGTTTTATTTATTTCCTGCATAGGACCCAACACCATGTGAAGTTATTTTGTTTATTTCTTTCTAGGGAATTGTCTGGAAACTCCATGGAACAAGGCCTCATCTGTTTCACCCTTTACCGTACCTCCAGCACCTAGAACAATGCCAACATGTGGTAGGAGATCAACAAATATTCATTGAATGAATAAACTTTACATTTCTATGATTCTCTTCCAAAAAAATAGCTTATTTTTTAAAAGCTCAACATTCAAATATCAACTAAGTAAAGAGACCTATTAAAGATGCAATTGGCCGGGCGCGGTGGCTCAAGCCTGTAATCCCAGCACTTTGGGAGGCCGAGACGGGCGGATCACGAGGTCAGGAGATCGAGACCATCCTGGCTAACACGGTGAAACCCCGTCTCTACTAAAAATACAAAAAACTAGCCGGGCGACGTGGCGGGCGCCTGTAGCCCCAGCTACTCGGGAGGCTGAGGCAGGAGAATGGCGGGAACC
>NW_016805645.1:227751-235137 GCF_001698545.2 Rhinopithecus bieti
AAAAAAAAAAAAAAATAAATAAAAATAAAATAAAAATAAAATAAAATAATAAAATAAAGATGCAATTATTTAAATTACAAGGTGGACTCATTGATGTAGGAAAGTTTCCCTCTCTCTTTAACAACTGTCCGTAAAGTCTAGGGAGAAGAGAAGTTTAATACCAAAATCTAAAATATTTTCCACCTATTCCCAAATCATTTTCTGTCATATTATTCTATTTTTTTCTTCTTCCTAGCACTTCTCATTCTGAAATTATTGTGCTAATTTCTGTTTCCTTGTTAATTGCCTGCTTCTCGCCCCCATCCAAGAGAGAAGAGACTTTGCCTGTCATCTTATTTGCGGCATAAGCCTAGCACAAAGTAAGTGCCCAGAAAACATTTGTTGAATAAGTGAATTTTAAACGCCTAGAAATAAAGAGAAGAAAACAATTAAGATGAACATGAAATGCAATGAAACACACAAATATGCACATGTTCACAAAAAATCAGGCCACAGAGACCTTTTTGGCAAGAGAGCTACAACTGAAGGGTGAAGAGCTGACCACACAGTGAGCCAGGCATGAATTAGATCCCGTTTGTAACCCACTCCCCACCTGCCGTCAGAACTCATCACAGAGTTGGACTGGGAAGTGGTGCCTTGGGCACAGGGAACCAGGACACACAGGCGACCTTGCAGGTAACCAGGATCAGAATATAAAGCTGGACCTTCAGGGAAGCAGGCTGTGCCTGGATGTCTCAGGTCACCAACAGGATGGTGTTTGTTACAAATCCCTGAGGTCTACCATGAGCTACCAGGATGGTGGGAGTGGCAGCAAGATTGTCCTGTGCCTAGGAGGGCTTTGCTTGCTTTACTTGCTCCTAAGCCTGCAGAGGGAGATGATCTTGATTTAACCCAATTCAAACCAGCACCCATTATATGGAAAACAGTGTGCTAGGTGCAGAGGGTGGTGGAGAAGTGAGAGGTGTGCCACCTGTGCCCAGGCCCAGCCACAGACAGATCAGGAAAGAGCAAAGATGTCTCTGAAACAGGATGGAGGGGCAAAGTGGCAGGGGAAAGGGGACCAGAAGTCTGAAGTTATGACAAGAGAGGCAGAAAGACTCCCTAGAGGGACCAGTGCTGGAGGTGGCTGGCAAGGAGGGCCTTCCGGGGCAGGCAAGCCAGGGCATGTTTCGGAGCCTGGAGAGCCCTATTAGGCTGGAGGCAGGTACAGTCTGCAGGTAGGTGCAAGAAGAGCAATTTATTACCAGAAGTTCCAGTAAAGTCCCTCAGGACCAATGAAGCTGGCTAGCAAAGGAAAGTGGTTTTCCAAGTAAATGCCTGGAGAGCAGCTGCACAGCTTTGCCAGGAAGGGGAAGGCAGGCAAGGGCAGGCAGAACCACAGGTGGCACTGCAGTGATGGACGATATGTCCAGAAAGGTATCTGGGGCATGTCGGGATTGAACAAGATAATGAATGACCATTGGGAGGCATGAGGGGAAACTGGGGAAGAGAGAGAGTAATTATAAAAGTAATAGAAGAATGTTTTGCTTGGTCCTGGACAAACTGCCTCTGAAATTAATCTGGAGTACACCAGTGTTCACAGCAGCATTATTCACAATAGCCAAATGGTAGAAACAACCCAAGATCCAAGTGTCCATCAGCAGATGAACTGATAAACAAAACAAATGTATATAGGTGGTACATATGTCAATGTCATATTATTGAGCCATGAAAAGGAATAAAGGAGTGATACATGCATGCTATGATGTGGATGGGCCTTGAAGACACTATGCTAAGTGAAATAAGCCAGATACCAGAAGATAAATATTATACGATTCCACTTATATGAGCTACACCCAGAGTAGTCAAATTCCTACAGACAGAACGGTGTCTGCCAGGGACTTGGGGAAGGGGAGAATGGGAGTTAGTGTCTAATGGGTATAGAATTTCAGTTTGAGAATGATAAAGTTCTGCACTAGATCTTAGCCAAAAGGCTGAGAAGTGATGATTTTTAAAAAGTTCTGGAAAGAGATTTATTTATTTTATTTTATTTTTTGAGATGGAGTCTTGCTCTGTCGCCCAGGCTGGAGTGCAGTGGTGCAATCTCGGCTCACTGCAACCTTCTGCCTCTCAGGTTCAAGTGATTCTCCTGCTTTAGTCTCCCAGGTAGCTGGGATTACAGGCACCCAACACCACACTTGGCTAATTTTTGTATTTTTAGTAGAGACTGGGTTTCACCAAGTTGGTCAGGCTAGTCTCGAACTCCTGACCTTAAGTGATCCATCTGCCTTGGCCTCCCAAAGTGCTGGGATTACAGGCATGAACCACTATGCCCAGCCTGAAAATAGATTTAAATGCCCTGGAAATGCATAGTGGTGATGGTAATGCAACAGTGTGAATGTAGTTAATATCACCAAATTGTACACTTTAACATGGTTAAAATGGTAAATTTTATGCAATGTATATTTTGACACAATAAAAACAATGTGGAAAAATAAACAAGCCAAGACTATCCAGGATATTTCTGAAAAAGGGAAGTAATGAAGAGATAAAACTCTACCAGCTATTAGCACAGATTCTAAAACCTCAGGAATTAAGAGTATGGCACTGGTGCTTCATGACATGGACAAAACAATGAAACAGAAAGAAAGTCTAGCAATAGGCCCAAATCCTTCAAGACTTTCATGTGTGGGAAAGGTAGCATCTGGAGACAGTGGGGAAATGGTGCTGGGAATAACAGGAGCCATCAAGGAAAAACAAGGCTGCAGTCATAGTTAACTGCAGGAAGAATTCCAAATGGAGAAAAGATTTAAATATATGGCACAACCCATCCAAGTACTAGAAGGAACCAGGGAAGAGTTCTTTTTTAATCTCAGAGGTGAGCACATACCAGCTGTGACTGTGGGTCAGTACATTCATCTCTCTGTGCCTATCTCATGGGGTCACTGTGAGTGCTGGAGGAATGAATGCCATACATGCAAATACTTAGAACAATCCCTGGAATGCAAGTGGCAATGGTCACTTACTATTCCTTTGTGATGCCACACCAAGACCGTTATCATCATCATCATCATCATCATCATAAAAAAAATCAGGACATTTTATAAACTTATATCAAATGAAGATGAAAATATATTACTAAGTGAAAAAACATCAGATGCAGAGCATGGTATATAATATGCTAATTTTGGTTGAAAAAAAGGGGGCAGTAGAAAAAATGCACATATATATCTCTACATATATTTATAAGTGTATAGATACACACACACACACACACACATATACATCTTCGGTGAGACTGCTGCATTACACAACTCCAGGGGGCACAATTCCATTGTATTCCATGTCAGTGGCATTCCAGGAGCTCAATATAAACGACGTCTCTTGGAGTTGTGCGACACAGTGGTGGCCTTGCTAACTTGGCTGCATGTGGGTAACATACCTCTGGAAGAATACAAAGGTGGAATAACATTGGTTGCCTGTGGGGAAGGGACAGAGGTGGCTTGGTACATAGGTGGGAAGGAGACTTTTCACAATTCAGCCCTTGTGTGCTTTCAATTTGGGACTAGGTAAATGCGTTATAGAAAATTTCTCCTCCCAGAAAATAAATCAGAGAGGTTGTAAAAATAAATACATAGATATAAGAGTAATACATACAAGTAACAGAACATGTTAGAAAATTTGGGAAATACAGAAAAGTATGACCGAAAGAATTATGGAAAAGCATGATTTTTTTTTCCTGGTCTCTGGTTGTGTCTGTATGTATGTGTGTACTGGATGGTTTGAAAGGCAGCATCATGTTCATAGGGCAGGAGTGGGCAAATTATAGCCCCAGGCTAAATCTGGCCCATCATCTGTTTTTGTAAATAAAGTTTTATTGGAAGTCAGCCACACACATTCAGCTATGCATTATCTATGGTTGTTCTCCTGCTACAATAGGATCATTGAGTAGTTGTAATAGAGACCATATGGTCCTCAAAGCCAAAAAATATTTACTAGCTGGCCCCTTACCAAGAGAGCCTGCCAATTCCTGGTATAGGGAAAAAGCATGGGTTTTGGAATGGGCTGAGTCTGGGTTCAAGTCTTGGCTCGATTGTTGACCAGCTGATGGGGTCAGGGGAAATTATTTACAATGTGGATTAAACATTGATATGGTTTGGCTCTGTGTCCCTACCCAAACCTCATGTTGAATTGTAATCCCCAGTGTTGGAGGAGGGACCTAGTGGGAGGTGATTTGATCATGGGGACGGAATCTCCCCCTTGCTGTTTGCATTATAGTAAGTGAGTTCTCACAAAATCTGATTGTTTGAAAGTGTGTAGAATATCCCCCTTCACTCTTCCTTCTGCTCCAGCCATGTAAGACGTGCCTCCTTCCTCTTCACCTTCCACCATAATTGTAAGTTTCCTGAGGCCTCCCCTGCCATGCATCCTGTACAGCCTGTGGAACTGTGAGCCAATTACACCTCTTTTCTTTATAAGTTACCCAATCTCAGGTAGTTTTATACAGCAGTGCGAGAACAGTTTAATACCAACATCATCCCCAGGACCTGGCCCTTGATGAGTGTTTCATAACTTGCACCTATTCATTTTTAAAGCAATGTTAAGACTATATTGTATACTACTGTATATATAAAATATATATATACTGTATATACATTTTATATAAGAATCAAAATTTTATATATATAAATTTTGATGCTTACTTTTCTTTTACCTAACATTATATCATAGTATTTTCTATATCACTAAAATTATTTATAAACATTATTTTTTTCTTTTCTCTTTTCTTTGTACTTTTATTATGGAAATTTTAACCATAGATAGAAAAGTAGAAAAGTAGGATAATGAACACCTCCGTACCCATCTCCTAGATAATAGCTGTTAACATTTGATGTGTTGACTTCATCTACTTTGTTGCTGAAGTATTTTTAAGTAAATTGCAGACATCATGACATTTCAGTTCTAAACGCATCCATATACATCCCAAAAAGGGATGTTTTCCTACATAACTTCAAATTTCCTTTCTTCTTCTTCTTCTTTTTTTTTTTTTCTGAGATGGAGTCTCACTCTGTCACCCCGGCTGGAATGCAGTGGCTCGACCTTGGCTCACTGCAAACTCCATCTCCCAGGTTCAAGCGATTCTTGTGTCTCAGCCTCCCAAGTAGCTGGGACTATAAGCACGTGCCACCACGCATGCTAATTTTTGTATTTTTAATAGAGACAGGGTTTTGCCATGTTGTCCAGGCTGGTCTTGAACTGACCTCAAGTGATCTGCCCACCTCAGCTTCCCAAGGTGCTGGGATTACAGGCATGAGCCACCACACCTAGCCCACAATAATTTCTTAATATCATGTAATACTTGCTCCATATAGAAATTTTTACTTGTTTTCCACAATTTCTTTTATAGATGGTTTATTCAAACCAAGATCCAATCAAGAACCATGTTTTGCAGTGGGCTGTGTCACTGATGTCCCTTTGAGGTTGCAACAGTATCTTGTTCCAGCCCCTACCCAACCTCTCCCACTCCTCACTTTCTTTGTGTATAACCTTGACTTGTTAACGAAACCAGGCTAAATAAATAGTATGCTAAATAGCTGAATGTAGCAAAACTGTGCACTCATTTTCTTATTTCTGGATATTTCTGTGGATTCTAATGCTTCCCTAGCATAAACAATGTGGCAAAGAACATCCTTAAGTCTTAGTTTGTCATAAAAGTACAAAATTATTTGCCATCTAGTATGTCACTGTGCTAACCTGCCTGCTTCCTCATTCTCTCTTTGATGTATATCTGGTGACCTGTGATATCAACTTGGATGCTTGTCTTACAGTCATTCTGTTCTCAGGAATTTGATTATGTTACAGTCTAACCTGGGCGCTCCAGGCAAGCTGGTCTGCCTTTGCTTAAGCAAAATGAGTTATGCCCAATTCCCTCCTCCTCAGCCCACCCTGCCTCTCCTCACCCTGTCCAATTTCCACCCATCCCAAAGCCTCTAGCCAATGTACTTCTTCCATGTACTCCTTCTTCCTAGGTCTCTTCAGCAGAGTGGCCTCCTGCTTTTGTGCTGCTCTGATGACAATGATGCTGCTGGGTTGTACTTGGCTTCTGGGCTTCTAGCAAATCTTCTCTCCTCTCCTGGAGGGTGGGGACTGTGATTTACATATTTCTGCCTTCTACACAGCACCCAGCACTGTCACTGCTCACAGCTGCACCGTGCATACTCATTGACAGAATAAATGGACATTTTGCTAGACATCAGTGGTGGGATGCAGGGTGTCAGCCACCTTGTAATCAAGCCTAATTAAAGATCTCAGAGACCTTGGACAAGTTATTTTGCCTTTCTAAGCCTAAGTTTCCTCTCCTATCAAAAAATAAATAAAAGTATCTACCCAACAGAGTTTTTAGAAGAATGAAAGGAAACATATATGTCTGTGTTCTTAACCCTATTAGACCCTATCAGACCTAATTTTTTTTTTAGATGGAGTCTTGCTCTGTTGTCCAGGCTGGACTGCAGTGGCATCATCTCAGCTCACTGCAACATCCATCTCCCAGGCTCAAGTGAGCCTCTCACCTCAGCCTCCCAAGTAGATGGGATTACACGTGCCTGCCATGACACCTGGCTAATTTTTGTATTTTTTGGTAGAAACAAGGTTTCACCATGTTGGCCAGGCTGGTCTCAAACTCCTGACCTTAAGTGATCCACCTGCCTTGGCCTCCCAAAGTGGTAGGATTACAGGCATGAGCCACAGCGCCCAGCCAGACCTAATTTCTAAACAAATATTCTGTAAAGTCCTCTTTCACTATCCTGAAATTAAATTCAGAGACAATATACCTACAAACATAATTCCTCCAAAAATGATGTCCAACGTATAGTATGAAGGGTAGATAGATACATACAAATTTGTGTTGCAACCCATGACTGCCTTGGCATGATTCCATTAGAAGACACACTGAAGGAATGAAATGATAGCAACTAGTTATAATGAACATATTATCTTGGATTTAGAACTTAAGGAAATCAAGGAACAGAGGTACAGGTGTTCACCACAATGAACCTGTTAGGATAAATGAAAACAAACCAGGCTTGTTTGCATATGATAAGAAACAAGAGATATATAATCTTAATTGAAGTAAGAATAACATGCCAAGACAAATTAAAAATTATCAAAGTGGAAAAATTGAGGAAGAAGAAGATCTTACAAACAAACCGGTCCTTATGAAGAAGAGAAGCATGACCAGGCACAGTGGCTCACACTTGTAATCCCAGCACTTTGAGGAGCTGAGGTAGGAGAATCACTTGAGCCCAGGAGTTCAAGACCAGTCTGGGCAACATAGCAAGACCCCCATCTCTACTCTCTCTCTCTCTCTCTCTCTCTCTCTCTCTCTCTCTCTCTCTATATATATATATA
>NW_016805645.1:237968-285599 GCF_001698545.2 Rhinopithecus bieti
TTTTTAATTAGCTGGTCCTGGTGGCACATGCCTATAGTCCTAGCTACTTGGAGGCTGAGGTGAGAGGATCTCATGAGTCGAGGAGTTTGATGCTGCAGTGAGCTGTGATCATGCCGCTGCACTCTGTGACACAGAGACACGCTGTCTCCACAAAAATAAAACAGGCATCTAGTTATAATGAACTATATAGTTCATTATAACTAGTGTAGTGGCTTATGCCTATAATCCCAGCACTTTGGGCGGCCGAGGCAGGCAGCTCATCTGAGGTCAGGAGTTCAAGACCAGCCTGACCAACATGGAGAAACCCCATGTCTACTAAAAATATAAAAAATTAGCCAGGTGTGGTGGCACATGCCTGTAATCCTAGCTACTCGGGAGGCTGAGGTAGGAGAATTGCTTGAACCAAGGAGGCAGAGGTTGCAGTGAGTTGAGATCGCACTATTGCACTCCAGCCTGGGCAACAAGAGCGAAACTCCATCTCAAAATAAATAAATAAATAAACATAAAATAAAATTTAAAAAGAAGAATTAAAATAAGCCCCTATGCTATGACACAGGACAAGGTATAATATTCAGTCTCTGAATGACTAAGGGATACCAAAAAGTCATATGAGACATAGCACAATTATTCTTTGGGCAGGACTGCCCTAGGCACTGTAGGAGTCTAGCATCTTTGGCTCCCCACTAAATGCTGGTAATGGCTCCCATCCATAATGACAATCTAAACAACTCCTTCAAATTTTCAAAACTCCCCTGAAGGGCAGTCCCACCCCGCTTGAGAACCACAGATACATGTGAAAGCAATTTGAAAAGTTAAAAGAGCTTTGCAAACATGCAGTATGATTAATCCATTAACATTACAGTGGATTTTCAGTGGACACTGTATATTGGTACTATTTAAATGAAGACTGTTGAATTATAAAACATGAGTCTTTTTTTTTTTTGAGACGGAGTCTCTCTTTGTTCCCAGGGCTGGAGTGCAGTGGCACGATCTTGGCTCACTGCAGGCTCCACCTACCATGTTCGCGCCATCCTCCTGCCTCAGCCTCCTGAGTAGCTGGGACTACAGGCGCCCGCCACCACGCCCAGCTAATTTTTGTATTTTTAGTAGATACGGGTTTTCACCGTGTTAGCCAGGATGGTCTCGATCTCCCGACCTTGTGATCTGCCTGCCTCGGCCTCCCAAAGTGCTGGGATTACAGGCGTGAGCCACTGCACCTGGCTTTTTTTTTTTTTTTTTTTTTTTTAATAAAACTGATCTCCATTTCTGGAAACATGGCAAGTGAATCAATATACTTATTGAAAATAACTAAAATTCTGGATTAAAATAATTTAAGAGCATCAGTGAATAAGCAGAAAAATGAACAATTCTTAGTCCAGGGATTTAGTGGAGTAGTTGAGGGATGTGGGTATAGCACTGTGTTCCAAAGGCATTTACTAAGCCTGCTGACTTTGACCTTTGGTATTCATGGCCTCACAAGACTGT
The DNA here is from genome assembly GCF_001698545.2 of Rhinopithecus bieti. Classification (NCBI taxonomy): domain Eukaryota; kingdom Metazoa; phylum Chordata; class Mammalia; order Primates; family Cercopithecidae; genus Rhinopithecus; species Rhinopithecus bieti. The sequence goes on from NW_016805645.1 coordinate 239,454, forward strand.
GAAAAAAGAGACAAAGCCCACCTTCTGACCAAGATGAGGAGTTTAATAAGTGATCTTCCACCATAAAGCTGGGATGTTTCCAAAGCCTATCCCCTTGGTGTAAAGGGAAATTTTAAAACATTTCCCACATTCAGGCCGGGCACGGTGGCTCACACCTGTAATCCCAGCACTTCAGGAGGCCGAGGCGGGTGGATCAGCTGAGGTCAGGAGTTCGAGACCAGCCTGGCCAGCATGGTGAAACCCTGTCTCTACTAAAAATACAAAAATTAGCTGGGTGTGGTGGCGGGTGCCTGTAATCCCAGCTACTTGGGAAGCTGAAGCACGAGAATTGCTTGAACCCGGTAGGTGGAGGTTGCAATGAGCCGAGATCGCACCACTGCACGCCAGCCTGGACAACAAGAGCAAAACTCGGTCTCAAAAAAAGAAGAAAAAAAAAAGAAAGAAAGAAAGGGTGAGAGGATAGGGGGAAGTGAATGATGAGAGACTACTTAATTGGTACAATGTATTTGAGTGATGAATACCCTAAAAACCCTGACTTTGCCACTATGTGATCTATGCATGTAACAAAATTACACTGTAACTCAAAACTTAGCCAGGCACAGTGGTGTGCAACTGTAATCCCAGCTACTCAGGAGGCTGAAGCAGGAGAATTGCTTGAACCCGGGAGGCGGAGGTTGCAGTGAGCCGAGATCGTGCCACTGCACTCCAGCCCGGGCAACAAGAGCAAAACTCTGTCTCAGACAAACAAACAAAAAAGGAACATTTCCCACGTTCTCCTGAAGACTGCAGTAGAGATCTGCCTCACACTTGCACTGAGGAGAGTAAGACGTGTGTGTATGTGTATGTGTGTGTCGTGTAGACACATGTGCCAAGAATCATCACTAAACATTCAAACCACAAGCTGTCCATGACACAGTTTATAGCAAAAAACCCACACTCTGGGTGGTCTGGATAGACTAAGTGGAGAATGTAACTGGAGTGATCCCAGAAATAGTAATGCCTCCAGAACCTGGCAGAAGCAAAAGTGAATCCTTTATAGAGGAAGCCAAATTTATCCCAGACTTCAAAGTATTCCCACACATAAAATGTCAAGGAAAACGATCAGTTTAAAGTTAAATGACAGAGAGACAGAGAGAAAGTAACTACACAATAAAATAGGGCATTTAAGAACTAAGTACAAGAAGCAGCAGGTAGCTAGAACAATCCTGCAAAAACTTCAGATCTTGAAATAATAAGAAATACTTTTAAATAACCATGTTTGATACACTTAATAAAAATAAAACTCATGCCTGAAAATGTATGCAAGAAAAGAAACTAAGAAAATGATTAAGTGATTTTGAAAAAGAATCTAAAGAACTTCTAGAAAAAAAGAACTCAGGGGACAGATTTACAAGAATCATAACATGGGAAAATATAAATATCTATCTAACTATTTAGCTAGCTAGCACTTATCTCTATCATAGTGAAGTTGCAGAGCACCAAAGACAAAGAGAATATCTTAATAACAGTGAAAGAGAAAAGACAGATTATTTTTAAGAGTTGCAGACAATTTACTACTCATTAGCAGCAACTGAAATCAAAAGACAGTGTATGATATCTTCAATGTGCTGAGAAAAGATGATTGTTCATTTTCTTTCTTTTTTTTTTTTTTTTTNTCACTGCAAGCTCCGCCTCCCAGGTTCACGCCATCCTCCTGCCTCAGCCTCCCGAGTAGCTGGGACTACAGGCGCCACCACCTCGCCCGGCTAGTTTTTTGTAGTTTTTTTTTTAGTAGAGACGGGGTTTCACCGTGTTAGCCAGGATGGTCTCGATCTCCTGACCTCGCGATCCGCCCGTCTCGGCCTCCCAAAGTACTAGGATTACAGGCTTGAGCCACCGCACCCAGCCTGTTCATTTTCAACTCTATATTTACAATTAAGGAGGAAAAGTCATTTTCAAGCAAACAAAAACTGAGACACATTGGTACTAACAAACCTTCAATTCTGGCAGAAGAAAAATTAGTTCAGATGGAAGATGTAGAGAACGAGAGGAAGTAAAACACAAAAAAGTGAAAAAATAGGTGAAATATTGGACATTTAAAGCAATAGTAATAGACTTGTGGGGTTTTGAAAGAAAACGTGACAGAATTAAATGCACAACAATAACAGCATATCTATCAGGAAGGCATAAGTGGAAGTTGTAAGATTTCCTATTTTTCCGAAAAAGAGTAGAATTGCTAAGTAACTTTGATTTTGCTAAGTTATTTGCTGCTATTTCTGGAGATTCCATTTACAGAATAGAAACAGTTCTCAAATCGGTGGAGGGAAAAAGTAGAAATGGGAAAAACAACAAAGCATCTAAAAGAGGGCAAGAAAGTAGAGAAAGAATGGAACTTGTGGGAAAATAGTAGTAAAACAAAAGGTATAATAGCTACAGACCCACAAATATGAAAAACAATGACAAATATAAATGAATTAGATGTTTCATCTAAAATACAAAACTTCTCAGAATGAATTTTTTAAAAATCAAATTATATGCTATTCATAAGAAACATAAACAAGAGTATAGGGAGAGTCTAAAAGCAAAAGGGTGGAAAAAGACTACTAAGAAAATGTGTACTGGGATTAGCTGTGTTAATGAGCAAAGTAGACTTAAAGCAAAAAGCATTGCTAGAGACAGATGTCACTTCAAGATGTTAAACAATTCAGTTCAATGCAAAGACTTTTAAATTTACATACTCAATAACTTTCGAAATACATTAGGCAAAAATTCTGCATGGGGGATAAGGTCTGAAATTATATACATATATATTTTATATATATACTTGATATATATATCTCAAAAATTGGTAATTACCAAGAGATTACCGAGAGAAATAAATAAATCAGGAACCATGGTGGGACATTTTTAACACACCTCTTCCAGTAACTGGTAGAACAAACAGAACAAACAGGAAAAAACATCAGTAAGGATACAGAAGATTTGAACAACACATGCAGTACAACTGACCAAAGGGACATTATATCAATTCAGGAAACAGGTGCCAAGATGAGATTAGACATGCTAGAGGTGTCTTGGGGAAACTGCCCGTGAAGGATAAAGGAAAGGAAGCAGGAGCAGGCAGAGAGAGCCTTCTGCCCACAATACCAATCTGAAAAGAGCGAGAAAAGGAAGAACGCTTGAGTAGGTAGAGTCTCAGACTACAGTGCAATTCTATAAACCACATGGCCAGGCTGATGGGATGCCTTTGAACCAAAGTTGCCCATTTAAAAAGTCTCAAATCCCACAGGAATGGGCCCTGCACTAGTAACCATGACAAGCTCAGCTCCACAAGCTGGAAGCAGCTCAGAGGAAGAGTGGTCTCAGCACAAATGCATTGTTGGATCCAAAGGAATAGTGGTTAGGGCTGCCAGTCAACTGTGCACCCCAGAGCAGGAGAGCTGAGTTGCAACACGTTCATGACCACTGTACGCATATTTAGCAGAAGAGCTGAGTGGTGCGTTTTCATTGCCATCACAGACATATTTAGAACACCATACCCAACAACTGCAGAAACACATGCTTTTCAAGCACACATGGAATATTTACAAAAGTTGCCTATATACCAGGTCATAAGGCAAATCTCATTATATTTTTTAAGTATTGAAATCATACAGAATACATTCTGTGACAACAATGAAGGTAAGGTAGAAATCAGTAACAGAACAGTTAATAGAAAATCCACATATACTTATAAATTAAGAAACCCATGTTTAAATAACCAGGGGCTCAAAGAAGAAAACAGCAGAAATTAGAAAATATTGAGTATGGAACTGTAATGAAAATACATAGCAAAACTTTTGGGATAGATTAAACAATTCTGAGGAAAATTTATGGCCCAAAAGGCTATGTTTAAAAAAAAAAGAAAGAAAGAAAGAAAGAAAAGAAAAGAAGCCTGCGCGCCGAGGCTCACAGCTGTAATCCCAGCACTTTGGGAGGTTGAGGCGGCGGATCACCTGAGGTCAGGAGTTCAAGACCAGTCTGACCAACATGGAGAAACACCGTCTCTACTAAAAATATGAAACTAGCTGGGCATGGTGGTGCCTGCCTGGAATCCAGCTACTCGGGAGGCTGAGGCAGGAGAGTCACTTGAACCTGGGGCGGAGGTTGCGGTGAGCCGAGATCCTGCCACAGCACTCCAGCCTGGGCAACAAGAGCAAAACTCCGTCTCAAAAAAAAAAAAAAAAAAAAAAAAAAAAAAAAGAGAAAGAAAAAGAAAAGAAAAAAACTAAATACTAATGAACTAAACATCCATTTTATGAAGTTAGAAACACATCAGCAAAATGAACTCAAGAAAGGTAGGAAAAGAAATAAAGAGAAGCATAGAAATTAATGAAATGGAAAATAAACACAATGGAGAAGATTAGCAAAGCCAAACGTTCCTCTGAAAAGACTAATAAAAATGACAAACCTCTGGTAAGACTGACCAAGAAATAAAGAAAGAAAGCATAAATAAACAATATCTAGAATGAAATACTGATAGAAATATAAAGGCTGCAGATATTGAAACAAAATAAGAGGACATTGTTGAACATTTTTGTGTCACTAAATTTGAAATCTTCTAAAAAACAGAACCACTCTCAGGAAAATCTAACTGACTAAAAGAGAAACCCCAAACAATCCTATAATCATGAAAGAAATTGAATGTGTAAATTAAAACCTTCTCACATATTAAACTCCAGGCCCTGCTGGCAACACCAGCAAGTTCCAGACACTCAAATAATAAATAATTCTAATTGTATACAAGCTATTTCAAAGCATGTAAAAAAAAGAAGGCCTCATTCCCTCAACTCATTTTATTAACTTAGCATTAACTTGGTGCCAAATCTGACAGTACAAAAAAGAAAAATTTCGGCCAGGCACAGTGGCTCATGCTACAGGCAGTTTGGAAGGTTGAGGTGGGTAGATTGCTAGAGCCCAGGAGTCTGAGACAAGCTTGGGCAACAAGGTGAAATCCCCGCTCTACAAATAAATACAAAAATGAGCCAGACATGGTGGTGCATGCCTGTAGTCTCAGCTACTTGGGAGGCTGAAGCAGGGGGATCACTTGAGCCCAAGAAGCGGAGGTTGCAGTGAGCCAAGATTGCACCACTGCACTCCAGCCTGAGCAACAAAGTGAGACCCTGTCTCAAAAAAAAAGAAAAGGAAAATTTCAGGTAAACCTCATCCATGAACATGGATTCAAAAACCATAAACAAAATATTGGCAATCTTATTCAGTAATGTATGAAAAAGATAATGTATCCTATAGTATTCCTCCCTTATCTGTGGTTTCACTTTCTATGGTTTTAGTGACCTTCCTGCAGTAAACTGTGGTCCAAAAATATGAAATGGAAATAAACTGTTTATTTCTAGCAATAAACAATTCATGTTTTGTTTTGTTTTGTTTTGTTTTGAGACGGAGTCTCTCTCTGTCGCCCAGGCTGGAGTGCAGTGGCCGGATCTCAGCTCACTGCAAGCTCCGCCTCCTGGGTTTACGCCATTCTCCTGCCTCAGCCTCCTGAGTAGCTGGGACTACAGGCGCCCGCCACCTCGCCCGGCTAGTTTTTTGTATTTTTTAGTGGAGATAGGGTTTCACTGTGTTAGCCAGGATGGTCTTGATCTCCTGATCTCGTGATTCGCCCATCTCGGCCTCCCAAAGTGCTGGGATTACAGGCTTGAGCCACCACGCCCGGCCAACAATTCATGTGTTTTGTTTGTTTGTTTGTTTGTTTTGAGACGGAGTCTCTCTGTGTTGCGTAAGCTGGAGTGCAATGGCGTAATCTCGGCTCACTGCAACCTCTGACTCCAGAGTTCAAGCGATTCTCCTGCCTCAGCCTCCCCAGTAGCTGGGATTGCAGGCACGTGCCACCATGCCTGGTTATTTTTTATATTTTTAGTAGAGACAAGGTTTCACCATGTTGACCAGGCTGGTCTCTAACTCCTGACCTCAGGTGGTCCTCCTGCCTCAGCCTTCCAAAGTACTGGGATTACAGGCGTGAGCCACTATGCCCAGCCAACAATTCGTGTTTTAAATTGCATGTTGTTCTGAATAGCATGATAAAATCTTGCACCACCCTACTCCATCACTTCATCTCATCATGTAGGCATCGTCTCATCTCACTTATTACAAGAAGGGTGAGTACAATACAATAAGATATTCACATAACTTTTATTATAGTATATTGTTATAATTGTTCTATTTTATTATTGTTAATCTGTCACTGTGCTTGATTTATAAATTAAACTTTCTCATGGGTATGCAGTCATAGGAAAATACATAGTATACATAGGGTTTGGTACTATCTGCAGTTTCAGATATCCATTGGGGTGGGGTCTTGCAACATATTCCCCACAGATAAGTGGGGACTATTGTACATCATGAGAAAGCAAGATTAGTTTAACATTTAAAATCAATGAGAAATTTCCACTTTCACATAATAAAGGAGAAAAATCATATGATCATTATCTACAAATGCAGAAAAGCATTTGATAAAACTCAACATCCATTCTTGGTTTAAGGAAAGAAAACTTTGAATAGAAGGAAACTTCCTTTATATAATAAAAGTTATCTGCAAAAAGCACTATACTAGAGGTCCTAACCAATGCAATGAGGTAAGAAAAAGAAACGAATGATATAAAAGTTATAAAGGAAGAAACTACCAATATTTGCAGACAACACAGTTGATACACAGAAAAGCCAAAGGAATATGCACACACTATTAGAATTAATAAGTAAATGTACAAAGTTTCTAGACACAATATAAATATGACTAGAACCAATTAAATGTTATAATCTGGTGGTAAACATGTTGAAATAAAATTTTTTAAATATCATATACAATAGCATCAGAAGGCATAACAATTCTAGGAACAAATCTTCACTAGATGTGCAAAGGTTCTACACAGAAATGGTAAAACATTATCAATAAATATTAAAGAAAATTAAATATATAAAATTATATTGTGCTCATCTTACCATTTGTCTTCTATTTGTTCCATCTCTTCTTTGTTCTTTTGATCCTCTTTTCCGGTCTTCTTTTTGCATTGCTTGAGTATTTTTTATGATTCCATTTTAATCTCCACTATTGTCTTACCCAGAGCTATTTGTGTGTTTACTTTTAGTGGCTGCTCTGAAGTTCCTACTATACATTTTTAATGTAATACAGTCTGTGTTTACTTCACATTTAGCATATGAACCTTACAACAGTATACTTTCATATCTCTTTTCCCATCTGTGCTATTTTTGTCAGACCTGTACATATGCTATAAATCCCACAATACTTTTTGTTTTTGCTTTAAGCTATCGGTTATCTTTTCAAGAGATTTAAAAGTGAGGGAAAAATCTGTTATATTTTCCTATACCTTTACCACTTGTGGCATTTTTTATTCCTTTGTATAGATTCTAATTTTCTTATTTATTTATTTATTTTTAAAATAAAGATGGAGTCTCACTATGTTGCCCAGGCTGGTCTCGAACTCCTGGGCTCAAGCAATCCTCCTGCCTTGGCCTTCCAAAGTCCTGGGATTACAAGTGTGAACCACTGCACCTGACTGATACTAATTTTCATCTAGTATCATTTTCTTCTGCCTTAAGAACCTCTTTTAATATTTCTTATAGTGCAGGTTTGCTTGTGATGAATTCTGTTAGCTTTGTTATCTCCAGAGAAAGTCTTTATTTGTTCTCTATTTTGAAATACATTTTGCTGGCTGTAAAATTTAGGGTTAACAGTTTTGTTTTGTTTTGTTTTGTTTTGTTTCTATCAGTAATTTAAAGACGTTGTTCTATTTACTTTTGGCATGCATACTTTTAGAAGAGAAGACTTCTGTCATTCTTATCTTTGTTCCTCTGCACATAAAGCATCTTCTCTCACTCCACCAGCTGCTTTTAAGATTTTTCTCTTTATCACTGCTTTCCATAATTACGGTATGGTATGACATAATTTGGTTGTTTATTCAGTTTGGAGTTTGTTGAGCTTATTAGATCCATAGATTTATAGTTTTCTTCAAACTAGGAAAGAAATTCATTAATCATTTATTCAGATATTTTTCCCATCTGTCTTCTCCTTCAGGAACTCCAATTGCATGTGCATTAGACTTCTTGATATTGTTCCATAGCTCTCTAATAACTTGTTTAAATTTTTCCACATTTTTCTCTGCACATTTCATTTTGAATACTTTCCATTGCTGTGTTTTCAAGTTTACAGACCTTTTTTGCTGCAGTGTCTAATCTGTTACAAATTCCATTCAATATATTTTTAAATTAATAAACTTTATTTTGTAGAAAAGTTCACAAACCTAAAGGATCACACCAAAACTGAGGGGAAAGTACAGAGAGTTCCCATGTTCTCCTATCTTCACACATGAACAACCCCCTCCCCCCACTATCAGCATCCCATGCCACAGAGGTGCATTTGTACTTATGTCAATAAACCTATATTGACACATCATTATCACCCAAAGTCCATAGATTACATTAAGGTTTACTCTTAGCATTGCACATTCTATGGGTTTTGACAAACGTATGATGACATGCATCCACCATTGTAGTACAGGTTAAGTATTCCTTATCCAAAATGCTTTGGAAGTGTTTTGGATTTCATATTTTTCTCTGATTTTGGAATATTTGCATTATAGATGTACCAGTTGAGCATCCCAACATGATGTTTAAAAGTTTTGGATTTTGGAGCATTTCAGACTTTATATTTTTGGACTTGAATGCTCAACCTGTATCATACAGAATAGTTTCACTGCCCTAAAAGTCCTCTGTGCTCTACCTGTTCGTCCCTCCCTCCCTCCCTCTCTCCTCCAACTGGCAGCCACTGATCTTTTTATCGTGTTTATAATTTTGCCTTTTCCAGAATGACACATAGTTGAAATCATGTAGTACATATACTTCTCAGATGGGCTTCTTTTACTTAGCAATATGCATTTAACTTCCTCTGTGTTTTCATACCTTAATAGTTTATTTCTTTTTGTTGCTAAATAATATTCCATTGTTGGTCAGCCATGGTGGCTCATGCCTGTAATCCCAGCACTTGGGGATCCCGAGGTGGGCAGATTGCTTGAGCCAAGGAGTTTGAAGTCAGCTTGGACAACATAGTGAAACCCCATCTCTACAAAAAATTTTTAAAATTAGCTGAGCATTTTGGCACATAACTAGTCCCAGCTACTTGAGAGGCTGAGCTGAGAGAATCACCTGAGGCAGGGAGGTTGAGGCTGCAGTGAGCTGTGATTGGGCCACTGCACTCCAACCTGGGAAACAGAATGAGACCCTGTCTCAAATAATAATAATACTAATAATATTCCATTGTCTAAATGTGCCACAGTTTATTTATGTATATTTATGTATCCATCTACTGAAGGACGTCTTAGTTGCTTCCAAATTTTGGCAATTATGAATAAAGCTGCTGTAAACATCCACATACAAGCTTCTGTATGAAAATAAGTTTTCAACTCATTTGAGTAAATACCAAGGAGTGTGATTGCTGGATCACATGGTAAGAGTTTATTTAGTTTTGTAAAAAAACTGTCAAACCATCATGTAAAGTGACTGTATCATTTTGCATTGCTACCGACAATGAATGAGAGTTCCTATTGATCTATATCCTCCTCAGTCCGCATTTGGTGTTTTCAGCTTTTGGATGTGAGCCATTCTAATGGGTGTGTAGTAGTACCTCACTGTTGTTTCAACTTTCAATTCCCTAATGGCATATGATGTTAAACTTCTTTTCATATGCCTACTTGCCATCTCTATATATTTTTCAGTGAAATGTCTGTTATGGTCTTTTGCCCATTTTTAAATTGGGGTCTTTCGTTTTCTTTTTCGTTTTAGAGACATGATCTCACTCTGTCACTCAGGCAGGAGTGTAGTGGCATGATCATAGCTCACTGTGTCTCGAACTCCTGGCTCAAGTGATCCTCCCATCTCAGCTTTCCAAGTACCTGGGACTATAGGGATGTGCCACCACACCTAATTTTAAAAAAAAAAAATTTTTTGTAGAGACAGGGTCTTACTATATTGTCCAAGCTGGTCTCAAACTCCTGAGCTCAAGCAGTATTCCTGCTGTGACTTCCCAAAGTGCTGGGATTACAGGCATGAGCCACTGTGCCAGGCTTCTTATTCTCTTGACATTGTCTTTGGGAGAGCAGAAGTTTTTCATTTTAATGATATCCAGCTTATCAATTATGCCTTTTATGTATTCCACCATTTCTGTTGTACCTAAAAAATCATTGGCATACCCAAGGTCATCTATGTTTTCTCCTATGCTATATTCTAGGAATTTTACAGTTTTGCATTTTACATTTAGGTCTATGATCCATTTTGAGTTAACTTTTATGGAGAATATAAAGTCAATCCAGACTGATTTTTTGCATGTAGATGTCCAATCGTTCCAGCACCATTTGCAGAAAAGACAATCCTTGTTCCATTGCATTGCCTTTGCTACTTTAACAAAGATAAGTTGACTGTGTCTATTTCTGGGGTGTCTATTTTGTTCCATTGACCCACTTGTTTACTTTTTCACCAATACCACACTGTCTTGATCACTGTAGCTTCATGGTAAGTAAACAATACAGTACATAGTAAATCTTGAAGTTGGGTAGTGTTAGTCTTCCAACTGTTCTTTTTCAATATTGAGTTGACTGTTCTAGATCCTTTGCCTCTCTCTATAAACTTGAGAATCAATTTGTTTATATCCACAAATAACATGTTGGAATTTTCATTGGGATTGCATTGAATCTATAGATCAAGTTGGGAAGAATTAACATCTTGATAATATTGAAGTTTCCTATTCATAAACATGGAAAATACCAACTTTAGTGACACTAGTGTTAATAAGTTCTGATAACCCACTACCATCAGACCAGCCTAGAGTTTTGTAGTTTTAATAATGTTACACATATTTTGTTGAATTTATACCCAAGTTCAGTTGCCCCTCAGTATCCATGGAGGATTTGTTCCAGGACCCCCAGAGATACCAATGTCCAAGGATGCCCAAGCCCCTTATATAACAGCGTATAGTATTTGTACAACCTACACAATATCCTCCACTATACTTTAAATTACCTCTAGATTATTTATAATATCTAATACAATGTAAATACTAAGTGAATAGTTGTTATACTGTATTGTTTAGAAAATAATAGCAAGAAAAAAGTTTGTACATGTTCACTACAGACACAACCATCCATTTTTTTTTCAAGTATTTTCAACCCACAGTTGTTTGAATCCATGGGCACAGAATCCAGGAATATGGATGTTCTCAGGCAAACAAAAATTGAGGAAATCTGTTGGTAGTAGACTTGCCTTGAAGAAATATTAAAAGAGGTTCTTACAGAAAAGAAAAATGATGTAGGTCAGAAACTTGAATCTACATAAGTAAAGAGTATCAAAGAAGGAATAAATGAGGAAAACAATAAAAAGTTTTATTTTTCCTATTATTAATTGATCTAACAGAAAATAGTTTGTTCAAAATAGTAATAGCCACAATGTATATATATATGCTTTGTATATATACACTTACGTATAAGTGAAATGAATGACAGCAAGGACACAAAGGATTATAGGGAGGAATTAGGAATATTTTCCTGTTGTAAGATATACATACTATTCATGAAGTAGTATAATGGTAATAAAAGAGATCTGAGGCCAGGCACAGTGGCTTGCCTGTAATCCCAGCACTTTGGGAGGCCAAGATGGGCAGATCACTTCAGGTCAGGAGTTCAAGACCAGCCTGGCCAACATGCTGAAACCCCATCTCTATTAAAAATACAAAAATCTGTGGTCATGCATGCCTGTAGTACTAGCTACTTGGGAGGCTGAGGCAGGAGAATCACTTGAACCTGGGAGGTGGAGGTTGCAGTGAGCCGAGATCATGCCACTGCACCTCAACCTGGATGACAGAGGGAGACTCTGTCTGTAAATAAATAAATAAATAGAATTGGCTTAGTTGTGAATATATATTGCAAACTCTAGAGCAACTACTGAAGAAAAGTTAAAAAAAAAAAAAGTAAAATTAGAATCATGTAAGATGCTCAATACCACAAAAGGCAGGGAAGGTGTGGAAGACAAAAATTCCCATTATATCTGTTATTCCTTTTTTTAATGGTCCCACAGCTCATCACGGATATGCCGTTGTGGTTTTGTTTTGTCTTTTTTTCTCTTTTTTCACTTTTGGAAGTTTCTATTGTCATATCCTCAAGCTCAGAGAATCATCCTTTAGCCATGTCTTTAGCCATAATGAGTCCACCAAAACCATCCTTCATTTCTGTTACAGTGTTTTTGATCTCTAGCACTTTTTCTTAATTCTGTCTTAGACTGTTCATCTCTCTGCTTACATTATCCATTTGTTCTTTAATATTGTCTATTTTTCCATTAAAGCCCTCAGCATGTTCATCATCATCTTAAAAAATTACTTGTGTGATAATTTCAATGTTCCTGCCATATCTGATCCTGGTTCTGATGCTTGTGTAGTCTCTTCAAATGATGGGGATTTTTGTTTGTTTGTTTGTTTGTTTGTTTGTCTTTTAGTATGCCTTGTTTTTTTTTTTTTTTTTTTTTTTTTTTTTTTTTTTTTTTTTTTTTTTTTTTTTTTTTTTTTTTTTTTTTTTTTTTTTTTTTTTTTAGGCAGTTTTCACTCTGTCACCCAGGCTGGAGTGCAGTGGCACAATCTTGGCTCACTGCAACCTCCAACTCCTAGGTTCAAGCAATCTTTTCACCTCAGCCTCCCAAGTAGCTGGGACTACAGGTGCACACCACCACACCCAGCTAATTTTTGTATTTTTAATAGAGACAGGGTTTTACCATGTTGGCCAGGCTGGCCTCGAACTCCTGACATCAAGTGATCCACCCACCTCGGCCTCCCAAAGTGCTGGCATTACAGGCATGAACCACTGTGCCCAGCATAGTGTGCCTCGTAATTTTTTGTTGGAAGGTGGACATGATGTACTGGGTAAAAGGAACTGCACTAAATAGACCTTTAGTAATACAGAGGTGAGCCAAGCATGGTGGCTCACATCTTTTAATCTCAGTGCTTTGGGAGGCTGAGGTGGGAGGACTGCTTGAGGCCAGGAGTTGGAGACTTGGCTGGACAACATAGCAAAACTCTGTTTCTACAAAAAAAATTAAAATTAGCCATGCATGGTGGCATGCACCTGTAGTCCTGCTACTTGGGAGACTGAGGCAGGAGGATCCTTTGAGCCCAGGAGTTCAAGATTACAGTGAGCTAATGATTACATCACTGTACTCCAGCCTGGGTGACAGAGCAATACCCCATCTAAAATAAAAAATATATATATATTTTAAAAGTAATATAGAAGTAAGGTATGGCAGAGGGAGGGGAAGACTTCTATAATGTTACAGTTAGGTCTTTGTCTTTTGGTGAGCCTTTGCCCCTGGACTGTGAATTTCACCATTGTTTCTCAGATGTCTCCAGCCCCCACTCCTTATGTGAGACAGGATGGCTAGATGCGGCTGGAACTGGGTATTTCCCTTCTGCCATGTGGAAGACTAAAGGCAGCTGGAGTTGGGTATTTTCCTTTCTCTGGGTAGGTTCGGCTCTGATACACCCCAGCAGGTTAGGATCTGGTAAAGTAGTTACTTCTGAGGGTAGTCCTTGTTAGGAAAAACAGAACGTTCTGTAGGTCTGGATCTGAAAGGAACAACACACACACACACACACACACACACACACACACACACACAACGCTCTGGCACATTTTCAAATGGGTCCTTTCTCCTCCTTCTGCCAGAAGCTTGAGGCAGTTTTTGTCCGACATTGACTTTGAGGCCCGGGTAGTGTTCCTGCACATAAAACTACAAAAGCATGAGGGTTCCTCTATCACCAGGCCCCCTGCAGTTTTTAACTTTCAGACCTGTCCATACTGACCCTCCAGGAATTTGTCAATTACAATTTAGTTTTTCCTACCCTAGTGCTTTCTGCTCTGGTAGGTTGTGATTCTCTGTATCTGTCTGTCTCTCTAATTTTGGGGATAGCAGTTTGCCTTAGGACCCCACTTCTTTGACAGATTTAGAAGACTTGATTTTTCAATTTATAAAGCTTTTACCTGCTGTCTAGGATGGAGTGCTGACTTCTAAGCTCCTTGCATGCCAGACCAGCCATTCAATATCTTTTTCATTTCAGGCATTTTAATTTATATTTTTTAAAGTTCCATTTGGTTGCTTTAAATTTATTTTTATTTATTTGTACTTTTTTAGAGATAGGGTCTTGCTCTGTCACCCAAGCCGTAGTTTTTTGTTGTTTTTCTTTTACGCCTTCCATTGTCTCCCCATTATGCTCATGTTCTCCTCCACGTTTTTTAATGTCTGGGGCAAATTTCTACAGTGGTCCTCCCTCATCCACAGTTTCACTTTCCATGGCTTCAGTTACCCGTGATCATTTGCAGTCTGAAAATATTAAATGGAAAATCCCAGAAATAAACAATTCATAAGTTTTAAGGTACACGCTGTTCTGAGTAGTGTGATAAAATCTCACGCCACCCTGCTCTGTCCCGGCCAGGACATGAATCATTGCTTTGTCCAGTGTATCCATGCCATCTAGACTACCCACCCTGCTAGTCACTTAGTAGCCTGCTCAGTTATCAGATCGACTGTCAGGTATAAGTACGGCAGTTCTTGTGTTCAAGGAACTTTCATTTTACTTCGTAACGGCCCCAAAGTGCAAGAGTAGTGCTGCTAGCAATTCAAGTATGCCAAAGAGAAGCATAAAGTGCTTCCTTTGAGGGAAAGACATGAAAGTTCTTGACTTAATAAGGAAAGAAAAAAAATTTATGCTGAGGTTGCTAAGACCTATGGTAAGAATGAATCTTCTATCCGTGAAATTGTGAAGAAGGAAAAAGAGATTCATGCTAGTTTTGCTGTTGCACCTCAAACTCCAAATTTAAGGCCACAGTGCCTGGTAAGTGCTTAGTTAAGATGAAAAAGGAATTAAATCTGTGGGTGGAAGACATGAACAGAAACGTGTCCTGATTGATGGCAACATGTTGCAGCAGAAAGCATTGCGTTCATACAAAGACTTCAGCAAGGGATCCCCTGAAATGAGTGACACCAAGTCATTTACTGCAAATGAGGGATGGCTAACCAGATCCAGGAATAGTTTTGGACTGAAAAATAAAAATACTACGAGAGAGGCTGCATCTGCCGATGAAGAAGTTGCTGCCACATTTCTGGCAAAGTTGAAGAAGTTAATTAAAGACAAAGGATACCCTCCAAAGCAAGTCTTCAATTGCAATGAAACCTGGCTTTTCTGGGAGAAAATGGGCAACAGAACCTACATTCATAAAAGTGCAAAGGAAGCACAGGGCATAAAACATGGAAGGACAGATTAGCTCTGTTGCCATGTGACAATACTGCAGGGCATATGATATAGCCACGTGTAGTATACACAGCAAAGAACACACATGCTCTCAAAAATAAAATAAAAAATTATCTGCCTTTGCTCGGTACTATCTGTGGTTTCAGGCATCCACTGGGGGTCTTGGAACTTATCCCCTGTGGATAAGGGGGTCTAGCTATAATCACTGTTTAATGTCCTCATCTGCTAATTCAATCATTTGTTATTTACACATCTGTTTCTATTGGTTAATTTTTCAATGATTTGTGAAGACCCCTCTGCAAATCTCTGGTTGGTAGTTACTCGGGCGTCACCTCATTATTATTCTTTAGGATGTAGTTACGTGTTTTATTCATTCATCTGTATGTCTGACATATTTCAAAATAATAAAATAAAATTAACCTAAATTCCCTATACTGTTTCTTTATAGTCAGGGATAACATGATGATTTCAAAGTTTTGAGTGTCCTTATTCATCCACTCCACAGCCATTCGTTGCATATTTCCTATGTGTTGGGCATTATACTAGACACCAGAAACACAGAGATTTATTTAATATATTAATGTATTATATATCAGGGAGCTTTCATAATAAAAATAATAGCTAATATTATTATTATTGTAACATGACATTTAACTGAGTGTTTACTGTTTGCATTAAGCACTTTACATCGATCACCTTATTTAATCTTATGAACTACTATTTCCCTAATTTTAAAAATGAGGAAATTGGCCAAGCCTGGTGGCTCACACCCATAATCCCAGCACTTTGAGAGGCCGAGACAGGCAGCTAAGTTAAGCTCAAAAGTTCGAGACGAGCCTGGACAATGTAGTGAGACCATGTCTCTACAAAAAATACAAAAAATTAGCCCAGTGTGGTAGCACACGTCCGTAATCCCAACTACTCAGGAGGCTGAGGTGGGAGGATCACCTGAACCCAGGAGGTTGATGCTGCAGTGAGCTGTGATTGAGCCACTGCACTCCAGCCCTGGCAACAGAGTGAGACCCTGTCTCAAAAAACAAAAATAAAAGAAATTGAGCGCAGCAACATTTAGTAACTTGCCCAAGCTTAAAGAGCTCAGAAAGGCAGTGCCAAGATTTGCTCTTAACAGTTGTGGTTTTCTGCCCAGCATCCACTCCCTTCCTTTTGGATGACAACACCTGGATTTTCCTTCAGGGAACCACCCTTCTCACATTTGGTCCCTGCAGTTCAGTTGAAACTGACTACCCAGGCCTGGTCCGAGGACTGAGAGGTTGACCCAGACCTTGCCACTCAAGCTCCTGAATGCACTGATTGGCTCAGACATGAGCATGTGATCTGTAAGAGACCAATAGGATTTAAGTTTGAAGGTTTGCTTTTTTTGTTGTTGTTTTTGTTTTTTTGTTGTTGTTCTTTTTTGTTACTTTTGGGGAAAATGAGCTGTCTTCGCAGTCAAACTGGAACTGTTGGCTATAGAGATAAAGTAATCCTGGAGATTTGGGAGGGTCATCTGTTGTGGAGAATGACACCAACCAGAAGCAGAATGAGGAAAGTTGGAGACTGAGTCCTGATGCCATGATTTGAACCCTTGGATCTAGCCATACCTGAAGCTTTCTCACTGTCTGGTCTTTTCAGTTACATAAGCCTCAACCTAGTCCTAGCTAACACAGGGATACAGGTCCCTAACCCAGTAATTATTGTACCAGTTGAGTGATGAGGGCTGAAGTAAATGTGGAGGGGCTGAGCACAGTGGCTCACACCTGTAATTCCAGCACTTTGGGAGGCCAAGGTAGGAGGATCACTTAAGCCCAGGAATTCAAGACCAGCCTGGGCAACATAGCAAGACCCCATCTGTACCAAAAAAGAAAAAAAATCAACCAGGCATGGTGGTGCACAACTGTTGCTCCAGTTACTCAGGAGGCTGAGGCAGGAGGATCACTTGAGCCCAGGAGTTTGAGGCTGCAGTGGGCTAGGATAGGACCACTGTACTCCAGCCTACATGACAGAGCAAGATCTCATTTCTAAAAATAATAATAATAAATTAAATTAAAATAATAAAATAAAGTAGATGTAGGTATTTAGGGTGCACTTAAATGCACTCAGCATATGTGTAAAGTGAGATGTTTTCCACTTTCTTCCCTTTCTCATCCTAGGTCTGAAGCCAAATCTCAGGGAAGATATATTTACACTAAGAGAGAGAGAGAGTCATGGATTACCTTCATGCCGACACTGACCAAGCCAGTCATCCTTCACTGCGGGGGTTGGATGGCTGTACCAAGTGTCATGAAAGATGATCACAAAAGACCTGATCTCAGGAACAACAATAACAACAGCAAGAATTATTTAGGTTCTGGAATACATTTCATCTGAGGTTTACGAAGCCTTTGACAGCAAAATTAAATCTGACATCACTCCCCAGGTTAACAAAGCACTGTTGCAGTCTTTGTAGTGGAGTGAGCTCAGACACTTGAGGGCCCTCTCTCTCTGAGGGTTGGAGTCACCTGCTTCGGCTGGGCTCATGGTGCCCCAGTCACCTCCAAGAGCGACTTGTCATCAGAGGGTAATGCAGCTCTTGGAGCAAAAGGAGTAACACACACAGGACCTCAACCAAGCCATGTGCTCAATCAAACCTATCCTTGGGTTTAACTCCTTGGCCACGGGACGATCTCATCCTTACCCCTCCCCAACCAGGTTCAGAGAGAACTTTACCACCTCACTGTCTTGTGAAGGTCAGATTTCAGAATCAGCAGGTAAGTTAATTAGACCACTAACACCCTTTGAAAGGAATGTAACAGCTGACATTAAGATCATCACAAAAGGTCATATATTTTTCTCTCCATTGGAGAGGACAATTCCCACATTCAGGCAGCAGAGGCATGAGAGCATTAGCATTCACAACCAACTCCAGAACTATGTAAATAACCACACTGTTTAGCACCCTGGCCCATAGGCAGTTCACCCTCTTCCACGATTAAAGGTGACCATCACACTTAGTATTTGTACTGCTAAGCACGGTGAGGTCATATTTCCCCTCCAGAGATGGAGACAAAAGGGGAAAAAAAAAAAAAGGAAAAGCCACTTTTCTCCTTGATAAATTTGAAGCTGTAATGAATCAGAATTTAGATCTTTGGTGAATAATTCATGTTTATCTAAAGGAAAAAAATAATGACTTTCATTATATTTCATCTTCCTTTTAGTGAGTTTTGGAAACGGATTCCCTGGACTGGAGCTTCCAGAAATCCATAGAAGTTTTGCCTGATGGCTTACCCTTGAGGGTGCCTTCTGGGACCTCCACTCTCCCTGCCTGGCTCTCTTTGGCTACCCCAGGATTATGGGGGGTGAGGGCAGTGCAGGAAGAGTCTGGGCTGGCCATGGTACTGGCTGTGTCAGATGGCTAGAGCTGACTCTTCTCTCAGGGCTGGCATGGGATCCTGGAAGTTCCCCTCCTGGGCCCTACGACTGCATCCTTTGACCCAGGAAGGAGGTCTCCTAGGCTAACTGCTGTGATCTCCCTCCCCCTCAGTCAGGCACTTAACAGTATGCCCTCCACCTTTTCCTGCTGAAGTCTCCTTGTTCCATGCAAGAAGTTCAGTGGGCAGGGTTCTTTTAAAGCAACCCCACCCTTCCTGAGTTATTTGAAAGAGCATACTTTTGACCTTTGTAGTGGTGCAATGATGGCTCAAACACAGTGATTTCTTCTGCCACAGGGGGCTGTAGCCACCCTCTCCTCCACTAAAGACTTTTCCTTCTCTTCCAAGCCTGAGCTAAGGTTCCAACCCCTCTGTTCTCCCCATCACATAGGGCACATATTGAACTCTCTTAGTGGGTGATCTATTCAGTTCTTCTCTCATTAGGCTTGAGGTAAGGAAAAAACATGCCCTCCTTTCCCCAAAAGGAGAATGGGACTCACATTACACCGCAATTCTCTCCAAATAAATCTATAATAATTCCCAATGTTTGGCCTTTTCATTGTCGACCCTCCAACACCCACTCCTTTTTTCTTTTACACTCAACTATGCTTATTTTAACTGATGCACATTTCACATACAGTAAAATTCACCTTATTAGTATAGAGTTCTATGAGCTTTGACAAATTAAATACAGTAATATAACCACCCCCACCATCAAGATACAGAATAGTTTCATCCTTGTCCGGTATTTCCTTGCCTCTCTTTATAATCAACTGCTTCCCTCATCCCAGGTCCTGTCAGCCACTGTCCTCTTATTTGCCCCTAAAGGTTAGCCTTTTCCAGAATATCATATAAATGGATTCATTCAACATGCAACCTTTGAGACTGAGTTCTTTCACTTAACATAACACTTTTGCAATTCATCCATGTTGTGAGGATTAGTCATTTGTTCATTTTTATTGCTGAGGTGTATTGCCTTGTATGGATGTACCACAGTTTACTTATCTATTCATTAATTGATGGGATTTCGGGTTGTTTCTGGTTTTTGGCAATTATGAATAAAGCCACTATAAACAATCATAGGTTTTTGTGTGAACACAAGTTTTCATTTCACTTGGGTAAGTACCTAGGAATGGGATGTTAGAATTGCTGAATAATGGCCAGGTGCAGTGACTCACACCTGTAATCTCAGCACTTTGGGAGGCTGAGGATGGCAGATCACTTGAGTCCAAGAGTTTGACATCAGCCTGGCCAGCATGGTGAAACCCCGTCTCCACTAAAAATGCAAAAATTAGCCAGGCATGGTGGCGCTTGCCTGTAGGCCCAGCTACTTGGGAGGCTGAGGCTTGAGAATCGCTTGAACCCAGGAGGTGGAGGTTGCGGTGAGTCAAGCTCATGCCACTGCACTCCAGCCTGGAAGACAGAGTGAGGCTCTGTCTCAAAAAAAAAAAAAAAAAAGAATTGTTGGATAATATTATAAGAAACTGCCAAACTGTTTTCCACGACAGCTATAGCTATTCCATTTTGCATCCACCAGCACTATGTGAAAGTTCCAGCTGTCCCACATCTTTGTTAGCACTTAGTATTGCCAATTTTTTACTTTAGCCAATCTAATAAATGTAGAGCAGTATCTTATAGTTTTAATGTGCATTTCCTTAATAACTAATGACACTGAGCATCTCTTTATCTATGTATTTGCCATCCATATATTACTTTTGATGAAGCACCAGTTCAAATCTTTGCCTACTTTTAAATTATGTTTTAATTAAAGTTTTAGAGTTTTTTATATAGTACGGATCAGATAAGTGTGCCGCAAATATCTTCTCCCAGTCTGTAGTTTGTCTTTTCATTCTCTTAACAGTGCCTTTTGAAGAGCAGAAGTTTTCAACTTTGATGTACTCTAACATAGCATTTTTTTCTTTTATGAATCATGCTTTTAGTTTTGTAACTACAGAATCTTTGCCTAACCCAAGATCACAATGATTTTCTCCAACATTTTCTTCTAGAGCTTTTATAGTATTGGACTTCACATTAAAGTTTATAACCCATTTTGAGTTAATTTTTTTACATGGTGCAACGAATAGAACAAGGTTCACTTTTGCCTATAGATGTCTAATTGTTTAACACCATTTGTTGTAAAACTAGCCTTTCTCCATTGGCTTGTCTGTATCTTTGTCAAAAATCAATTGATTATATATGTATGGGTCTCTTTCTGGACTTCTATTTGATTTCGTTGATCTGTGTATTTCCTTTTGACAATATCACACTGCCTTGGTTACTCTAGCTCTAGAGTAAGCCTTGAAATCAGATAGTGTGAGTCCTCAAATTTTGACCTTTTTCAAAAATATTCCTTTGCCTTTCCATATAAATTTTAGAATCAACTTGTCTATTCTACAAAAAAAAAAAAAAAAAAAATCCTGCTGAATTGGAATTGCAATGAATCAACAGATCAGTCTGAGAAGAACTCTCATCTGGACAATTCTGAGTCTTCCAGTCCAACCATCTACTTACTTAGCTTTTCTATTTCATCAGTGTTTTATAGCTTTCAACATCTAGATCTTATACATATTGTTTTAGGTTTATAACTAAATATTTCATGTCTTTGGATGCTATTGTTAAACAATACTTTAAAAAATTAGTTCCCTGTTGTTAATTGTTAGTGTATAAAATACAATTGATTTTGGTTTTGACCTGGTATGTTGTAATCTTACTAATCTCATTTATTGGCCCTTGTAGCTTTCTTTGCAGATTCTCTGAGATTTTCTGTGTAGAAAATTACGTCGTCTTTGAATAGAAATAGTTGTATTTCTTCTTTTACAATGCGTATGCCTTTTACTTCTTTTTTCTTGCCTTATTGCACTGGCTGCAACCTTCAATAAAATGTTAGATAGGAATAGTGAAGCAAACATCCTCATCTTATTTCTGATTTAGGAATTAGGGTTTCTATGGAGCTTTCTCACTAAGCTGGTAGTGAAAGAAAAACATGTCTTAGCTCTCTCCAAAGGAAAGAATAAAACTCCTATCTCTCTGACAACTCTTTCCAAGCAATCTAATTTCAAGTTCTGGACTTTATGATTTCAGCCTAGGTCATACCTTTAAGGTGGACAGAGCTAGGGGTCAGAGAACTGGTTCCAGGATGGCTCCGTAGTCTTGCAAATGTGTTCTAGTATCTTATTTTTTGCAAAAGGGGAAAGCTTGCCACTTATTTTTTTTTCTCAGTATTTTGGGTCCTCAGCCAAAACCAAGACATCCATCTACAGATGGTATTGTTGCTTTTATTTTACAAATGAGGGATGTTAAGCTCAGAGATTTAAACAACTTGCCCAAGGTCATATAGTTACAAAGTGACATAATTCAAATTGAGCTTGGTCAGGACCAGAGAAGATGTTACTTCCACTAGGCCATATCAGTACAGCTAGAAAAATTCAGACAGCATTTATCATGCACCCAACTCACATGTAAAACCAAAATGGCTAAGGTATCTCTAAACATCCTTTAGTCATTCTAGAAGACCATACTATGGCTAATGAAAGAAACAGTGTTGCATTTGTCCTTCAAATGGCCATGGAATGATAATCATCCTAAATCCTGAAGCAGGTGCTGAGGTCAGAAGCTGAGAGTCTCTAATTATCAACACTGGTCCCCTCAGGCTTTCCTTGAATAACCCAGACAGGAAATCAGGACAGACAATATGGAGTCTATTTTGGTCAAGAAATTTGACCATATGTCTCTAGATCAAGGAGTCCATGACAATTTGCTTCTGTGGCCACTTCAACAAACTCAGGCCCCGGCTGGAGATCACTTCTTACAGATCAGAGTAAGGCAGGCCCTGAGCAAAAGCTTAGGGTTGAAACTGGTCCCAGTGAAATCACAAACTGAAAGAAATATCTCACCTATCATTCATAATCCCCCAGCAAGCAAACAAAGCTTTTGTGCAAGTTTTCCAAAAAATGAATTTTCCCGGGAACTAAAAGGTTTAAATTAAAAAGAGGGGTCTCAGCAATTTCACTCCTGGGCATATACCCCAAAGAATTGAAAACAGGTATTTAGGCAAAAACTTGTACATGAAGGTTCACAGTAGCACATACTATTCACAATAGTCAAAAGGTAGAAACAATCTGAATGTTCATGAGCTGAAGAACGGATAAATGAAATATGGTATATCCATACAGTGGAATATTATTCAGTCATAAAAAGGAATGCAGTAGCTGATCTGTGCTATGACATGGATGAATCTTGCAAACATTAAGCTAAGTGAAAGAATCCAGACACAAAAGGCCACAATTCTAATTATATGAAATATTCAGGGTAGGCAAATCTATAGAGACAGAAAGCAGATTGTCAGGAGGTGCGGGAGAGGGGAATAGGGAGTGACTGCTTCGGAAGTATGGAGTTTCCTTTCAGGGTGATGAAAATATCCTGGAACAAGATAGTGGTGATAGTTGTACAACTCTGTGAGTGTACCAAATGTCACTGAATTATACACTGAAAAGTGGTTAAATGGTGCATTTTATGTTATGTGTGCTTTACTATAATAATTTAAAAAGAGAAGTCTTTGCTTAAGAGCAGCTGTCATGTTGCTATCATATTATGGTTGTCTATCCAGGTCACTTCCTGAAACACCTCTCCTGATTAGCTCAGTTTTTTGTCATATGCCACTTAGATTATAACAGTAGCCTCCTAACTGGTCCCCTCTCCCCAGTTTTACTTATCTTCTCTCCATCTTCCATGAATTCTCTGTAGTGTCAAAATGAGCATTACATTCCCTTATTTAAAATCTTTCAATGGTCCCTGAGCTCCTACTGCGGAAAGATCACATTCCCTTGCACGGCATTGGAAGGCACTTCCTGGCCAGGCGCAGTGGCTCAAGCCTGTAATCCCAGCACTTTGGGAGGCCGAGACGGGCAGATCACGAGATCAGGAGATCAAGACCATCCTGACTAACACGGTGAAACCCCATCTCCACTAAAAATGCAAAAAATTAGCCAGGCGTGGTGGCGGGTGCCGTAGTCCCAGCTACTCGGGAGGCTGAGGCAGGAGGATGGCGTGAACCTGGGAGGTGGAACTTGCAGTGAGCCGAGATGGCGCCACTGCACTCCAGCCTGGGCGAAGAGTGAGATTCCGTCTCAAAAAAAAAAAAAAAAAAAAAAAAAAAAAAAAGGAAGGCACTTTCTGATTCGACAACTGATTGCTCCTCTCCCTATGCAGGGTCCACGATGCTCTCGAGGACTGTTCTGTCCCAAGCACATGGCCCCTGGTGCATAGCAGGCACTCAGTAAATATTTGTGAATGCAGTAATCAGACTTCAGCTAAGCCATCTAGCTCCAGCTCTTGCTACTTCCCCCAAATACCCTGTATTCCAGCCAAACCAAATTCTCTCATAAGTTAGGCCAGTCCACCCACCTGAGCCTTCGTTGAATTGCTCTCTCCATTTGGAATGTTTTCTGACCATCTGTAAATCTGAGCAAAGGGATTCATCCTTTAAGACAGCTCAAGCAATTTCTCTTTTGAGACTGTCAGTCACTCATTTCTTGGTGTTCCCATAGCACTTTGAACAGCCCTTTGTGGCAGTTTTAGCATATCTTGTCCTAGAATCATTTGTCTACATCCCTGACTCTCTTACCGGACAATGTGGACTGAGTAGCTCATCTTAACTCCTCCTGCATCCTCTCTTGTGATTAACATATTATAGGTGATACTGGGGGAATAAACAACACGAAAAGTAACTAAATGATTCTTCTTGAAAGAATCAACCTTGGGGCCAGACACAGTGGCTCACGCCTGTAATCCCAGAACTTTGGGAGGCTAAGGTGGGCAGACCGCTTGAGGTCAGGAGTTCGAGACCAGCCTAGGCAACATGGCAAAACCCTGTCTCTACCGAAAATACAAAAATTAGCCAGGTGTGGTGGTGGGCAGCTGTAATCCCAGCTACTCAGGAGGCTGAGGCAGGAGAATCACTTGAACCCAGGAGGCAAAGGTTGCAGCGAGCCGAGATCGCCCCAGCACACTCCAGCCTGGGCGACAAAGTGAAATTCTGTCTCTTAAAAAAAAAAAAAGAAGGAAAGATCAACCTTAGGATTTTTTTTTTTCCAAAGAAAATAATCTGAATTAAACTGGAAATTGAGGACAGCCATCACTGAATTTCTTAGTCATTCTATGTACTTGGCTGTGATAAACAGCAGGAAAAGGAGACAGAAATGGAAGCAAGTGGAAAGGGCAGGAAACTCTAGCAGCATAGTGGATGTCACCCTTTCACAGGGCACCTCTCTTTCTGAAGGATCCCACCAGGAACTTACTGAATGGATCAGAAAGTGAATGGCAACCATTACTCTGCTTCCAGGAAGAGAGGAGCGGCCACGTACTCTGGGTGCTACATTTGGTACAAGTGTAACCTCCCACCGAGCCTGAGTAATTGAGAACCAACCGTGAAAATGAAATTCCAGTTTTCCTTTATAGCATTTTCCCTTTATTGCTTTGTCCCCTCTTGCCCACTGACGTCAGGAGTGTATTCCATTCTGCCTCTTTCTAATCATGTTTGTCTCTCCAGCTTGGGCAGAATGTGCTGTGCCGTCTGTGCCCTTTTCAGCAACCTGTGCTCTGTGTGCTTTTCTCGTGCTTTGTTGCTCCTCATGTCTGCTGCCCGGTCCTTTTGGTTAGCGTCATCCTCCCTTCCCCAGCATACAAGAGAGCGGCCACTCGGAAAGGCGTGGTTGCAGAGTAGGACTCAAGGAGAATGCCTCTCTGGCTCTTTCTCAGACTGCAAGGCACTTTGAACCCTGCATTTCAAAGATAAGTGGAGAAGGAGAAATTTAGGAAGAGGAAGGGGCCCAAGAGCACAAGGGAAAAGAATTGATATGGTTTTGTGTATCTGCTAAGTGATCTCACTTAATTCTCTCTTTCCGATGAGATCGTATTATTAGTTGACTGATGAGGAACCTGTGATGAAATAACTTCCCCAAGACCACTCGGCTGGTCAGTGTCAGAGTCAAGATCCAAACCCAGAAATGTCCACTCCTGCATCGGGGCCCTCGCCTCCCCCACCCACCTCTGGCTGTGGGAGTAGGCTGCCCAGTAGGCTTTGGGGAAGGAGAGGCAGGAGACACTTCGAACGTAGATCTGATTGAGGCTGGCATCCAAGGCCACGGGGGTCCGATCTGGCCATGAGATTTCCTGATGCTCTTCACACCAGGCTATTGCCCACCAGGTCCGGATGTTTTAGAGCTGGGGATGCAGGGAAGACACAGGAAGCCTCCAAAAGAAAGGGGTTGGTGAGGAGTTGGGCAAAGGCTAGGCCCTAAATAGGAAATGGAGGTGGACTAGGACCAGGCTCCCATTCCTGGAAATGGAGGTAAAAATAAAGCCATCAGTCAAATGGGACACTCCAGTGCAGGTTAGGGAAAGGCCTCAGTCTGCAGCCCAGGCACACAGAAGACAACATCTTCAGCGGATGGGACTGCTGATACCCATCTTGCTCTACCAGGATGAAGCTGGATGCTATTGAATACAAGACTCTGTTTTTTCAGTTTCCTACTAATTTTTTGGTGCCTCTAGTTGCATGCACACACCTCACCTACAGTAACTCAGCGCCAGCCAGTTGTGGTGCAGTGCTTGCTTGTGCAAAGCCACAGATTACATTCCTATATTCATTCATTCATTCATTCTTTCATTCATTCATTCGTGTGTTCATATAGCCAACATTTGAGGGGCTACTATGGGCTAGGTGCTGTGGAAAAACCAAATGAATAAAACACAATCCCTGCCAGTGCAGAGGTCACAGGTACCCAGGGAGCAGATGTGCATGTGAGTATTTATGGCAGGAGTCATCAGTGACAGAGGTGTGTCGAGGTACCCAGAAAGGTGTGTGTTCCTCTTGGGCTTGGAGGTAGGAGAAAGCACCCCAGTGGAGAGGGCAGTCAGAATGTCAAACCCCTATCTCTCATGGCTCATCAAAATGCCCTCTCTTGCCTGTGCTGGTGACAAGGCAGGGCTGCGTTCAGCCTACAGAGCTGTGGGATAACCTTGATGGTGCAGTAAGGGTTAAAACACTGAGGGGCAGAGGTAAGAAATTACTTTCATGATAAGGCAGATCCTTGGGCTCTGACATAATGCCTCTGTGAGGTATGGGCCTCTCCTGGACAACAGCAAAAAGATATGAAATATAGCGAGGCTGCTCCTCTGAAGTAACAACTCCCTTCCCTTGTGTAAGCTGCCGGGACTGCCAACTTCAGGCCGGCCTCTGTGAGGTCCAGGCTTCTCTGTGAGGCCCAGACCTCCTCTGTAAGTACAGGCCTCCTCTGTGAGGTACTGACGCCCCAGTGTGAGATACAGACCAGCATGAGGGAGCTGCCTTCTTTCATGCCATTATGTATGCTTGATTTCATCATTCTCCTTTGCACTGCTTATGCACAGGTTAGGAAGTAAAACCAGATGAAAGCTAGCAACAGAGGCAGGGCGATTATTCTCTTTAAGCTTTGAACTTGGACCAGCCATGTTTCCAGTCTAGTGTAGATGACAATGTCAATCCTCTGGCCAGACAGCCTTTGTTTTTTTTTTTTTGTTTTTGTTTTTTTGAGATGGAGTCTTGCTCTGTCGCCAGGCTGGAGTGCAATGGCACAATCTCGGCTCACTGCAAGCTCCTCCTGCTGGATTCAAGCGATTCTCCTGCCTCAGCCTCCCGAGTAGCTGGGACTACAGGCACACACCACTACGCCCAGCTAATTTTTGTATTTTCAGTAGAGATGGGGTTTCACTATGTTGGCCAGGATTGTCTCGATCTCTTGACCTCATGATCTGCCTGCCTTGGCCTCCCAAAGTGCTGGGATTACAGGTGTGAGCTATAGCGCCTGACCCCAGATATCCTTTAGGACATTTCTAAAGCAACTTAGATGGGGTCAGACTGAAGCTACCTTCTATAGGGACTGGCCTGAGACTCACCCTTGCTTGGCCTCCTTGCCTGTCATGCCCTGACTATTCCCTCACTCTCCTGTCTCCCTTGAAAGCACTTCTTTAGAAAAAATTACTTGTACATAAATCCTCATATTAGGGTCTGTTTCCAGGGAGCTTGACCTAAACACTTGCCTTCAAGAACACAAGAGAGAAGGCTGCAACTGCACTTCATGCCAGCCAGGGCCACATTATGACTTTCCTGCAGGCCTGCCAGATTTAGCAAATAAAAAATACAAGATGCCCAGTTAATTTGAATTTCAGATAAACAACAATTGTTTTCTTAGTACAGATATGCCCCATGCAATATTTGCAAAATATTTATACAAAGATATTCACTGTTGATCTGAAATGCAAATGTAACTGGGCCTTCTGTATTTTATATGGCAATCCTTAGAAAGGACTTCAAGTCCTTTTGCTTTTGTGGGCCCCTTCTTCTATTTAAAAAAAAAAAAAAAAAAACTTATATTTACAACTACATTGGTATAAAGATGAATATAGGCTGGGCATGGTGGCTCATGCCTGTAATGCCAGCGCTTTGGGAGGCCAAGGTGAGAGGATTGTTTGAAGCCAGGAGTTCAAGACCAGCCTAAGCAAGGTCTTGAACTAGTGAGATTCTGTCTCTCTCTTTTTTTTTTTTTCTTTTGAGATGGAATCTCACTCTGTCACCCAGGCTGGGGTACAGTGGCACAATCTCAGCTCACCGTAACCTCCGCCTCCTGGGTTCAACCCATTCTCCTGCCTCAGCCTCCTGAATAGCTGGGATTATAGGCTTGTACCACCATGCCCGGCTAATTTTTTTGTGTTTTTAGTAAAGATAGGGTTTCACCATGTTGGCCAGGCTGGTCTCGAATTCTTGACCTTAATTGATCTGCCCGCCTCGGCCTCCCAAAGTGCTGAGATTCCAGGCATGAGCCACTGCATCCAGTCACGAGCCACTGCATCCAGTCAAAAGATCCTGTCTCTACAAAACATTTTAAAAATTATCCAGACATAGTGATGCATGCCTGTGGTCCCAGCTACTCAGGAGGCTGCAGCAAGAGGATCATTTGAGCCCAGGAATCCAAGGCTACAATGAGTTATGATCATGCCATTGCCCTCCAGTCTGGGTGATAGAGCAAGACTCTGTCTCTAAAAAAAAATTTAATTACAAAAAGAATATAGGCCAGGTGTGGTGGCTCACGCCTATAATCCCAGCATTTTGCGAAGCTAAGGCAGGCAGATCTCCTGAGGTAACGAGTTCAAGACCAGCCTGGCCAACATGGTGAAACCCCATCTTTACTAAAAATACAAAAATTAGCTGGCCATGGTGGATGCCTATAATCCCAGCTACTTGGAAGGCTGAGGCAGGAGAATCACTTGAACCTGGGTGGCAGAGGTTGTAGTGAGGTGAGACTGGGCCACTGCACTCCAGCCTGGGCGACAAGAGTGAGACTTGGACTCAAAAAAAAAAAAAAGAATATAACCCAGCCTGGATTCATTATTATATACTCATTATTACTATTATTGTACTCATTTTTCTTCTACTTTAAAGGAAATTAAAGTCAAAACATGCTTGAGGGCCTAAAAGCATCATGGACCCCAACTACTATACCTACTGTGCCTAATAGGTAAGTCAGCCCTGGTGCCAGCTTATAAGGAGCCTTGAATGCCATGATTAGACATGATGGACTTTCTTCATCAACCATTGTTCAAACAAGAGCTCCATGACCAAACAGTACTTCAGAAAGCTAGCCCTAGTTGAGAGTGTGAAGAAGAGGCCAAAGAATGAAATATTTGATGAGGGAGAAGATGATCGCCATGACTGCGATGGGACACTCAGGGCCTTAACAAGGGCAGCTGGCAAGCTCATCTATTTGAGGGCTTACACCCTATAATGCTCACCAGGTCTCCATTGTGCAAAGGTGTGTCCTGGGACACAGATAGGGTGGCGGTATGATCTTGCCTAAGTGGATCTGAGCCATTGCTGTGCTCACCCCCTCCTCACGAGGGCAGATAGAATGCCATCTTGCAGAAAACCAAGATGTGGACCTCCAACGTGAAGCACAGAGAGATGCTCTAAGCCAGTGACCAAGGCCCACCGTCTGGTTCTGTACATAGCTTTACTGAACACAGTCATGCCTATTCAAATCCATATTGTTTACGGCCACTTTTGTGCAGAGTTGAGCAGTTTCAACAGAGACCAAATGTCCTACACAGCCTAAGATATTTACTATCTGGTCCTTTACAGAAAAAGTTTGCCAATTGCTCCTCCAGGCTATGGGGGATTCACAAGATGGGATTTTGTCAGAAATGGATGTTTCTGAGTAAGTAAAATGTAAAACAAAGCCCTGCCTCTCCGTCATCACTGGCTGCGTATAATACAGTATGCATATCTCCTTCCCCATGCCCACCAGTGGAAACAAAAACTCTACACATTATCTCCAAGCAGATGGAAAATGGCTTCTCTCTTTGGGTTATAGGGGAAACGCAGCAGAAAAACTTGTCCAGATGGTGGGTATGAATTCAAATGGAAAACCCACCCTTCAAAGACCTGGGTGTGTTCCCAGTGGGAGCCACACAGGCTTAGAGAGAAGGAGAGGAGAGAGATTTGGAAAGAAGTGTGGCAATGCTATTCAGAAATGCCTACTGCCCTTTTGCAATCATTTAAATAATCTGTGGTGCTCAATGGGTACTTTGCCTGACCTAGTTAAGAATCGGATTGCTATTTTAACTGAGAAAAATGGTACTTTCAATCGGTTTAGAAAGAAGAAAAGAATAAACATTATCAAGACCATCTCTTAGAAGATTAGGACAAAAAAATCCAGGAGACGCTTCAAAGCTGTTTTTGTTTTTCTTGGCTTTGAAATACATAGACAGTCCTGATAATTTTGTCTTCCTCGAAATATAGCAAATAAAGTCTATTTACTACTCCCGGGCAATTCCATACATAAATTAAAATAAAACACACACATACACACAACACAAAGCACTTTAAACGAATCCTCCTGCGGGTCTCAAATCCATCATTTCTCTTCCTGTGGTGAGGGTTTTATGCCACAGATCAATGCAATTTGAAAGTTTTGGAGGTGATTTTGTTTTTCATACCTTGCTATTTGATGAGTTTTTAGATGCCCATCTAAAGAACAGTTTATATGCTGTCTCTCACGGATCTCGGGGAGGCCTCAGATGAGCTGACATGTTGAAAGATGGTTAGCAGAGATAGAAATATATTTTATCTAGTTTCTCGAAGTCAGCTTTCAAAGTTAGTTCAAACACACTACTTAGTGAATTCATGAAAAATCTTTTTTAACCCTGAGAATGATATTTCCATTTCTCATCACCATATTTAGTAGGAGAGTTGCTTTAAGAAACATCATCTTTCCCATTAAAAAAAGGCTTTCTAGGCACAAACTGTGCCACAAAAAACATGTGGAAAGATGGGCTGATTCTCTTTGACTGTATTTCTGAATGTGTTGGTTTTAAAATGGGATAAGATATTCCAATATCCCTAATTAGAACTTTTTTTAGCTGGTCACATAGGAAGGTGTTTCTGTGTCCATAAAAATAATCTTGTCTTGGTAGAATATGCATTTTAAAATAATTTCATATGTGATTCATTATTTTTTTTCTTTCAACAAACCATCTATTAAGCACACTGTATGGGCCAGATACTGTGCTAAACCTAGGAATACAGAGATTGAAGATATCGTTCTTGCCATTAAATTGCTCATCGTCTAACAGGGAAGATGGACACAGAAAAAAAATTACAATGTAAAGCAGCGAGTGTGCCCACAGACCCTCTCCCTGAAGTCTCCTCTTGTTACTAATGGCATGCATCAACAAGATTGATTGGTTGACTGGGTAACTGATGGCTCCCCAAGCCTCATTCCTAAAAAAGACATTATCAGTATGGCTAATCAAATGGTACAGCAAAAGAGCAAATGGACAGATTAGGTAGAAGTTAGTTAAATCTCCTACATTCTGTCAGAGAGGATATAATTTCTATCTCGACTCTTCCATGAAGAGCAGATACAGTATACTGATAGAGCTACAGTAGCTTCCTTTTCCAGGCCACAGATATTAGATAGTTTGCCTTTACCCTCCCACCACCACCCGATATATAAAATAAACACAGAAAGACATTATTGCTACCTAACAATGGGTAGGGGGTGGGAGTGGTAGTGAGGAAGGAATAAGACAGATGCTAACAGGGCTGAAGTCCCCCAAAGCTGTGCAAGTGAAGTCCCCACAGATGCAGTTCAGATGTGACTGGGTTCCGTGAACCCGAACTACATAGTTAAAAAGCTTTTGGCTGCAAGTAACTGAATATCCAATTAAGTGGTTTTTATAAAAGTGTTTATTTTGTTACATACCAATAAATCCAGAGGCATTGATTCCAACCAAGGGGTATTCAAAATACTTAACAACCAATCTGGTCCAGACATTGACAAATAAGAACCAATGCCTCACCAGTCAGAACAAAGCCTAGCCTTAAACAACCATGGCTGCTGGATCATACTTCTGGTTATACTCCATCCCTGGTTCCAGGGTGCCTAGCAACACAATGTCAGGGCTTGGGTCTGTTTCTGAGAGATTCTCTTAGCCCTTCCTTTGTGGTTACAAGATGGCTGCCACATCTCCAAACATCACTTTTCTTCATTTAAAAATAAGGTCTGAAAGCAGGAAGGGATGAAGGCTTCTCTTAGCTCACCTCTCTTTTTTATCAAGGAGAAATCTTTCCCAGAAGCCCCTGAAAGACTCCCTCTTAGTACTATTGGCCAGAATTACGTCACATGTCCACCCTGAAACCAATCATTACCACAGGAAAAAGGGAGTACAGTGGTTACCTTGGACCAGTTACAGTTCATTCTCTGGGGCAATGGAGGGTCCTAACTTGCCAAAACGCATTGCTACCTGTACTGAAACCAAATTAGGATTCTGTTAGCCTGAAAGAAAGCAAAGTGTGTGGGGGCAGTAAGGAAGAGCTATTGGATAAGTAACCAGCAGTATTTGCCACATTAACTTTTCAGTAAGAAACTTTTTTTTTTAAGACAGGTTCTCACTTTGTCATCCAGGCTAGAGTGCAGTGGTGTGATAACTTACCGCAACCTCGACCTCCCAGGTTCAATCTATCCTCCTGCCTCAGACCCCCAAGTAGCTGGAAGTACAGGTGCACACCACCACACCTGGCTAATTTTTGTGTTTTTTGTAGAGATGGAGTTTCACCTGCCTTTTTATTATTCACGTGATAATATCACGTCACCACTGATACATAGTTAATATGTTAGTTAATAACCCTAGTGCTAGTAGGGTTGTAGAATAAAAGTGGAATCATATAATTAGGCCAGACGTTATTAGGAGAGCTGAGAGGGCTCCTGTCAGTGACCATGGGCTAGGTTTAACTATGTGGTAAGGGTGGGTTTGGTGTGTCATTAAGTATTGCCCAGGCTAGTCCCGAACTCCTGAGCTCAAGCAATCCACCTGCCTCGGCCTCCTAAAATGCTAGGATTACAGGCGCGAGCCACCGTGCTCAGCCTAAGAAGCAACTTTTCATTTTTTTGTTGTATCACCATGGGATGGGGTGGGATGATCAGGGAATCAGGCCACCTCACAAATGCTGCTTCTTTTCTCCCAGAGATGGCAGCATCATGGGTCTGTGTAGGTGACTCTAGAGATATTCAAGGACATGATTCAAGACCAACTCATACAGCCAAGTTGAATGCTTGAGAGCCTTGCTCTCAATAACTGGATGGGGCACCATGGTTCACTACTGTCCTTAGTAGGTCACATTTATGCCCTAGATTTACAAAATTTGATTTATAGCCTCTAAACCACAAAGCTTGGCTTATTTCTCCTACCTCTTCCATGTGCACAGTACCTTAGGAAGTCAGCAGGAA
The DNA here is from genome assembly GCF_001698545.2 of Rhinopithecus bieti. NCBI lineage: Eukaryota > Metazoa > Chordata > Mammalia > Primates > Cercopithecidae > Rhinopithecus > Rhinopithecus bieti. The sequence goes on from NW_016805645.1 coordinate 273,014, forward strand.
TCAATGAAACTATACAGTAGAAGTACTGCAATCAGTTGTTTCCAAAGAAGAATGTTTGATTGGCTTAAACCTTGTTTCAAAAAGAAATATCTGTTTAAAAAAAAAAATAGCCCCAAGCCCTTATTTTGTGGTTCCCTTTACTGCAAAATGCAGGAAACACTCACAAGGGTACTGAGAGAAGAAATCCTAGGTAATATTTTGAAATGGGAAACCCTTTGGCCCTACAGTTGCTGGCTTAGGAACACAGGCCCATTGAGGTTAGGGCTATGTGTCTGATATCTCTGTGGTACACTGGTTTCATACAGAGATGGCCTCAGTTCCATGTCACACATTGTACCCCTGGCCTGGGTCAGCCATCTCAAAAATACAGCCAACCCATTTGTGTAGGCTCTCTACAAATATGGCTCCAGTGCTCCAAACCTGCCTTTACCCACACCATTGATGATGTGATTTTGCAGCTCCTCCCATCAAGAGATGGAGTTTATTTCCCCTGTCCTTGAATTCATGCTGATCTTATGGATTGCTTTCGCTGATGGAATGGAGGTAAGTGACACTGAGCCAGTTCCAAGGCCAGGTTTCACACTTCTACTCATTCTGTGGGAACCCTGCCACCACCAAGGGAACAAGCCTGGGCTAGCTCGCTGGATACGGAGAGATTCATGACTCAGTCACTGCCATTGCTGCAGCCAAAAGTCAACCAATCACCAAACATATGAGTGAAGCCTTCCAAGACCAGCCAGTCCCCAGCCAACCTGCCAGCTGGCAAGAGAGGAATGAGCCAGCCACGTCATAAACAGCCTAGTCTAGCACAGACCAGAAGAAACCACAATTGTTCCATAGGTGACCTGTGAGGAATAAGAATTGTTTGCTTTAATAAGCCATGAAGCTTGGGGGTGTTTTGTTACACAACACTAACTAACTGATACACCCTTAGTTACAGAGGTGACTCGAGCCTCTACTCAATCCATTCTCACTTTGAGAGAAAGTGCCTTTAATACCAGGGAGCCAAGTGCAACATCTTCATTTCAGGACAGCATGTGGTAATGAGTCACCCTAAAAGTCCTGCAGATGATCTTGGGATTTCTTATGCCTTTATGAAGTCCGCAAGTTCTTTGGAAATCCATGCTTCCAACCTGAATCACTTCTTTTTTTTTTTTTGAGACAGGGTTTCACTCTGCCACCCAAGCTGGAGTGCAGTGGTGCAATCTCAGCTCACTGCAACCTCCAACTCCTGGGTTCAAGCAATTCTCATGCCTCAGCCTCCCGAGTAGCTGGGATCACCGGCATGCACCACCATGCCCAGCAATTTTTTTATATTTTAGTAGACACAGGGTTTCACCATGTTGGCCAGGCTTGTCTCGAACTCCTGACCTCAAGCGACCCACCCACCTCGGCCTCCCAAAGTACTGGGATTATAGGCGTGAGCCACCAGGCCCCACCTGGATCAACTTCTCACTGCCAGTGAACACCATTCTATTAAATCTGTTCATGGGTGCCTTGCTAGGATCAAAGGTTGAACATGAAGTGATAAAATCCTTGAGTTCAGGGTCACGTGCTTTCCAGGTGGCAACAACCTCACTCCTCTAGAACTCTGTGATCTATCTTGTTGTCAAGACTCTGGATAGGCTGGACGCGGTGGCTCATGCCTGTAATCCCAGCACTTTGGGAGGCTGAGGTGGGCAGATTGTTTGAGCTCAGGAGTTTGAGACCAGCCTGGACAACATGGCAAAACCCTGTCTCTACAAAAAATACAAAAATTAGCCAGGTGTGGTGGTGCACGTCTGTAGTCCCAGCTACTTGGGAGGCGGAGGTGGGAGGATGGCTTGAGCCCAGGAAGCAGAGGTTGCAGTAAACCAAGATCATGCCAGTGCACTCCAGCCTCGGCAACAGAGCAAGACCCTGTCTCAAAAAAAAAAAAAAAAGACTCTAGATACCTCTTAGCATCAGACTTTTCAAGCCATCTGAGAAAACTTGCTCCAAATCCAAACTAAGATATGATACCCCACCAGCTTATGGCATCCATCTTTCTCATGGGCATGGTGGTAATACTCCCTTGTCCACAGTTCAGACAGCAAACCAAATGCTCCAATATACCCAGCACCTCTAGGGCTTCCACAGCCCATCCTCGGCACACTCTTATTTTACTGATTCCATGCACCAAGTATTTCTCTCTGTTCTTTGTGCCAGGTCTTTTCCCAGGTTGAGGGATGGTGGTCCCTAACTTGTACAACTCAGAACAGGCATAAGGCTTGGGAAGAGCCTTGATCCAAAAGCGACGCAAGGCCTCTTTCAAAGTGAACTTCTGAGAGGGGCAGGAGGTGATCAGTCAGCTGAGAAGTGGAGTGCTTTGGTCCAAATCCATTTTTTTCATCATTAAATATTACATAAATTATAGCCTGGAGATCCAAAACCCCACTTGCATAAAAGCTCAGGTAGGAAAAATGTCAAGATAAAAATGGAAAGTTGAGTCTGTGGAATTGCCAGTGATTTTCACTGCCCTCCCAACCCCCACCATCAACTGGTAAGTGTACCGTTTTCTTGTTCATGTCCAGATTTGTTCAATCGAATTCCAAGAGTTCTTTCTTTTCTCTTCTTCTTCCCAACTCCTCTTTTCCCCATAAAGCCTTGTTTAAAATCTGTAAGAGGCCCTGAATACTTTGGTTTATGCTGGTGTGAGGTTTTGAATGTATTTTTTTTTTTTTTTTCTCCTCGTGAAAGGGGCCCTTGAATAGTTTTGCTCCCTCCCAGGGAGACGGCTGGGGACTGCCTGAGTTTCCTGAGAAAGGTGACCATTCTGCCAAACTCAGAGCAGAGTGTGAAGCAGAGGCATCGAATCCCAGACTCCCAGATAATGGGGACGCTGTTCTGCTAAGTACCCACCCCTGAGATTTGAATCCCGCCAGAAGCCTAGAATTACCGCACAAAAGTGAAACTGAGGATAACCTCCCCCAATTCAGGAAACTGATTATTCAGGCCTCGGGTTCAGAAGGTATGGAATACTTATACCGAACATTCATTTTTAGGTCCAGTTTGGCAGTGGGAGCTGGACATTGACAGTTATGTTTTTCTTCCCTTATTTATTATTATTTTGAGGCAGGGTCTCCGTTACCCAGGTGGGAGTACAGTGGCAAGATCACAGCTGTTTGTAGCCTCGACCTCCTGGGTTCAAGTGATCCTCCCACCTCATTTTTTGTAGAGACATTTTTGTCTCACTATGTTGCCCAGGCTGGTCTCAAACTCCTAGGTTAAAGCAATCCTGCCTAAGCCTCCCAAAGTGTTGGGATTACAAGCATGAGCCATGGTACCCGGCCATTATTATTATTTTTTAGAGACAGGGGTCTCACTCACTTTAGTCACCCAGTCTGGAGTGCAGTGGTGCAATCTCTGCTCACTGAAGCTTTGAACTTCTGGGCTCAAGCTATTCTTCCAACTTAGCCTCCCAGGAAGCTGGGAATACAGGCACACACCACCATGTCTGGCTCCTTTTTATTTTTATTTTTTTTAAAGCATGAGAAGCTTGGGGGCTAGAAGATCCTTATTATGTAATAAGTCAATCAGACTCCAAGGATAACAGTCAGCAACCTACCACCATGTGCCATTCTAGCTAAAAATGGAATTGAATGAGAAAACCCCAAGTAGAAACCACAGTCCTTCATGCACTTCTGTTGTGATGCCAGTGAGGCTGCTACTATTTCCCCTGTGGCAGCTTTTTGCAGTAAAATGAGCAAGAGATTGAGTCTTCGGAGTTTGAAGTCTGGCTCTGCTCCCTTTACTGGCTGTGCTGTTCTGGAAAGGTGGCCTAATCTCCCTATGTCCCCATCACTGCCTCAGAAAATAGGGTTAATTGTAAGTCCAGAGTGGTGATTCAATATTAGATGATATGATGCATTGTTAAATAAAATACATTTTAGGCAGCAACGCCAGAAGCTAGAATTATGTTTGACTATTGTATCAGTGTGAATAGATTGGGTAATCTGTGTTAACAAATGATTCCAAAAATCTCAGGGGTTTCAAGATTTAGTTCTTGCTCACTTAACTGATCCGTTGTGGTGGGGGTACTGCTTTGCTCCAAGTGCTGTTTACTTTGGGACCTAGGCTGTCAGAGTGTCTCTGACCTGGGGCATTACTGGGCCCAGGGCATAGAAAAAGAGAAAATGGTGGACTAACACAGTGATTCTCAAAGCTTCTGCTTAGAAGTGGCACAGGTCACCTCTGCTAAATTTTCATTGGCCCAAACCAGTCATATGTGAGTCTGTCCTCAATAAAGCAGGTACAGAATCCTCCCACCCAGGAAGAGACAGGCAATGTCTTCAACAATAGAATCTATCCTTGCTGCATGTAATAGAAAAGCCCAAATACCAAAGGCAAATATGCAAGCTGCTCTCCTCTCTTGCAGAATAAGCCCAAATAGGCAATCCTGGGTTCATAAAAAAGCTCCCAGTCACCAGGGACCCACACCTGTCCTTCTTTTCTGTCATTCTTAGTTGGCATGTTACTTTCAAATAATAGTAGAGAATTGTGCGTTCTTTAGTGAATGGGAGAAAAGTGAGTCTCCCGTTAAACGGAAAGGGCAGTGGTATTCCTTAGCCGAGCAGGTGAGAAGCAGAATGAATAGGAATTTGATCCAACTGGTCAAAGGAAGGGAACTGAACAGAAGAAACAATGGAAAAAATAATAAACATGAAATGGAAGCAATAAAAGCACATTTATGAACTTTGACACCAAAAGGGTCCCAAGTGAAGAGGATGTGGAATAGAGCTGCCGTGCTCATAAGGGACACGGAACATGAGTGAGATTGCACCTCTCCTGTCCGAGCCAGCAAGATGAGGGCATTGCTTCATCTTCCTATGTCCTGAGGTCTCCAGTGGATTCATTGGTTGTTTTGCCAGTCTTTCTCAAGTATTGTTCACAGACAGGGATGTGAGTGATACGCTCTGAGTTTTTGCGCATCTGCACACTCCCGTTGTTTTGTGCGTCTCCTCAGTCTTCTTGAGTGTGCTTATTAATTTTTGGCTAATGTGGATGCTTGTGTCTTTTCATTTGGCACAAACTCTGTTTTTTTTTTTTTTTTTTTTTTTTTTTTTTTTTTTTTTTTTTTTTTGAGACTCTGTCACCCAGGCTGGAGTGCAGTGTGGCACTATCTTGGCTCACTGTAGCCTCCGTCTCCTGGGTTCAAGTGATTCTCCCGCCTCATCCTCCTGAGTAGCTGGTACTATGGGTATATGCCACCATGCCTGGCTAATTTTTGTACTTTTTGGTAGAGATAGGATCTCACTGTGTTAGCCAGGCTGGTCTTGAATTCCTCGCCTCAGTGATTCACCCGCCTCCGCCTCACCAAAGTGCCGGGATTACAGGTGTGAGCCACTGTGCCTGGCCAAATTCTGTTGTTTCTGAGCCATCTTTCCATGAGGACCCAAGGACCCAGCCCAGCCATCCAGCTCCTGTCTAGCCACTTGACTTTCATGTGCAGACAGCAGCCCAGGAATCCTCAGGTTTCTGAGGGCCTAACTCACTCCAGAGCTGGGGGCTGCCCCTCCCCTTAGGCTCTCTGAGGTTGATGTCCTGCCTCTCACCCTGTCCACAGAGAACAAAGTCTTCATCCATTCCTCCAAAGCCTCACCTACATCTGATTCTCTATCTCCCAAAAAAATTCTGGGTCAGGAAGGCAGATAGACTGGAGTTGGACACAGCAGGATGACAGTCTTGCCCAGCTGACATCTCCTCAAAAGACTTTTTTTTTTTTAGACAGGGTCTTACTCTGTTACCCAGGCTGGAGTACAGTGGCATGATCACTGCTCACTACAGCCTCGAACACTTGGGCTCAAGCTATCCTCCCATCTTATCCTCCTGAGTAGCTGGGACTGTGGGCATGCACCACTAAGCCAAGCTAATTTTTAAATATTTTGTAGAGATGAGGTCTCCCTTCAGACCAGAATGAAGAGTCAGTAAAAAATTAATTAATGCTGGACTCGGTGGCTCACGCCTGTAATCCTAGCACTTTGGGAGGCCGAGGTGGGTGGATCACAAGGTCAGGAGATCGAGACCATCCTGGCTAACATGGTGAAACCCCGTCTTCACTAAAAATACAAAAAATTAGCTGGGTTTGGTGGCGGGCACCTGTAGTCCCAGCTACTCGGGAAGCTGAGGCAGGAGAATGGCATGAACCTGGGAGGCAGAGCTTGCAGTGAGCTGAGATCACACCACTGCACTCCAGCCTGGGCGACAGAGCGAGACTCCGTCTCAAAAAATAATAATAATAATAATTAATTAATTAAAATAAGAGATGAGGGTCTCCTTATGTTGCCCAGGCTGGTCTTAAACTCCTGGGCTCAATTGATCCTCCAGCCTCGGCATCCCCAAATGCTGGGATTACAGGCATGAGCCACACCCCCTTGGCAAAAGACATTTTTGAACAGGCATATGTGTTTTGTCCCTTTCAGTTGCCAGTAGAATGACTGAATGCTGTGTGAATCCTATAAGAGAAGAATCAGTAGCTGTTCTCACTTCTTGAGGCAACTTGCTGAGAAATACAATTGCCACCCCAATGCCCAGCCGGCCAAGTCCCCAACCCAGTCACAGCCTGTGCGTGGGTGTTCCTTTCTCTTCTATGGAAATTGTGATGAGTAAAGGCAAACCCACAGGCCACCAGGATGGTGCCAGCTTTGCCTGGAGGGGAGGCCCACTCTGGGCAGGCCTTTGTGTGGCTTTCGGCCTCTCGTGGTAACTAGTGAAGGAGTCCAGTGTCCCTGGTCGCTGGGGCAGGGACTGGAAATACCTTTTTAAATGGCCTCATATGGCTGTCCTTGTTAGATGAGGCTCTGCACAGGCCTGATTGCACACACATGGTCAACATGACAGGGGAACCTTCCACTTTTATTAGTCCCCAAACAGGGCTACATTTTATTATTGCAGAACCATGCAGGCAGCCCTGTCTTGTGGTATTGATGTTTTACTGCCATGCTCAATGAAGTAGATAAATTGAAAGTATCCAACAGATGCAATACCATTCCAGCTGCGTGTGACTGGTGGGCCACACTTTAAATTCCAGCACTCAAAGTCAAGGTGAAATGCACCCTAGAAGCCCAGCACTAACTCAATTAAACACCATAATTGGCCAGGCACAGTGGCTCACACCTGTAATCCCAGCACTTTGAGAGGCCAAGGCGGGTGGATCACTGAGGCCAGGAGTTTGAGACCAGCCTGGGCAACATGGCGAGACCCCATCCCTACAAAAATTAGCTGGGTGTGGTGGTGCGGGCCTGTAGTCCCAGCCATTTGGGAGGCTGAGGCATGAGAATCACTTGAACCGAGAAGCGGAGAGTACAGCGAGCTGAGATTGTGCCACTGTATTCCAGCCTAGGTGACAGAGCAAGACTTTGTCTCAAAAACAAAAAAAAACAACAAAACCAAAAAAACCCATAATTATATCGATTCAGATCCCAAAACATTCCCCTCCCCACTGCATAGTATCATTAGGGCACATTTCTGCTAAGACCAATCCTCAGGTGATAGCTTTAATCCTAATCCCAATCTGACCGTACCTGTAGCTGCCACAAGGTAGAAGGGCTTCACGTGCTTCTTGCTGATCCTTCTTTCACACAAAGAGTTGATTGTGCCTGGGTTCCCTGCTTCTCTGTCTCCTGGTCAGAAAGCAGTCCAGGAGTCCCTTGCTCTGGTCATTTTCCAAGAAATTAGGCTGGAACTCCCCTAAGCAAGAAAGGGAAACTCTGTAGGAGGGCCCACGCACAGAGCAGAGGACCTGCTACAAATGTGGACCGGGCCAGGTTAAATGCGTGGGCTGTGTATTTGTTTCCTATGCTGTGTAACAAATCGTTACAAACTTACCGGGTTAAAACAACACACTTTTATCATCACAGTTTCTCTGGGTCAGGAGTCTGAGAACAGCTTAGCGGGGTCCTCTGCTCAGCGTCTCACAAGGCTGCAATCAAGGTGTTGGCCAAGCCACTTTCTCATCTAGAGGCTCAACTAAGAAATAATTTGCCCCCAACTCCTGCAGGTTATTGGCAGAATCCATTTCCTCGTGGCGGTGTGTGTGGGAGCCCCAGCTTCTTACTGACTGTGGCTGGAGGTGGCCCTTGTGTCCTAGAGGCCACCCACAATCTTTCCCATGTGGCCCTCGCAAGGCAGTTCACGACAGGGGTACTTGCTTCTTTATGGCCATTGGGAGACTCTCTTGCTCCAGTTGGCTAAGCCAGAGTTTTAAATAAGGTAACATAATCATGAGAGTGATGTTTATCACCTTTGCATCATTCTATTGATGAGAAGTCAGTCAGAGGTTGTGGCCATGCTCAAGGGAATAGGATTATACAAGGACATGGTCATTGGAGGTCATCTTAGGGTGTGTCCACCACTGCCCGGGAGCTACTGCCTGTGTTTGTGTCTTTTCTTCACTTATAGTTAGGTTCGGTGATCTCAGGCAAGTTGCTTAGCCTCTCAGCTCCAGGTTCCTTATTTGTAAAACAGGAGTAAACCCTATAGGATTCTTGGGAAGATCAGATAAAATATTCCATCTCAAATGTTCAGCAGAGTGCCTGGCATATAGTAAATACTCATAGAGACAGTATGTTGGTGATTAATATTAATATTATCGGCACTGTGAGACACCCAGGCCTGTCTTGGATATTAAGAAGCAGAAGAGTAACTCAGGCTACAGCTACCTCCACCCCTGGTTACAAAACACTCTTTGAAGGCCAGATCACATTGTTGGCTGCTCCAGAAATCTCAAGGGAGATCAGCTGCAGTCTGAGCTGGGACCTGGGGCATTGTGGGAGGCAGGCAGTGCCAGCCTCACAGTCCCTGGAAACCTGTGAGGTGATGAGTGTGCTCAGAAGATGCAAGGGTCCTTCAGCAAAGACATTCTGCTCATCTGCCATGAGATTTGAGGCAGCTGATCTCAAGGTATCAGTAGTCTTCTTGGTCTGGGTGTGAGGCCAAGGTGAGCATCTCCCCCAGATTGGCTGTGATCGGTGGCTCACCTACAGGAAGCTCTCCTATAGTCTAATGATCCCTGCACCTGAAACCCTTTCCACCCAAAATAGCCAGAGCCATTCTTTACCACCAGAATCCCATAAATCCCACAAGAATTTTTTTTAAACAGCAAGTAAAATACACACTCAACCCCAACATTACCATAACAAGCAAAACAGACATACCAGAACACACAAGCCAAAGATAAGAAGAGTTATAATTCACACCCATAACAACAATAACCCACAGTGGATTTTTTAAGCGTAGCGATAAATCTTTGCTCTGGACGTTGGCTTATGGAGAAATGTACTCTCCTGGCTGAGCCCCTTCCTGAATAACATGTCATGGGAGCTCTGTTGTTCTGCTCATGCCTTGATGTGGTACCTCATTTGTGCAACACTGTTCTGAAGGATGCTTGGAGACCTAACTCAGTATTAACCTCTCAACCTCATGGTGTTTCTGTGCCAGGAACACATACTGGACACTCAGGACATCCTAATTATTTCTTTTGGAAATTTTGGAAATGAGATTTTTATTTCTCAGGGAGGCAAAATATATTTTTCTAGTTATTTTCATTTTTTTTAAGAACAGCTGAAACACCTCTAGAACTTGAGGGGGTAGGTGTTTTGAGACTCATGGGCTTGGGGAAAAAAAACACATATACACAAACCATCTTGCTTTATTTCCAAGAAGGAAATGATCCTTCGATAATATCCAAGAGAACTGGGAGGGTGATAGTCATCAGTTCTTTGGGAATCCGTAGGCAGCTCTATTGAGAGAAGGGGCAAGGATCTACGGTCTACTTAGCTTTCCATTTGGGGAAATTTCCTCTAGAGGATTTTCTTTAGATCGTGAAAGCCCCATGTCTATGAGGCATGAAGCTATATGCCAAGTAAACCAGGACACGCAGTTGATGACTGAAGCTTGGGTTTCTGACTAGAGAACCAGAGCTCTCCCCTTCCTTTATTCTCTCATTCAACACGTGCAATGGGCACTTCTCATGTTCCAGGCTGTGTGCCAGCCTTTGGAAACAGGACCATGAGGCTGCGATGGAAATAAACATGGCCTCTGTCCTACTAGTTCACCATCATAGGAGACAGACAGGCAATTCCCAATATGGTGTGACAAGAGGTAAACTTGGGATCACACAGAGCACTGGGCAAGTGCAGAGGAGGGAGGGACACCCCACCCAGCTTGAAAGAGGGACAGGAAGGAGATAAGTCTGAGACAGGATTCCTGGCAGAGGGAGTGAACACACTATGAAAAGTCTCTTCAGCATGAGAAAGCAAGGTATTCCAGGAACTAGAGAAAGTTCTGAGTAGTGGGAGAATAGAGATGGGAGGCAGCGAGGAAATCCAGGGGAGGGATAGGCAGGACTCTCCTCACAGCCCCTCCTGGAAAAGTGACCTACACTGCAGCCTCTGGAAAAGCCACGAGAAAAACAAGGCCATCTGGCAACGGTGAACAGCCTTGAGTTGAGGGTTAAGGCTAAAGTTAAACTTTAAAGCAGAAAATTCCCTTATTTTTCATCAAGTTTTTTTTTTTTTAGTCTTCATTTTCTTTATTTTTTGTTTTTGTTTTTGTTTTGAGATAGGGTCTCCGTCTCTGTCTGCCTAGCTCTGTCACCCCAGCTGGAGTGCACCATCACAGCTCACTCCAGCCTCAACCTCCTGGGCTCAAGCCTTCCTCCTACCTCAGCCTCCTGAGTAGCTGGGACCACAGGCACATGCCACCATGCCCAGCCAATTTTTTAATTAAAATATTTATTTTCTAATATACACTGTCTCTATTAAAAATACAAAAAATTAGCTGGGCGTGGTGGTGGGTGCCTGTAATCCCAGCTACTTGGGAGGCTGAGGCAGGAGAATCACTTGAACCCGGGAGGCAGAGGTTGCAGTGAGCCGAGATCGTGCCACTGCACTCCAGCCTGGGCGGCAGAGTAAGACTCCTTCTCAAATAAATAAAATAAAATAAAATAAGTTAATTTTGTGTTATGTGAATGTTACCTCACTAAAAAAAATAAATAAAAATATATCCTGGATTTTCCATTTTCAGCCATGACTCAGTATCTGGCTTCAACCTCAACTAAATAACCATAATCATGAACAAAAGATAGGAAGCAACTGATTTCAGGCATTGGGCGAGTGCTGAGCTGTGTCTTTGAACCAGCAGCAACCCTATATACGCCCTGGCTTTCTGCCTGTGAGAGTGGTTTCCAAGCTGTGGTGGAGGCAGTGGAGCCCAACCATGGTGCAGTGTTGCACTGGGCAGAAAAAACAGGGTCCTGGTAGAGGAGACAGATCAGAGTTCAGGGCTCTAAGATGGCTGGAACTTGTGGGCTATGGAGCAGAGGGAACTGCAGAAAAGGAACCCCAGAAATCTGTGAAGCAGTTCCCTTCAAACACCTGGACAAATCCTGAGCTGCCTGTGCCCAGGGTGGTAATTTACAAGGTCTGGTAGAGAACAGTTGCCAAAGGGCTGACAATTGAACAGAGATTTCAGGGATTGAAATCCCCGGGCACTGTGGCTCATGCCTGGAATCCCAGCATTTGGGAGGCCGAGGTGGGTGGATCACTTGAGGCCAGGAGTTCAAGACCAGCCTGGCCAACATGGTGAAACCCCATCTCTACTAAAAATACAAAAATTAGCCAGGTGTGGTAGTGGGCACCTATAATGCCAGTGACTTGGGAGGCTGAGGCAAGATAATTGTTTGAATCCGGGCGGCAGAGGTTGCAGTGAGCCAAGATTACACCACTGCACCCCAGCCCGGATGACAGAGCAAGACTCTGTCTCAAAAAAAGAAAAATAAAAAAAGAATACCGGCAAGACTTTGGAATTCTGACCCAGCCAGAGCCAAGACACACAGGGCCTTCAGTAGAGACGCCCCAGAAAGTCCTCATTGTAGAAATAAGGACCATGTCCTAGGAGCAGGTGCTTGGCCTAGGAATAAGGGTGAAACTGAAATAGATCCACATCAACAAAAACTAAAACCAAACCTTAACAAAAGCGAGGTGACTCATCAAAAATGTAGCTACATGCCCCCCGCCAAAAAAATTCAACACTCTTTAGAAAAGATTTTTAAAATCCAGAGTCTCTGTGATACATCAGTCACAATACCAAGAATGTAATGAAAAATTACTACCCACTTTTCTATTTCTATGTTCTTAGCCTTTGTTTTGTGATATGATTAAGTCACTTAGAGACAGTTTGATTCTTTCAGGTTTTGTTTTTAAGCTTTGTCAGGTGAGACCAAAGCAGCATTTTGGGCTAATTTTGTACCACTATTTGAGGCAAAACTCTTCTGAGGACATTAACTGGGGACTCTCCCTGAATCATGAGGCTTTCTATTCTGACAGAAACAGGACTTATTCCCAGTCCTGTGTAAGTCTGGGGGATTGTTCTCTATGATGCCTTTGGTAGTTCTTTCTTCAGTTCTGCATGGTTTTCTCACCTGCATGCATTGACAAGTATTTAGCTGAAGACTCAAGGAGAGTTCTCCGAATGTCTCCAGAACTCCCTTCCCCCCTCCCTCTGCGCTGCCTCCCCCCCCCCCCCCCCCCCCCCCCCCGCCCCCCCCCCCCCCCCCACCCCCCTTTTT
>NW_016805645.1:286049-289836 GCF_001698545.2 Rhinopithecus bieti
GACCCACCCCCAACCCTGGTCTCCCACCCCTATCCAAGCTCTATTCTCTCTAATACTCTGTCCCACAAACTCTTAACTACCTTGGCCTCCCCAGACTCCCAGCTCCATATCCTCAATTCAGGGAAACTGCTGGCTTCCATGTGGGTTTTCCCTCCCTATTCTGAGACCTGGAATCTGTCTCTAGGCAAAGAGCTGGGGCAATTGTATGAGGCAATTGTAGGAGGCTCATCTTATTTGTCTCCCTAACCTCAATTGTCATTAGCCATTGTTGCCTGATGTTCTACTTTATTTATTATTTTTTTTTTTTTAGTCACTTCAGGCAGAAGGGCAAATCTGGTTCCTGTTACTCCATCTTGACTATAACTTACAACAATAAATTCAATTACTTAGAGGAAATGAAAACATTTTTTGAAAAAGAAAACTTTCAAAACTGATCCAAGAAGGAATAAAAAATATGAATCATCCTACATTTGTTAAAAATTGAATTCATCAGCTGTGTGTGGTGGCTCATGCCTGTAATCCCAGCACTTTGGGAGGTCAAGGCAGGTAGATCACCTGAGTCAGGAGTTCGAGACCAGCCTAGCCAACATGGAGAAACCCCATCTCTACTAAAAATACACAAATTAGCCGGATGTGGTGGCGCATGCTTGTAATCCCAGCTAGTCAGGAGACTGAGGCAGGAGAATCGCTTGAACCTGGGAGCGGAGGTTGCAGTGAGCTGAGGTTGCACCATTGCACTCCAGCCTGAGTGAAAAATGTGACACTCCATCTACAAAAAAAAAAAAATTGAATTCATCATTTAAAACCTTTTCACAAAGAAAACTACAAGTCCACATGCCTTCACTGGTGAATCCTGTTAAAATTTTTGAAAATAAATAATACGAATGTTATACAAATGTTTTCAGAGAACCGAGAAAGACAAAATAATACCCAACTCAGCAGAAACCTGATATCAAATTCTCACAAGGCCATTATAAGGAAAAGAAAATTTTAAACCAAAATCATTTATGAACATAGACAAAAATTCTAAACAAAGGCCAGCCACAGTGGCTCCTGCCTATAATTCTAGTACTTTAGGAGGCCAAGGCAAGAGGGTTGCTTGAGTTCAGGAATTTGAGACCAACCTGGGGAACATACTGAGACCTTGTCTCTACTAAAAATTAAACAACAAAAAAAAAACATTAGCCAGGCATAGTGGTGCACATTTGTAGTCCCAGCTACTTGGGACGCTGAGGTGGGAGGATTGCTTGAGCCTGGGAAATGAAGGCTGAAGTAAACTATGATCACACCATTGCACCACTGCACTTCAGCCTGGGTGACAGCAAGACCTTGTCTGAAACAAATTAAAAATCTAAACAAAATATTAGCAAATTAAATCTATCAATACATTTAAAAATGCATATGGCTAACTGTGGTTTATCCCAGGAATACAAGGCAGGGTTAATATTTAAAAATCAATCAATGTGGCTGGGCACAGTGGCTCATGCCTGTAATCCCAGCACTTTGGGAAGCCAAGGTGGGTGGGTCGCTTGATCTCAGGAGTTTGAGACCAGACTGGACAACGTGGTGAAACCCTATCTCTACAAAAAATACAAAAATTAGCTGGGCATGGTGGTGCACACCTGTAGTCCCAGCTACTTGAAGCAGAGGCAGGAGGATCACTTGCACCTGGGAGGCCGAGGCTGAAGTGAGCCATCATTACACCATTGCACTCCAGCTGGGGCAAAACAATGAGACTCTGTCTCAAAAAAAAAAAAAAAAAAAAAAAAAAAAAAAAAAAAAAAAAATCACTGTAATTCACAATTACAAAGGATAACAACCATATGATCATCTCAATAGATGCACAAGATGTATATAACAAAATTCAGAGTAATTCATGATTTTTTTAAAAAAGAAAACTCTCCACAAATAAGGGCTAACATGAAATTTTCTCAGCCTAATAAAGGGCATTTATGAAAACCAACAGCTAACATCACAGTGGTGAAAGACTGAACATTTTCCCTTAATATTGGGAAAAAAGCAAAGATGTACATTCTCACTACATCTGTTCAACATCCTTCTGGAGGTCCTAGCCAGTGCAATGAGGAAAAGGCACTATAGAGATAGATAGATAGAGATATAGATTGAAAATGAAGAATAAAACTGTCTTTATTTGCAGATAACATAATTTAATACATAGAAATCCGAAGGAATCTGTGAAACCACTACTAGAACTAAAAAGAGAATTTGCAAGATACAAAGTCAATGTATAAAAATCAATTGTATTTCTATACAGTAGCAATGAAGACTTTAAAAATAACATTTAAAAATAACATTCACATTTGGGAGGCTGAGGCAGGAGGATCCTTTGAGCCCAGGAGTTCAAGACCAGCTTGGACAACATAGTGAGACCTGTCTCTATGAAAGTAAAAATAAAATAACTTTTACAAAAATACCAAAACATCAAACACATAGGGAAATTTGTAATGCAATATGTCCAAAATATATACCTTGAAAACTATAAAACATTGCCGACAGGAATTTTAAAAGATCTAAATAATTGTAAAGATATACCATGTTCATTGACTGGAAGACTCAATATTGTTAAGATATCAGTTCTTCCACAAATTGATCTAAATATTCAATGCAATCCTAACTAAAGTCCTAGCAGGGTTTTGGGGTTTGTTTTTGGAGTTTTTTCCTTTTTTGATAGACATTGACATCCAAGATTCCAAAATTTACATGGAAATGCAAATGACATAGAATAGTCAAAATATTTTGAAAAACAACAAACTCGGAAGCCTTACATGAACTGCTTTCAAGATTTACTATGGTATTCACATGAGGATATACATAAAGATCAGTGGGAACAGAATAGAGTCTAGAAGTAGACAAATGCACATAGAGTTTCAATTGAATTTGGACAAAGATCCAAAGCTAATTTAATAAGGAAGAGACAGTCTTTTCAACATATGGTGCTGTAACAACTGTATATCCAGATGCAAAATAATAAACTTCTACCCGTACCTTACAGCATACATAAAAATCAACTCAAATGGATTAGAGGCCTAATATGAAAGCTAAAACTATAAAGCCTCTAGATAAACAGGCAAATATAACCTTGGAGTAAGCAAAGATTTCCTTCCTTCCTTCCTTTCTTCCTTCCTCCCTCCTTCCTTTCTTCCCTTCTTCCTCCCTCCCTCTTCTTCTTTCAGACAAAGTTTCACTCTGCCACCCAGGCTGGAGCAGAGTGGTGTGATCTCAGCTCACTGCAGCCTCTGCCCCCTGGGTTCAAGCAACTCCCCTGCCTCAGCCTCCAAAGTAGCTAGGATTACAGGCTTGTGCCACCATGCCCAGCTAATTTTTGCATTTTTAGTAGAGACAGGATTTCACCATATTGGTCAGGCTGGTCTTGAACTCCTGGCCGTAAGTGATCTACCCACCTCAGCCTCCCAAAGTGCTGGGATTACAGGCATAAGCCACCATACCTGGCAATAAAGATTTCTTAAGACACAAAAGTGGCCGGGCGCGGTGGCTCAAGCCTGTAATCCCAGCACTTTGGGAGGCCGAGACGGGCGGATCATGAGGTCAGGAGATCGAGACCATCCTGGCTAATACGGTGAAACCCCGTCTCTACTAAAAAATACAAAAAACTAGCCGGGCGACGAGGCGGGTGCCTGTAGTCCCAGCTACTCGGGAGGCTGAGACAGGAGAATGGCGTGAACCCGGGAGGCGGAGCTTGCAGTGAGCTGAGAGCCGGCCACTGCACTCCAGCCTGGGCGGCAGAGCAAGACTCCGTCTCAAAAAA
>NW_016805645.1:292237-339376 GCF_001698545.2 Rhinopithecus bieti
AAAAAAAAAAAAAAAAAGACACAAAAGTATTAAATATAAAAGAAAATAAATAAGTTGTACTTTATCAAAATTAAAACTTATTTTCAGAATGCATGATTTTAAAAAAATGAAAAGACAAATCACAGACTAGACAAAAATATATGCAATATATATGCCTGACAAATGATTCATATCCAGAATACAGTCATCTCGCAATATCTGTGGGGACTTGGTTCTAGGAAACCCTGTGGATACCAAAACCCATGGATGCTCCAGTCTCTTATATAAAACAGTGTAGTATTTGCATATATCCTATGCACATCCTCTTGTATACATTAACTCATCTCTAGATTACTTATAATACCTAATACAATGTAAATGCTATGCAAACAGTTGTTATGCTGTATTTTTAAAAATTATATTATTTGTATTGTTGTATTGTTATTTTTTATTTTTTAAAAACATTTTCATCTGTGATTAGTTGAATCTGTGACTACAGAACCCAGAGATATGGAGGGCTGTTTATCAAAAATTTTACAAACTAAAAAGAAAAAAAAATAATAACAATGCAGTAAAAATAAATAAATAAATAAAGGGCAAAAGACTTTTAAAAGCATTTCGAGGCCAGGATCAGTGACTCACGCCTGTAATCCCAGCAGTTTGAGAGCCTGCAGCGGGTGGATCATGAGGTAAGGAGTTCGAGACCAGCCTGACCAACATGGAGAAACCCCATCTCTACTAAAAATACAAAAGTAGCCATACATGGTGTCACATGCCTGTAATCCCAGCTACTCAGGAGGCTGAGGCAGGAGAATCACTTGAACCCGGGAGGCGGAGGTTGCAGTTTGCTGAGATCTCGCCACTGTACTCTAGCCTGGGTAACAAGAGCAAAATTCCGTCTCAAAAAAAAAAAAAAAAAAAAAAAAAAAAAAATTTTTAAAGAAGATATTTGAATATCCAATAATCATACAAAAAGGCGTTCCACATCATTTGTCATCAAATATAAATTAAAACCACAAAATAGACCATTAAACACACTAAATGGCTAAAATTTAAAAGATTGAAAATACACAATGTAGGCAAGAATATGGATCCATTGGAACTTTCATATATTCTGGTAGAAGTGTGAAATAGAACTACCACTTTGAAAACTGCTTGACAGTTTTTAATGAAGTTAAACAAACATTCATCATGCGACACAGCGATCCTTTCGTTGTTGTTGTTTTTTATGAGACGGGGTCTCACCTTGTTGCCCAAGCTGGTCTCGAGCTTGTGAGCTCAAATGATCCACCTGCCTCAGCCTCCCAAAGTGCTGGGATTACAGGCAAGGGCCACCGCGTCCAGCCTGACACAGCAATTCAATTCCTAGGTGTATGCCCAAGAGAAATGATATCTATATATACACACACATATATGTACAAAAGACTTGTACAAGAACAGTCACACTTTTATACATAATGGCCAAAAGCTGAAACATCCTAAACATCCATCCACAGTGAATAAACAAACCATGGTATACAAATGAGTAATGGCATACTACTCTGCAACTGTCTTAGTCTGCTCAGGTTGCCAGAGCAAAACACCACAGTTCTGAAGGCTAGGAAGTCCATACTAAGGTGTCCGCAAAGTGATTGTGGTGGAGTGGGAACATCTTAATTAAGCAATTTGATCTTAATTACTTCCTTGGAGACCCCATCTCCAAATACAGCCACACTGAGGAATTAGGGCTTCAATATATGAATTTGGTGGGGAGGTAAAAATGTCCAAAAAAGCAACAAAAGGGAAACTACTGATCCTTGTAACATAACTGAATGTAAAAAGACCTATAATTCAAAAAATATGAAGAACAAAGAAATGATTTATGATGTTAGAAATCAAAACACTGGTTGCCTCTGTGTGGGTGGGGAGAAACTGACCAAAAGGAGGCATAAGGGAAATTTTCAGTGATGGAAATGTTTTTTATCTTGATCAGGGTGGTATTGACACAGGGGAATACATTTGTAAAAATGCATACAGACTCATCCTTAGAATATGTAAATTATGGCTCAATAAAGTGCATATCTCTACATCAGCTCATATGGACTTATCTCTGAGTAAATTTACCTTTTTAGCAGCTGTATAATCTTCTGTTGTATGAATGTACCATAATTTCTCAAATTGTTTCCCCATTGATGGACATTTAGATTTCTCCCAAGTTTTTGCTATTATCAGCAATGCCATAGTCAGCATCCTTGAAGGAGAGATCTAAGTTGGATTGTTACAGCTGTTTCTCTGTAAAGATGAAGAGTCTGAAGCCCAGATGTAAGAAGAGACTTCCCAAGGCCTACAGTAATTACCCATTGTGAGATATGGTGGTAGAACCTGGAACTGAAAAGGCTTGTGTCATTACATAGAAATACAGATGAGGGGAGATACTGGGTTTCCAAGCAGAATAATAGGAATCATTTAGAATGATTCCACTTCCTATTTTGTCTAACTGCTACATCCTGTGAGTATTAATGCCTTTGGCTGCCTTAATTTAACATTATGCTAAGTTAATTCCTGGGATCCTATAGTACCCCGGACTTATTAACAACTATGTTCCCAGAAATGTGTTAACATTTTATATGCATTATCTCATTTGACCATTGCAACTTCATTAGGTATACCTGTTATTAATTCCATGCCTATTTTATAGATGGAAAAACAGAGGCTTAGAGCATTTAAGTAACTTTCCTAAGGTTGCATAGCTAATAAGAGGTATAGCCAGGTTTCAACCCAGTACAAAAGCCTTACTCTTTTTAAGAGTCAGGGTTTCACTCTGTTGCCCATACTGGAGTGCAGTGGCACGATCTTGGCTCACTGCAGCCTCAGCCTCCCGGGTTCAAGTGATCGTCTTCCCTCAGCTTCCCAAGCAGCTGGGACTACAGGTGCACACTGCCACACCCGGCTAGAAAAGGCCTTACTATTAACTATTATGTTAAACTTCCTTTCAAGAATAATGCTTCCCAAGGCTGTTGTGAGGGTTTCAAAAATTGGTTGCAATGTTGATCACTGGTCTCTCTACTCCTTGAATATTGTTACTACTTCTTTATCTTTCTAAAATCTGGCACATAGTGGAGGTTAAAGGGTTTAGCCCTGTGCCTGACATATAGTGTGCATTCAGTGAGTGCTAATTATTATTACTATTATTGGAACTACCAAACATTTTTTGAGCAAGTAAACATTTGCATGAATAACTAATTACCTAAATTATTCCTTTAGCAAATAAACAATGAACATAGGGACAACAGGCGACAGTCCTCCTCTCCTGCCAAACATCTCATTTCGAGGCAGCTGAACCATGAAGGAATTGCCAGCCCTTCTCTGTGCACATGTCTGCTCCCCTGTGGGACACAGAAACAGGAAGGGTATCCAATTCAGTGTTGGGGTTCCAGCCCACACTCCGTGCAGGCACGGTGATGGGCAGATTCTCCACACACGTGTGCGTGCAGAAAAGAACGAGTTGGTGTGGTGGTGGTGATGGGGGGTGTGTGTGTGTGTGGGTACTGCCTCTTATTCCTTCACAATGAAACCTGACTGCAAATGGCACAGGGTTGCAGAGAGGCTTTGGGTAACATCAGAGCATGACAAAGGATGAACACAGGCTTAAGGGTAAGTCACGCACGCAGGGTTCCAGAACATCAAAAAGGCCCTTGAACCTCTGTTGTATCCTGTTCCTCTGCCACCTTATCTTCACTGGAGGAAGATCCTGTGGCCTGGAGGTAGAAGGCATACGTTGGGGAAGAGTTTCCTCAGCCCCGTGGGCCAGAAGAGTGCTGCTTCCCTTGACCCACATGGCCTTGAGTGCCCATCAGCATTCAACGCCTCTGTCCACTTATTAGCCGCCCCTGTCGTCCACTCAAGTTGAGCCCTGAGCCCTTGTCTGAGCCTAATTCTTCATTTGCCTGCCTGGCTCCTGCCTCCCCCTGCCTAGTGCATTGATGGGTTTGTCTCCTTGGTAAGAAGACCCCCAGCACTCTCAATCTAGCTGCCTTGCTCAGAGAAGACCCTATCACAGGTTTTGGATTTCACTCTTTCAGCCCCACTGCCTGACTGGCTGACGTTACCCACTTCTTGGCAGGGTGGGGAGCAGGGGACAGCATGGCCACAAGCCTGTTGACCTAAGGCAGCACCTGCAACCACTCGCTAAGATGGCATTTTTCCCCCGAGCTGGCTCCTGCCTTGCCTAGCATAGTTACCGCAATCCTCCTTTTATGCCTCTAAAAGCTCTTACTCTCATTTTGTAGTTAAGTTTTCAGAGCCTTGCTCATTTAAGGCAATTTTGGTTTCTCTTTTATGGTAATTCTTAAACCATTAAGTGAAACTTGTTTGAAATGTCTGTCACTCTGTTATTACAGAAACAATATAACAAGAAATACATTTTCATGTAAGACTCTACGTAGCAGCCAGAAAAGATAAATTGTTCTCACACTTAAATATTTGAATTTGAAAATATCAAGACAAAGAGATGGAAAAAAATGAGCCAATAGATAAGGGGCATAGAGGATCAAATTGGGATCCAACTAATAGGAGCTGCTGAAAAAAGAGGACAGGAAAAACAGAAGAGGAAATTATTACGGAAATAATGTGGGGAAATTTCTCAGAGGTGAAGGACACAAGAGCTGAGATTCAGAGACGTCAGGACAATGAATGAAACAAGACTCACACCTAGAACTACATTGTGAGATAAGAGGTCCCCAAGGATAAAAAGAGCACCATAAAACTTCATGGAAGGTCAGATTCCTTATGAAGCAATAATAACAATGAATCCGGGTTTCTTTTTTAAAAAAGTTTTTTTTTTTTTTTTTTTTTTTTTTTTTGGAGCCTGGAGTGCGGTGGCGTGATCTCACCTCACTACAACCTCCACTTCCCAGGTTCAAGCAATTCTCCTGCCTCAGCCTCCTGAGTAGCTGGGACTACAGGCGTGCACCACCATGCCTGGCTCATTTTTGTATTTTTAGTAGAGACGGGGTTTCGCCAGGCTGGTCTCCAACTCCTGACCTCATGTAATCCACTCGCCTCACCCTCCCAAAGTGCTGAGATTACAGGCATGAGCCACCGTGGCCAGCCCAAATATTTTTTCTTTTTTGCTGGCAAGTATGAAAAGCAAGAATCAGGATTTTTCAATAGGAAAATCAATGTAAAGGGGAATAGATCAGTGCCTTCAAAGTTTTAAGGGAATTTGATTTGCAACCAAGGATTCAATGACCAGCCCCATTATCAGTCAAGTAGAAAGGCAGAATAAGTAAACTTCTAATCATAAAGGATTCAGAAGTTTTACCTACCACACACTTCTGTGTAGGATGTCATTTAGTGGGTATGCTCTGGCGAAATAAAGAAAAATCTAGATGGCAACCTAAGTCTCAGAAATTGTGTCTGAACCCAGGAAAGCATGAAGTCCCCAAATGATAACTGTCCAGACTGAAGGAGGAGGACAGGGGATGTAGAAAGTAGACCTTGGGGAGGACAAAAAATCTCAACAGAATGCCCGCTGGGAGGGAAAGTCAGGGGGAAATTGAGAATGTGATAAAGTCAAATAGTGCAAGAAAAAAAAAAAGCATTTTGAAATCCAGATCAAAGAAAAGTATCACAAAAAAGCAAACATAAACAGATATAATACTGGCTGGACAAAGAACCAGAGGTGTATGGTGTCAATAATGTAAGCATTGTTTATTGGTTTTACAATCAATCTATAAGCAAAGCAGGGAAGACTTAATTAGAATTATGAAACAGAATGAGGAAGCTATCAGTAGAATGTAAAAATATATACAACAAAGTCTTGGAGAGAAAAGGAAGGAGGAGAGGAGGAGGAAGGCTGAGGCACCAACTGCCTCTTATAAAGTATTGGTGGGTGATACTAGTAGATGAACAAGAGGCAGTCTAAGCCTATTTCTGAAAGTGACAATTGTAGCCAAAATAGTGATATAGCTGTGTTGGGAGAATGAGAGGAAGGGAGATGGAGGAGGGGTGTAAGTGAGCTAAGTCGTTTTCCAATGTAGGAGGAAGTCAATGAGTATTCATTTAAAATGTGAAATTAAAAACCGACTGGGCGCAGTGGCTCACACCTATAATCCCAGCACTTTGGGAGACCGAGGTGGGCGGATCACCTGAGGTCAGGGGTTCAAGACCAGCCTAGGCAACATGGTGAAACCCCATCTCTACTAAAAATACAAAAATTAGCTGGATGTGGTAGTGTGCACCTGTAGTCTCAGCTACTTGGGAGGCTGAGGCAGGAGAATCGCTTGAACCTGGGAGGGGGAGGTTGCAGTGAGCCAAGATCGTGAGACTGCACTCCAGCCTGGCAACAGAGCAAGACTCTGTCTCAAAAAAATAAAAAAGTAAAAAAAAAAAAAAAAAAAAAAAAAAAACAGCAGTACTTACTTAGGGACATGCAGAAAACATTCAGAGAAAACATCTAAAAGGTGGGAAGTGGTTGCTCTGGGGATTGAAGAACAGGGGATTCTGTTGTTTGACTTTTAAAAGCATCTTAAATGAAAGCACAGTTATATCCTATATGTTCTCTACTTGAATGGATGTAAGCATGTTAATAAATTGGAGATTTCTCAAATACAGCTAGGGGTTGGAATGAGAAGGAAACCGGCTTCAGTTGCAGTTAGCTGCACTGATGTGGAGCCCCCTTCCCTCTGTAGTTAAAGAGGAGCAGTGACGCCCATATTTGTTTGGTGGGATCCAGGGGGTTGGGTTATTCTACATCTACTATTTCATTCTATCCTCTTCCCAACCCTACAAGTTGGGAATGTGAGGGTGGGGACTAGGTCTCCTCATTTTACATACAGGATCCAGGCTTAGGAGGGTAAGTAACTTGTCAGAATGTGAAATGGCCTACTTCTGCAGCCGTGGTGCTAGGACAGGTGCGTGGTGCATTCGTGTTGAGATCTGCCAGTCCTGAAATCAGCAGGGCAAGAGCGGGTGGTACTGAGAACAGGACAGACAGGGAAGGCTAGGCAGGGCTCTGCAGGGGCAACTCTCATTGTGGTTTCATTCCCAAGAGCACACAAAGCCAAAATTCAAATACATGCTGTCTCTATATGACCCCCATGACACATCTATCTTTTTAATCAAATTATTGTCAAAACAACATAACAATGACTTTAAAGGAATGTGTTTAAATCACCCATAATCCTTCCCATGCCTGTGCACAATTAGATTTTTTGTGATCCTTTTCTAGTCTTTGTCTGTATTATACATAATTCTACACAGTTCTGATCCTCATGTACATATAATTTTGTAAGCATTCTACCTCTAATAAATGGTGTTTCTTGTTTCTACATAGTCTGCATAATTACTTGTTTTAATGGCTACATATTATGCAGGATCATTTTTAATTAACTACAATACCCTAGGTTAACTGTTCATTATAATGCCAACGATATCTTTATTCTTTAACCTTCATTTTGCTTTTATATAAGGCTGTTCCATTTACAGAAGGTATTCTTATCCAGCTCATAACTTCAGAGCATATAATGGAGGCTGGTATAATTATCTCCACTTTGCAGATGGGAAAACTGAAGTCTGGCATGATCGAGCATCTTGCCCAACATCAGACAGCCAGCAAGGATGGGACACAGCAGAAACCTTCCTCCAGGACTTTCTCTCCAAGGCCAGTGTTCCTGACATTGGTCATCTCTTGGCACATTCTCCCTGAGCCACACATCTTCCCAAGAAATAATTATTACCACCCCCATTTTTATAGGTGAGGAAGCTGCGGCCCAGAGAGGCAAGGTAACTGAGGTCACATAGCAGAACCAGAAGTCAAATTCAGGCAAGCTGACTCCAAAGCCAGATCTCGTCCCAACAATCTACATGGCCTCCCCAGACCCCTCCCTCTCAGAGTGCCTCTCTTGTTTTTCCGCATTCTCATTGCTTCCACCACCTGCTCTGTCTCGGCAGGTGGCAGCCCTCAGGTCAGTGCCGGGCTGTCTACATTCATTTTAGAGGAACCCAGAGGCTCAACCCAGAGCCAGCTGCAGGGGAGGCATGCTTCTTGGGCAGAGTCCATGGGTGAGTTGGTTTTTTTTCTTTTGTTTTCTTTCATTTGGTTGATACCTGTGATAAAATTACATAAGATTTACCATTTTAACCTTTTTTTTTTTTTTTGAGATGGAGTCTCCCTCTGTTGCCCAGGCTTGAGTGCAGTGGCACGATCTTGGTTCACTGCAACCTCCACCTCCTGGGTTCGAGTGGTTCTCCTGTTTCAGCCTCCTGAGTAGCTGGGATTACAAGCATGCGCCACCAGGCCTGGCTTTTTTTTTTTTTTTAAGTAAAGATGGAGTCTAACTATGTTGGCCCAGCTGGTTTTGTATTGTTTTGTTTTTGTTTTTGAGACAGAGCCTTGCTCTGTCACCCAGGCTGGAGTGCAGTGGTGTGATCTCAGCTCACTGCAAGCTCTGCCTCTAGGGTTCAAGTGATTCTCCTGCCTCAGCCTCCCGAGTAGCTGTGATTACAAGCACCTGCCACCATATCCAGCTAATTTTTTGTATTTTTAGTAGTTACAGGGTTTTGCCATATTGCCCAGGCTGGTCTCGACCTCCTGAGCTCAGGTGATCCACCAGCCTTGGCCTCCCAAAGTGTTGGGATTACAGGCCTGAACCACTGCCAGTACATTCACATTGACATATGACTATTGCCACCCTCCAGCTCTAGAACTTTTTCTACCTCCTGAAACTGAAATTCTATAACATTAAACAGTTCTCCATTCTCCCTTCCCTTCCCACCAGCCCCTGACAACTACCATTCTATTTTGTCTCTAGGAGTTTGACAACTCTAAGTACTTGATATAAGTAGAATCATACAATATTTCTCCTGTGTGTCTGGCTTATTTCACTTAGTATGAAGTCCTCAAGGTTTATCTATGTTGCAGCATGTGTCAGAATTTTTTTTTGAGACAGAGTCTCACTCTGTTGCCCAGGCTGGCATGCAGCGGTGTAATGTCGGCTCACTGCAGCCTCTGCCTCACCCTCCGAGTTCAAGTGATCCTCCCACCTCAGCCTCCTGAGTAGTTGGGACCACAGGTGCACACCATCATGCCTGACTATGTTTTTGTATTTTTGATAGAGACAGGGTCTCACCATGTTGCCCAGGCTGGTCTCAAGCTCTTGAGCTCAAGTGATCTGCCTGCCTCAGTCTCTGAAAGTGCTGGGATTACAGGCATGAGCCACCATGCCAGGCTCATTGTTTTTTTAAGTGGAATAATATTCTATGGTATGTATATACTACATTTTGCTTATCCTTTCATCCATTGATGGTCATTTGAGTTGTTTTCCCTTTTTGGCTGTTGTGAATAATGCTACTATGAACATTGGTATGCAGTTATCTTCTATGTTTGAGTGTCTGCTTTCAATTTTTTGGGGTATGATATGGTTTGGCTCTGTATCCACACTCAGATTTCACATTGAATTGTGATCCCAAGTGTTGGAGGTGGGACCTGGTGAGAGGTGATTGGATCATGGAGGTGGTTTCTAATGGTTTAGCACCATCCCCCAGTGCTGTCTCCTGATAGAGTTCTCATGAGATCTGGTTAACAAGTACGTAGCACTTCCCCCTTTGCTCTCTCTCTCCTGCTGCCATGTGAAGATGTGCTGTCTTCCCCTTCGCCTTCTGCCATGATTGTAAGTTTCCTGAGGTCTCCCTAGCCATGCTTCCTGTACAGCCTGTTGAACTATAAGCCAGTTAAACCTTTTTTTCTTTATAACTTACCCAGTCTCAAGTAGTTCTTTATAGCAGTGTAAGAACAGACTAATACAGGGTATATATCCAGAAGTAGATGAGTTTTTAAAAACAAATCAAAACTCTCCTACTGTGTTACCAGCTTTGCAGGGGGCAGGGAGTGGGAAAAGAACACTGTAAGAGTGGATGGTGGGAGACATTATTTGCAAATCATATCTGATAAGAGACTTGTATCCAGAATATAGAAAAAAAAAACAAACTCTCAACTCAATAATAAAAAGACAAATAACCCAATTAAAAAATGGGCAAAGGATCTGAATAGACATTTCTCCAAGGATGATATGCAAATGGCTAATAAGCATATGAAAAGATGCTCTGTGTCATTAGTCAACAGGGAAATGCAAAACAAAACCACAGTGAGATACCACTTCACACCCACTAGGATGGCTAGAATAAAAAAGTTGGACAAGGATGTAGAGGAATCAGAATCTTCATGTACTGCTGGTGTAATGTGAAATGATACACTTGCTTTAAAAAAGTCTGGCAGTTCATCTCATGGGTTTTTTTTTTGTTTTTTGCTTTGAGACAGAGTCTCACTCTGTCGCCCAGGCTGGAGTGCAGTGGCGCTCCGCCGCCTCCCAGGTTCACGCCATTCTCCTGCCTCAGCCTCCCAAGTAACTGGGACTACAGGCGCCTGCCACCACGCCTGGCTACTTTTTTTGTATTTTTAATAGAGACAGGGTTTCACCGTGTTAGCCAGGATGGTCTCGATCTCCTGACCTCATGATCCGCCCACCTCGGCCTCCCAAAGTGCTAGGATTACAGGCATGAGCCACTGCACCCAGCCCATCCCATGGTTAAATATAGTTACCATATGACCCAGCAATTGCTCTCCTAGGTATATGCCCAAAAGAACTGAAAACTATTTGTTTGAAAACAGGCTCAGTTTGTTCATAACAGCACTGTTCACAATAGCCAAAAGGTAGAAACAATCTAAACACTCGACTATAAGTAGATAAACAAAATGTTACATCCATGGAATATTATTCAACCAAGAGAAGAAATAAAGTATAGCAGCCGTGTTGATAACTGCCCAAACTTGGAAGCAACCAAGATGTCCTTCAGTAGGTGAAGGGAGAAATAAACTGTGGTATATCCAGACAATGAAATATTGTTGACATGCTATTAAGTCAAAGAAGCTAATCTGAAAAGGCTACATGCTGCATTATTCTAACTACATGACATTCCAGAAAAAGCAAAACTATGGAGACAGTAAAAATATCAATAGTTACTTCGGGGGAGGGACAAATAGCAAAACAGAGAGGATTTTAAGGGCAGTGAAACTATTCTGTATAATACTGTAATGGTGAATACCTGCCAATGCCATTATGCACTTGTCAGCATCTATAGAATGTCCACCAACAGTGAATCCTAATGTAAACTATGGACTTTAAGTGATAATAATGTGTCCATAGAGTTTCACCAGTTCTAACAAATGTACCACTCTGGTGCCAATGTTGACAGTGGGGTAGGCTATGCATGTGTGGGGTTGAGGAAATTCTTTGTACTTTCTGCTCATTTTTGCTGTGAACCTAAAACTGTTCTACAAACCAAGTCTAAAAAAAAAATGGAATGAAGTGTCGAGACATGCTACAACATAGATAAATCCTGAAACCATCATGCCACGTGAAAAAAAGCCCGTCACAAAAGGCCACATATGATATGATTCGATTTATATGAAATGTCCAGAATAGGGAAATTGATAGAGACAGACACCCGACTCGTGGCTGCCAGGGGCAGGAGGGTGTGGAGTGAACGAGAGGGGAAGTGACAGCTAAAAGGTATGGGTTTCTTTTTGAGGCAATGAAAATATTCTAAAATTGACTATACTGAGAGTTGTATGTATTTGTGAATATATTAATTCTAAAAATCACTGAATCATACTCTTTAAATGGGTGAATTATATGGTATGTAAATTATATCTCAATGAAGCTGTTTTAAAAAAAGTGGTGGGGTGGAGGTGGGCATAGTGGTTCATGCCTATAATCCCAGCACTTTGGGAGGCTGAGGCAGGAGGATTGTTTGAGCCCAGGAGTTTGAGACTAGCCTGGGCAACACAGCAAGACCCCATCTCTACAAAAAATACAAAAATTAGCCAGGCAGGGTAGTGCAAGCCTGTAGTTCCAGCTGCTCAGGAGGCTGAGACAGGAGGATCATCTGAGCCTGGGAGATCAAGGCTTCGGTAAGCTGTGACTGCACCACTGCACGCCAACCTGGGCAGAGACCCTGTCTTTCAAAAAAAAAAAAAAAAAAAAAAAAATCAGTCAGGACTGCAGCCTCCCAGAAGTCCCTGCTATTAGCTTCACCTGTGGCTAAGGGGCTGACCGCCCCTCTCTCCCCCACCACCCTACCACCTTTGACCACTTTGACTCTCTACTGAGGGGTGGGGGTGAGGTTTCTGCTGTGAGGGCTCATCAGTATAAACACAGCTCAACTTAGCTGCTTTACAGGTGTTCTCATCTCAAATGGGCACCTAGGCAAGCCACACCCTTTCTGTCATAACATTATGACAGAGACCATTATGGATGAGACACCGCTGACCTACTGCCATTGAATCAGCAAAATGGGTGGCCTGAGAGAAAGGCAGACAGCTCTCATGCAGCGAATGATCCGGAAGACTTTCCCCCCCTTTTCCAGCCAGGAGAAGGCAGCCAACCTTACAGTCCTCCCTCAGCCTTGAGGCAAGTGCAGGCCCAGGCTGGTTCCTGAGGCCCTCGAGCCTGTAACTTGACCGTTAGAGTTAAGAAAGAAAAGTTACAAAAGTTTAGGCTGGAAGAGTCCTTGGATGTCATCCAGAGAGTGGCTTCTAGACTTTTAGGTTTCACATCCCATATCATTCTAAAATATCCAGGGACACTGACAAGGAACATTACTGAATCATTAAATGTCATTATTGGATTTTTGTAAAAGAATAATTGAAAAGATAGAATGTCAGAATAAAAGAAAACCATTTAAATGGAGCAATTCAACATTATGAAAAACTCATTACCTTTCTCTCCTTTCCCTTCCCACTCCTCCTCTTTCCCCAGTAGTGAAAACTTGCCAAATACAAGTGAAAACTTTATCCCTGAAACGGGATGGCTTATGGACCCAGGCTTTAGGTATCACTCTCCATTCGGCACTGGGCTCTCCTGGAAACCAGCTTCTAAATCAGCAGGATTTTAGCACCAGCCAGACTAAGTTCAAATTCTGCTTCTGCAATTTACTGGCTATAGATTTTTGCAAGTTACTTATCTTCTCTGAATCTCAAGTCCCTTATTTGTAGAATAATTATTATCTCAAAAATTTGTGTGTGAGAATTACCACAAAAGAAAAATATGAGAGTCCTCGGCACATAGTAGGCACTAAGCGTCATTTCTGTGCCCTCTGGTGGTGAAAGACAGTCTCTGAGATAAGTCATTTCATTTTCCTGACATTTTAGTTGATAAAAAGTTCTTCCCAAGGTATAGGTAAACCTGCGTCCCTATATATCTGCTCATGGATCTCAGACATCTACTTTAGGGTTACACGGAACAAATCTCATCTTTCTGTCATGTGACACATTTTACTTTCCTTTCTTAGGTTCCTTTTTTTCTTCCATTCTCCAGACTACATATGCCTTCTCTGTCAATCATTTCTTAGAGAAGTCCTCATTGTCCTGCTTGTATTAGTCAGCTATTGGAAGAATAATGCTATGTAACAAGTCTCTTCAAAAATTCAATGGAAAAAAAACCCAGAAACTCAGTGGAAAAAAACAAAGAGCTCAATGGTACACTGCCTTAACCTGGGCTTGGTGGAGCTTGACTCTGGGCTTCAGATTGGGTCCAGGTCTGTTCCAGATGTCTGTCTTCCCAAGATTCCCCAGAGTATGTTCTTTTAATGGGAAAAGTCAGGAGCACACGGGGATATTCCCAGCTGCATAAGCACATTTCTAGCCCTTGCCACCTTCACACACTATTGGTTAAAGCAAAGTTACAAGGTGAAGCCGCCATGGTAGAAGAGTGGATGTAGATTATGAGGGAGTGAAAAATTGATTGACTCTTTTTCTATTGGACACACTCTTGCAAAGTCTCGTGGGTTAGTGGGGAGTAGGAGGCTTTGGAGAAAGGAGGAAGGCCTTGCAATGGTCTGGCCCCTACCTACCATTCTGCTTCCTACTCACTCATTAGCTGTAATGAGTTTGTTGTTGTTGAAAACACAGTCTCACTCTGACAACCAGGCTAGAGTGCAGTGGCATGATCTTGGCTCACTGCAACCTCCGCCTCCCACAGTAGCTGGGACTACAGGCATGTGCCACCACACCCAGGTTCAAGTAATTCTTGTGCCTCAGCCTCCCAAGTAGCTGGGACTACAGGCATGTGCCACCACACCCAGCTAATTTTTGTGTTTTTAGTAGAAACAGGATTTTACCATGTTGGCCTCAAACTCCTGAGCGCAAGTGATCTGCCCACCTCGGCCTCCCACAGTGCTGGGATTATAGGCATGAGCCACCAGCCCAGCAGGTTTGTTCCATTTTTTTTTTCCGAAGGTCTAATCTCTTTGCTGCCTCAGGGCCTTTGCATGTGCTGTTCCTTTGTGCTTTAGAATGTGCTTTGAATGGAAAATTCTTCCCCTAGCCACTTTCCCTACCTCAAAATGGGCTCCTTCTCATGTTTAAAACAGGACTTAACTGCCACATCCTCAAAAAGACATCTTTATGACCATGAAATTCAAGTAAGTCTCTTAGTGTTCTCTAGCAAAGGGATCCTGTTTACTTTCCTACTGACTCTTTACCTTATTTGTAATTATTTCTCTTTCTCCATTAGACTCCAAGCTTCGTGAAGGCAAAGATGGTATGTGGTTTGCTCATTGTTGCATCCTGAGTGCTCAGCACAGACCCCAGTAGATGCTTATACATAGTTTTTGTTGTTGTTGTTTTTATGAGATGGAGTATGGTTCTGCTGCCCAGGCTGGAGTGCAATGGTGTGATCTTGGCTCACTGCAATCTCCGCCTCCTAGGTTCAAGCGATTTTCCTGCCTCAACCTCCCAAATAGTTGGGATTACAGGCACACACCACCACACCTGGCTAATTTTTGTATTTTTCGTAGAGACAGGGTTTCACCATGTTGGCCAGGCTGGTCTCGAACTCCTAACCTCAGCTGATCCACCTGCCTTGGCCTCCCAAAGTGCTGGGATTATAGGCATGAGCCACTGTTCCCAGCCAATACATAGTTATTGAGTGAAGGAATACAGAATTAAATGCAAAGAATAGATGAATGGATGAATTCCATCAGGTCTTTCTCTTTCCCTTTGTTCAATGATAAAATGTGAAAAAGCAAAGGTAACATAAAGCTGCTCTCTTCACAAAGCTACTGCTCTCTCTCCTTCATATAGAACCAGTTACCAGCTGGTCCTAATGACAGGAGCATGGCTTGGAGAAGGCTCTTCATCTTTCCCAGGGTGCATGACCTTTGCCACCACTGCTTGACTATTTTTTAAATAAGGATTTGCTTGCATGACTTATTTTGCATGGAGAGTTACAGAGAGGAATTCACGCTCTCTGACCACACATTCACTGTCTAGGTAGATGACCAGATGTGCGCCAGGTGGTTTGGGATCAAAAATACATCACCAATAATTCACCAGGGAGATAATTGACAAGGGTTGGTGTAGGGGAACTACAAATAAATGAAGGTCAGTGACACAAACCACTGCTGGAGAGGCTGGGATGTTCAGCAGTTGATGGCAGTATCACTATATCACCTGCCATTAATGCCCATTCCAATCCCCTCTTCAAAATCCTTCCCTCTCCTCCCTCAGAGTCCTTCAATCAGACTTTGCCCTTCATCATCCCCACAAGCCACTCAAGTTTTGGTCTTTTGTGTCTGTGTCCTTTTGAAAACACCCGGACCTATTTAATGACATCCTCTGTAGCCTATAAGTCCAGAAAAATTAGCACAGTTTGAGTCCCAACTCTCTCTCTGCCCCTTACCAACTGGATGGCACAGGCAGGTGACTTAACGTCTTCAAACCTCATGTCCCACCTCTGATGAATGAGCATAGTCAAACATATTTACTGAGCAATGATCAGGATTCACTGAGACAGGATAACATTAAATGCTTCCTAAACTATAAAGGACAATTGAAATATTAGTGGTATGATTTCTCTTCTTCAGTCAAGTAGGGCTGTGCTATGGAGCACAAAGGGTTAAAGATTCTGGAAGTGAAAAACTCTCTACAACAAAACAGAAGAGAAAATAATGCCCACTTCCGGATGCACTTGAAGGACAGATTGCTTAGGATGGGATTGCAATTGGGTCTCCAAGTGGGAGAAATGATTGCTGCCCTCATCAATATTACTGCCGGCTAAATCTACATGGGACGCGATCAGGTAATTGAGGTCCCAAATTTAGTTTTTATCCAGATGCCAAGATTAATAAGAATGGCTTCTTGGAATTAACTCTTTGTAGCTTTCTAATGCATAATGCACTTCGGAGTTGACAATAACATTTTAGGCCTGAACATTTGGAAGGTAAAGATCTATTGTCTGATTTAGCTAGTCCAAATGTTAACATGGTCAAGGTCACAGGATTTCTGTATAGTTGTCAGCTCTGGTTTGACTCCAGGAAAGGCTCACCTGTATGAACCCCTGGACAGCCATTTCCAAGAGGTTGTGACAAGTCAGGTACACTGAGATACAGGACAGTGATGACTAGGGGCAATTCACCTTAGATGCTATAGAACCACCACCACCACCACCACCACCACCACCACCACAAATTAACCACACACACACAACTAAAACATTCAGAAATACTCTGTTGTTAGGCAGTGGCATTTATGTCATTAATGCAATCAATATTTACTGAATTTTTAAATCATGTACCTTGCCCAATGCATGTCTTCCATTTGGCTACTCCTGAGTTGCATATTTTATTACAAACTGGAAACAGCGTTTTCCTGAGTTCTGAAAGTCATTCTATTCAATTATTGAACCTGGGGAGGGGTGATTGGAACTCCCAAAATTGTAGTCGGCTGGGTAGAAATGTGAGTCGCCTGGGCACTCCATTTATGGCTGGTGTCTGAAGTGGGAGCAGTGTTATGGGACTGAGCCTTTAACCTCTCAGGCCTGGGCTAACTTTGGATAGTTCATGTCAGAATTGAATTGGATTACTGGCCGTGCAGTTGGCATCAAAGAACTTGAGAAGTGGTATTGGAAAAGATACCATGTATTTGGTGTCAAGAAGAAAAAAATATCTCGTATTAATAAAGAAAAAATATGACCGTGTCAGTAGACACAGAATAAATACTTTAAAAAATTCAATACCCTTTCGTGATGAAAACACTTTACAAGTAGAAGGAAACCTTCATTAACCTTGATAAGGGCATCTATGAAAGTGCCTTCACCATCATCATACTGAATGGCAAAAGACTGAAGGCTTTCCCCTTAAAGATCAGGAAGCAGACAAGCACTTCCACTCTTGCCATTTTTATTTGGCATTGTACTAGAGGTTCTGGCCAGGGCAATTAAATGGGGGTGGGGGAAGGCAGGGGTGTGACACAACTACATTGGACACAACTATATTACAAAGCTATAGTAATCTAACCAGTGTGATACTAGCATAAGGATAAATGGTAAAAATATAATTGGGAGTTCAGAAATAAACCCACACATCTATTGTCAACTGATTTTTGACAAACATGCCAAGGCCATGTAATGGTGAAAGAATAGTCTTTCCAATAAATGTTGCCAAGACAACTAGATATCCACATGCAAAAAAATAAAGTTGGGTCCCCACCTCATACCACAAACATTAATTCAAAATGGATCAAATACCTAAATGTAAGAAACCAGTTCTTAGAATGAAACATAGGTGAAAATTTTTGTGACCTTGTATAAGGCAAAATTTTCTTAGATCCCCAAAAGCACAAACAAAATAAAACATAGATAAATTGGATTTCATCAAAATTTAAAACTTTTGTGCCTCAAAGAACACTGTCAAGAAATTGAAAAGACAGTCTATGGAATGGGAGAAAATATTTACAAATCATAGATATGAGTCCAGAACATACAAAGAATCCACAATATATAAAG
The DNA here is from genome assembly GCF_001698545.2 of Rhinopithecus bieti. Taxonomy (NCBI): domain Eukaryota; kingdom Metazoa; phylum Chordata; class Mammalia; order Primates; family Cercopithecidae; genus Rhinopithecus; species Rhinopithecus bieti. The sequence goes on from NW_016805645.1 coordinate 310,039, forward strand.
ACCTCTTACAAGTCAACAACAAAAAGACAAACAGGCCAGACACAGTGGCTGACACCTGTAATCCCAGTGCTCTAGGAGGCTGAGGCTTAAGGATCACTTGAAACCAGGAGTTGGAGACAAACCTGGGCAACAAAGCAAGACCCTGTCTCTACAAAAAATTTAGAAATTAGCTGGGCATGGTGGCATATACCTCTAGTCCCAGCTACTTGGGAGGATAAGGTGGGAAAATCACTTCAGCCCAGGAGTTTGAGGTTGCAGTGAGCTATGATTGTGCCACTGCACTACAGCCTGGGTGACAAAGCAAGATCCTATCTCTAAAAAGGAAAACAAAACAAAACAAACAACCCAATGAAAAATTAACAAAGAACTTGAATAGACATATCTCCAAAGAGCATATACAAATGGCCAACAAGCATATGAAAAGATGCTCAGCATCACTAGCCAGGGAAATGAAAATTAAAATTACAATGAGATATCACTTCACACCCACAAGGATGACTATAATAAAAAAGACAAACAATGACAAGTGTTGGTGAGAATGTGGAGAAATTGCAACCCTAATAAATTGCTGGTAGGAATGTATAATGGTTCAGCCACTGTAAAAAACGTGTGGCAGTTCCTCGAAAAGTTAAACATAGAATTATCACGTGACCCAGCAATTCACCTCCTAGCTGTGTACCTGAAAAGAATTGAAACAAGTGTTCAGACAAAAATTTGTACACAGATGTTCATAGGTGCACTACTCAAAATAGCCAAAAGGTGGTAACAACCCCTATGCCTGTCAACTGATGAATGGATAAACAAAATTTAGTATATCCATACAATGGAACATTATTCAGCCATAAAAAGCAATGACGCATTGATATATGCTACAACATGGATGAACCTTGAAAACATTATGCTAAGTGAAAGAAGCAGAAAGAAAAGGCCACATATTGCATGATTCCATTTACATGAAATGTCCATGGGCAAATCCAGAGAGATAGAAAGCAGATTGTTTGCCAGGAGCTAGGGGTAAGAGAATGAGGAGCAGGTATGGGGTTTCTTTTGGGGGTAATATATTGAGAAATTAGATCATGGTGATGGTTACATGGCATTATGCTAAAAAAAAATAATAACTGAACTCAATACTCGAAAGTGGTTAAAATGATGATTTTGTTATGTAAATTTTACCTCCATTTCTTGTTTTTTCGAGACAGAGTCTTGCCCAGGCTGGAGTGCAGTAGTGTGATCTTGGCTTACTGCAAGCTCTGCCTCCCGGGTTCACGCCATTCTACTGCCTCAGCCTCCCGAGTTAGCTGGGACTACAGGCACCCGCCACCACACTCAGCTAATTTTTTTTAGTAGAGACGGGGTTTCACCGTGTTAGCCAGGATGGTCTTGATCTCCTGACCTCATGATCTGCCCACCTTGGCCTTCCAAAGTGCTGGGATTACAGGCGTGAGCCACTGCGCCTGGCTTTTTTTTTTTTTTTTTTTTTTTTTTGAGATGGAGTCTTGCTGTGTTAACTACGCCAGAGTGTGTGGCACAATCTCAGCTCACTGCAGCCTCTGTCCCACGGGTTCAAGTGATTCTCCTGCCCCAGGCTCCTGAGTAGCTGGGATTACAGGCAAACACCACCACACCTGGCTAATTTCTGTATTTTTAGTAGAGACAGAGTTTCGCCATGTTGGCCAGGCTGGTCTCAAACTCCTGACCTCAGGTAACCCACCTTCCTTGGCCTCCCAAAGTGCTGGGATTAAAGGCATGAGCCACAATACCTGGACCATTTCTTCTTCTTTAATTTAAGAGAAGTAAAAAATAAATGGCAGGTCAAGATTCATTTGCTTGTAGAATCAGAGTTCCCAACAATAAAAGGAATCAAACTCTCGACTCCCTGCCATAAGATTCCTGCTAAACCCCTGATTCTGTTTTGTAATTTTGTTGTAGTTGCAGTTGGAAGACATCATATGTAACCATGTCATGACTTTTGTATTAGTCCATTCTCACGTTGCTATGGAGTACCCGAGCCTGCATAATTTGTAAGGGAAAGAGGTGTAACTGACAGCTCTGGATGACTGGGAAGGCCTCAGGAAACTTACAATCACAATGGAAGGCACGTCTTCACAGGGTGGCAGGAGAATGAGTGCCAGCAGAGGAAATGCCAGACACATAAAACCATCAGATCTCATGAGACTCAATATCTTGAGAACAGCATGAGGGAAAAACCATCCCCACGATTCAATTACCTCTACCTGTTCCTGCCTTTGACAGGTGGGGATTATAGGGATTACAATTCAAGGTGAGATTTGGGTGGGGACACAAAGCCAAACCATATCAACTTTGATCGCCCATGGCTGTCTCTTTCCTGCTTCATGGAGGCAGGGGCAGAGTCCAGATCCTAAAGTCTATCACAGTGCCAAGGAAACACTGAAAGTAGTGAGACGTCAACATTTAAAGAAGTCATGGAGACAGACAGTTAACAATTGACCTAGGGAGGAAATAAGACAACCTTTATTCCTGTCCACACCTAATGGTCCCTGTTTGAGTAACAATATGAGTAGGAAAAAAAAAAAAAAAAAAAAAACCCCCCCCCCCAAGCACATGGAACACAGAAAACAATCTGGATTCCCTCTTTTAAGGCATCAGGACTGAAAAAGAAAACCTCCTGATCAGGTGCAATGAATGCCAAGGTTACGGAAGGGAAATCACGTTGATTTTTGAAATGTGAAGACTCATCCACTCAGAACACTGGGAGCTCTTAAAAGCAGAAGGAACTATTTCCATGAAGGAATCAGGCAGCCTTTCAGGGGTTCTGATGATAGAGCTTGGAATGCTGATTTCAGAGCAAGTAGGAAAAAAACCAAAAGCCAAAACTATACTTCACCACCTGACATATCACCCTTTTCCTCAGGCGTGGCTAAGCCCCGCTCTCAGATTCTCAGACACTTAACTCATCTTTTTCCTTCATCACTGCGAAAATAAATCTTGGGGTATGGGCTACAGTTTTAGCCATATCAGAATCTCACAATTACTCAGAGTCTCCTTGGGGTTCAGCCTGTGACCTTTTGGTTCTATACCTGGGTTCAGTCCCACAGCTGCCTGCGGTTCTTCAACCATTCATGTCCCTGGGTGTTTGCAAAGCAGCATCATTCCTGTTGGCTAACTCCTATTACTCTGCCAAGACTCAGCTGAGAATTCCTCCCTAGAGAGAAGTCCTTCCTGACCACCGCTTCTCCATTAACTGCATTCTAGAGGCCACTCCATCATAGTCCACCTCTTATTTCCTATCTTTTCCCCACACATGACTGTGAACGCCCTGAAGGCAAAGGATCTCTGAGTGGACTGCCTTTATTTAAATCAATAAACCTCTAGGGCGTGTTTCTTCTCTGTAAAATAAGGGGATTGGGCAAGATCATTGATATGATCTAAATAAAGCCCACAGAATATTTATCTTAAACAAACTTTCTTTCTTTTTCTTTCTCTTTCTCTCTCTCTCTTTCTTCTTTCTTTCTTTCTTGAGACAAGGTCCTGGCTGGGCGTGATGGCTCATGCCAGCAATCCCAGCACTTTGGGAGGCCAAGGTGAGCAGATCACTTGAGGCCAGGAGATTGAGACCAGCCTGGCAAACATGGTGAAACCCTGTCTCTACTAAAAATACAAAAAAAATTAGCCAGGCGTGGTGGTGGACACCTGTAGTCCCAGCTACTTGGGAGGCTGAGGCAGGAGAATCGCTTGAACACAGGAGGCAGAGGTTGCAGTGAGCCAAGATCACGCCACTGCACTCCAGCCTGAGCGACAGAGTGAGACTCCATCTCAAAAAAAAAAAAAAAAAAAAAGAGAGAGATAAGATCACCCAGGCTGGAGTGCAATGGTGCTATCATAGCTCACTGCACCCTTTAACTCCTGGGTTCAAGAGATCCTCCCACCTCAGCCTCCTGAGTAGCTGGGACTACGGTCATATGTCATCATGCCTGGTCGTTTTGCTGTTTCGTTTTGTTTTTGTTTTTTGTGACAGAGTCTCACTCTGTCTCCCAGGCTGGAGTGCAGTGGCGTGATCTCGGCTCACTGTAACCTCTGCCTCCTGGGTTCAAGCGATTCTCCCGCCTCAGCCTCCTGAGTAGCTGGGACTACAGGTGCCCGCCACCACACCCGGTTGATTTTTGTATTTTTAGTAGAAATGGGGTTTATACCCAGCTAATTTTTTGTATTTGTAGCAGAGATGGGGTTTCACCGTGTTAGCCAGGATGGTCATGATCTCCTGACCTCATGATCCACCTACCTTGGCCTCCCAAAGTGCTGGGATTATAGATGTAAGCCACCGTGCCTGGCTGCCTTGCTTTTTTATATGTAATTTTTTGTGGAGATGTGGTTTTGCTATATTGCTCAGGTTGGTCTCAAACTCCTGGCCTCAGTCATTCTTCCCATGTCAGCCTCCCAAAATGCTGGGATTACAGGCATGAGCCACCACGCCCAGCCTAAATGAGTTTTGTTTGTTTGTTTTGAGACGGAGTTTCACTTCTGTCACCCAGACTGGAGTGCAGTGGCGCCATCTCAGCTCACTGCAAGCTCCGCCTCCCAGGTTCAAGTGATTCTCCTGTCTCAGCCTCCTGAGTAGCTGGGATTACTGGCACCTGCGACCACGCCCAGGTAATTTTTGTATTTTTAGTAGAGACAGGGGTTTTGCCATATTGGCCAGGCTGGTCTCAAACTCCTGACCTTAGGTGATCTGCCCACCTTGGCCTCCCAAAGTGCTGGGTAAGCCACCACACCCAGCCTAAGCACCTTTTTAAATTGGGAAAGTTTATATTAAAATCTTGAATTCTAGTCTGGGCTCTGTGATTCATACCTGTAATCCCAGTGCTCTGGGAAGCCAAGGTAAGTGGATTGCTTTGAACTCAGGAGTTTGAAACCAGCTTGGCCAACAGGGCGAAACCCTATCTCTACAAAAATTAGCCAGGTATTGGTAGCTCACACCTGTAGTCCTAGCTACTAAGGAGGATGAGGCAAGATAATTGTTTGAACCCGGGAAGCAGAGGTTGCAGTGAACCAAGATCGCACCACTGCATGCCAGCCTGGGTGACAGAGTGAGGTCCTGTCTCAAAACAAAAGAAAAAGTCTTGAATTCTGTCTTATCTTGAAAACTTAGAGAAGTTTGATGGAATGGGGCCCACATTCATGGATGGAACAGCTGGCTGCTCCTTTTGAAAGGGGCACGGCCAGGCATGGTGGCTCATGCCTGTAATCCTAGCACTTTGGAAGGCCGAGATGGGCGGATCATCTGAGGTTGGGAGTTAGAGACCAGCCTGACCAACATGAAGAAACCCCATCTCTACTAAAAAAAAAAAATGAAAATAAAAATACAGGCTGGGTGCGGTGGCTCACGCCTGTAATCCCGCACTTTGGGAGGCTGAGGCAGGCAGATCACGAGGTCAGGAGTTCAAGATCAGCCTGGCCAATATGGTGAAACCACGTCTCGACTAAAAATACAAAAAATAGTGGGGCGTGGTGGCACACACCTGTAGTCCCAGCAACTCAGGAGGCTGAGGCAGAAGAATTGCTCGAACCCCGGAGGTGGAGGTTGCAGTGAGCCAAGATTGCGCCACTGCACTCTAGCCTAGGCAACCAAGCAAGACTCCATCTCAAAAAACAACAAACTAGCTGGATGTGGTGGCGTATTCCTGTAATCCCAGCTACTCAGGAGTCTGAGGCAGGAGAATTGCTTGAACCCGGGAGGCACAGGTTGCAGTGAGCTGAGATTGCACCACTGTACTGCAGTCCAGCCTGGGCAACAAGAGTGAAACACCATCGAAAGAAAGAGAGAAAGAAAGAGAAGGAAAAGAAAGGAGGGAGGGATGGAAGGGAGAGAGAGAGAAAGAGAAAGAAAAGAAACGAAAAAAGAGGCACATGCTGGTCCTTCACTCATTTAGACTTCCGTAGGCATTGGACTTGAGCTCCCTGGTTAGATGCCTTCTTCAGCTCCAAGTCTGAAGGCCTACCATTCCGTGATTCCAACTTCTCTTCTTCCTCTTCTATCCAGACAACATCCTCACCGTTTTTGTATTAATAGCCAATGAACTAAGATATTCACCTTTTCTTTTTTGTTTGGACTTTTTTGGTTTGGGGGGTTTGTTTTTACTTTCCTTGTGCTTTAAGGCAGTAGCCACAGCCTCCATGCCTAGTTCCTAAACAATTAATCACAAGATAAGATTTAATCATCCTTAGAAAGAATTAATGCCTGCCTTCTAAATGCATTATTGCTTTTAGGTTATACAAAACACCCTCCTGTTTCTCAGCACTAAACTGGGAACAGCAAACTCCAATTTCAACAGCTTATTTCAATGGTAATCCAATGGCGTGTGGACTTTTAAAAAGTATACATTAAATGCTTGAGCAAATCCTGCCTATATAACCATTTAAGCAATTTCAAATACATTTCCGTTGCATAATTATGCAAGGACTATGGTCGTAAAACATGCTTCTGCAAACTTAAGTGAAATCACCACAGATTATTATTTGCAAGAAAAATGCCCAGTTGCAAGGTAGACCTGTCATCAGCTTCTCAACGGACTTCCATCTTGTCATTTCCCACCAAACAGTTGGCCTCAATCAGTCCACACTCAGGTTGTTGAAAAAGCCACAGAGAACAAGATCCAGCCCAGAGAGGAAATTCAGTTAGCATCTAACCGGGGCTGAACAGATTGGTTTGTAATGCTGTGGATTTTGAGCTTGAAAGCAGAAGTCATTATGTTTCTGTATTTTAGGGAAAAGGGACCATTATTTGCCTTCAGGAACCTGCTACTCCTTCTATACTCCCTATTGACAGCGTTTAGAGGAGTGATCCTCATTCCTGGCTGCACATTAGAAAACAATGCCAATGTCTGGACACCACTGTGGACCAATTCAATCAGATTTTCAGAGAGGGGAGCTGGCATCAGAATTTTTAAGTGCTCAGGTGATTGCAATGTACAGCCAGGGTTGAGAACCACCGGTTTGCTAAAATGCATTGGTTCCCAAAGTGTGGCCCCTGAATCAACAGCATCAGCATCACCTGGGAACTTGCTAGTAAAGCAAATTCTTGTTCCTCACCCAAGACCCACTGAATCAGACCCCGGGAAATAGGATCCAGTAATCTGTACTTTAACAAGCACTCCAGGTGATTCCAATACATGCATTAATGTGAGAATCACTGAATCAGACCCCCCAGAAATAGGGCCCAGTAATCTGTATTTTAACAAGCACTCCAGGTGATTCCAATACATGCATTAATGTGAGAATCACTGAATCAGACCCCTCAGAAATAGGGCCCAGTAATCCGTAGTTTAACAAAGACTCCAGGTGATTCCAATACATGCGTTAATGTGAGAGTCACTGAATCAGACCCCCCGGAAATAGGGCCCAGTAATCTGTATTTTAACAAGCACTCCAGGTGATTCCAATCCATGCATTAATGTGAGAATCACTGAAGTCTTGGATCTCAGCAGTCCTGGGTTTCCATGCCAAATCCACCACTTACTAGCTCCATCTCAGCCCTTGTGCAGAATCTGTACCTCCCTCAAATGCGGGATGATGAGGACTTGGACTGTTAGTAGTGGTAGAAGAAAAGAAGAAGGAAGAAATATTAAGGGTATAGGACAAATAGACTGAAGGACTGTATGTGGGGGTGATGAGAAGTGAACATGGAAGATAACTTCCAGGTTGGACAGCTGGATAATATTAGCCAACATTTGAGTGCTGATTTTATTATGTCAGATAGTATATTAAGTGCACTGTGTATCATTGCATTGAATTCCTCATTATCCCCATTTTACAGATGATTTCCCAGCTGAGGCTCAGCTTTCACATCTATAAAATGGGCCGAGACTAGGAACACAATGAGAAAGAGACAAACAGAGGAGGAGGGGGACCTACCTGGGAGATGAGACTACAAAGTCACCAGAGGCAGGGCCTCTTCCGAGGCAGAAGGTGAGCCCCTGCTGGTCAACAGTGCCAATATTTTTTTCCCTTGGGATTTCACGCTGCATGAAAAGTGTGGCCCTGAAAGTTTGAGGAAAGCCTTTAGATGGCAGATTTGCTGTCCCTGTGGTCGAGTCCTGAAGCTTCCTGCGTCATTTGCTGGAGCTCAAGAAACATTTGACACTTAATGAAAATGTCCCTGATCTATCCTCAGGGTTACCACCCAGAAAATGAGAATGCCACATCAAGGGCCTTGGCTAGGAGCCTCTGTTCCCCAGTGAAGCCCGATTGGTGTATTCATTAAGCAGTGCTTTCAGATAACTCAAGCTGGAGGGGAAACTGGAGAACGCTTGGGTCCTCTGTCTTCTCCTTGAAAGGCATGATTGCCCATCTTGAGAAACAACTCATTTGTCCTGCTCCTCTGCGGTTGGCTATACCCAAATGGTCCCTCCAGGCAACAGTCACATGGCTTGAATATGCAAGAAAAGCATATTAGAATCAGAGGTTTGGTGACACATGAAACATGGCCTCCTCATTGCCACACTTCATCCCTGCCATTGGCCCCTCACTCTCCCTCATGCTCCTCACACTCCTGCCCTCAGGGCTCTCTGCCAGCCGCCGCCTCCGCCTGGCTCATGCGTCCCCAAGAGGGGGCAACCTCCTCATGTCCTTCACAGCTTTGCTCAGAGGGAAGCCTTCACTGAGCCCCTCCTTGACCATCCTGTTTAAACTGCAGACTCCCCATCTCCCTCCCTTATTGCTCTGCATTTGGTATTACCTTTTAGCTCAGTTTCTCAAACTTGAGTTGCATTAGAATCACCTGGAAGGATTGTTAAAACACTGACTGTTGGGCCCACCCGCAGAGTGTCTGATTCTAACAAGTTTTGGGGCTGCAGATCCAGGGACCTCATTTTAAAAGCCAAAGCACTCGCATACCACACACCTTGTTAGAGTGCAAGCCCCATGAGGGTAGGGACTTTATTTTGCTCACTGATGAATCCCAAGAGCCTAGGAGAATATCAGCCTTAGAGCAGATGCTCAATACCTATACTTTTATTTTCATAGAATAGAGACAGGGTCTTGCTTTGCCCAGGCCGGTCTTAAACTCCTGGCCTCAAGCAATCCTCCTGCCTTGGCCTCCTAAAATGCTGGGATTACTGGTGTGAGTCCCTGTACCCGGCCTCGGTATATACACTTTGTTGAATGAAATGCACCATAATGGTGAGTTGGGTCTTGAACACAGGGCTGTCTGACTCCCAAGTACAAAATCTATCATTTCCTAGCTATGGCCTTGGGCAGGTTATATAACTTTTTGGAGCCTCAGTTTCCTCATTTATAAAGTGGGTATAATCATGACCTGCTACCAAATTTGTGGAGTCCAGTGCAAGATGGAAATGCAGTGCGTAGTTCATTCTCACACTGCTATAACAATATACCTGAGACTGGGGGATTTATAAAGGGAAGAAGCTTAATTGACTCACAGTTCTGGATGACTGAGGAGGCCTCAGGAAACTTGCAATCGTGGCAGAAGGCGAAGGGAGAAGCAAGCACTTTCTTCACAAGGCAGCAGGAGTGAGAGAGAGAGCACGGGAGGGAGGAAATGCCACACTTTAAAACCATCAGATCTCGTGAGCACTCACTTACTATCGTGAGAACAGCATGGGGGAAACCACCCCCATGATCCAAACACCTCCCACCAGGCCCCTCCCTCGACACGTGGGGATTACAATTCAAGATGAGATTTGGGTGAGGACACAGAGCCAAACCACATCACAGTGACAACAGGGCATTAAACAGCACAGGTGTCCTGAGCACAGGACTCCCTATGAGCACACTGGTTGCAGGCCAGCAATGCGGGGGGAGTGGGCTGGGATTTATAATACACAGTATCTATTTCATGGGACTGCTGTGAAGAGCAAACAGGATAAGGCATGTGGAAGCACCTCACACAGTTCCTAGCACATTGAAAAAATATGAACTCCCCTCCATTCATCTAACCTTCATCTTTTGCCCTTCTGTCACCTCTCAGAACAATACATTTTCATAGCTCCAGAAGCTCTAGTGCCTGCTCAGTTGCCCAGGCTGGAGTGCAGTGGTACAATCTTGGCTGACTGTAACCTCCACCTCTCGGGTACAAACGATTCTCCTTCCTCTGCCTTCCGAACAGCTGGGACTACAAGTGCACACCATCATGCCTGGCTAATTTTTGTATTTTTAGTAGAGACAGGGTTTCACTATGTTGGCCAGGCTGGTCTCTTAACTACTGAGCTCAAGTGATCTGCCTGCCTCGGCCTCCCAAAGTGCTGGGATTAAAGGCATGAGCCACCGCACCCAGCCTTCTGGTGCCTGCCTTTAAGGGTGGCCCTGATAAGAACTCACAGAAAAGCCCTCTGCTACTGTTGACTTGGCATTGCCAGCTGTTCCTGGGCAGAAGCAAGAACATCTCTCACCACGAACTGTTTTTTAAAAATTTTTTTTAGTAGAGACAGGGTCTTGCTACATTGCCCAGGCTGGTCTTGAATTCTGGGCTCCAGAGATCCTCCTGCCTCAGCCTCCTAAAGTGCTGAGAATACAGGTGTGAGCCGCTGTGCCTAGCTTGAAGAATTCTTTGTGGCCACAAAGTCTGGTTGTTCTAGAGAGGAGCAGGCTGGGCAGTGGGAGTTTGGGGAGCTCCTTCCCACACGAGGTAGCTAGTCAGCTAGAGCAGGGGGCGGGGAAAACAGCTCCTACACACCACACACACTAGGAGTGACGGGCAACCATCAGGTGATGGTCAGGCAGTTGTTAACTGTTTCTCTAAAATAATAATTGGTCGCAGCCGGCGCCGGGGAAAGGCAGTCTCCTAATAGACAGAAAACACCTGAAACTGATCAGCAGCTTCCCAATAAGATCTTCAGAGTAGGGAGAAGTAACGCAAGATCCCGGAAGTATGCCAACGTATAAAACCCCGAGTCAAGAGGTCAAGTTGTGCCCTTGGTCTCTCAAGTCGCCCACCTGGCCCTCTTCCAAGCGTACTTTCCTTCCTTTCCTTACTGCTCTAAAGCTTTTTTTTTTTTTTTTTTCCGCTGGAGACAGAGTCTCACACTTTAGCCCAGGCTGGAGTGCAGTGGGGCTATCTTGGCTCACTGCAAGCTCCGCCTCCCAGGTTTACACCATTCTCCTGCCTCAACCTCCTAAGTAGCTGGGACTACTGGCACCTGACACCACGCCCAGCTAATTTTTTTGTATTTTTAGTGGAGACAGGGTTTCACCATGTTAGCCAGGATGGTCTCGATCTCCTGACCTAGTGATCTGCCCGCCTCGGCCTCCCAAAGTGCTGGGATTACAGGTGCGAGCCAGTGCGCTCAGCCTGCTCTAAAGCTTTTTAATAAGCTTTCACTCCTGCTCTAAAACTTGCCTCAGTCTCTCCTTTCTTATGCCCTTCAGTCGAATTCTTTCTTCTCAGGAGCCAAAAACTGAGATTGCTGCAGACACGTATGGATAACTACCACTGGTAACAGCCCCCCTGCCCAAGAGTAGTATGGCCAGCACCAGGACTGCTCCCCTTAGATGACTGAGTGATCACGGTGACCAGCCATAGAATGAGCATGTCCCATCCAGAGCTCATGATTTCTCCTCTCACCCATCTGAGGGGACAAACAGAACAATTATTTTTGGAACTGCAGGGCATCCCTTTCTATGACTTTACTAGCTGTGTTAGCTTTCTTCACAGACTCTGAAATAAACAGACCTGGCATAAATGAGTGGCCCCTCCACAGGTGTTGGGGTGGGAAGTAGGGAAAGGAGAGGAGCCTGCCCCTCTTGCGTGAACATGAATCCTGTGGGCTGTGGACACCTACCTGGCCACAAAGCAAAGAGCAAGAGTCAGGGACCCTGACCACTTCTGGGTCTCTGCAAACCAAGATAGGACACTGAGCCTCTTGCAATGTACACATGCTAGCACCACAGTGGGAGGGAGGCAGCGGGGAGTGGCTCCATGCAAGTCCCAACTATAAAATCCACACAGAAGATATGGTCACATTTCCCAACAGCCTCTCCCTATGTCTCCTTTTAGATCTTTTTTTAAAAAGTCAGCTCCCCTGGTAAGTAATGTAATTCAATGTGTAAAACATCCATTTGTGCTTAGCCTTTCAGATGGGCAACACCTATGCCGGAAGTTGTGTTCATTCTCATACCCTGTGATACATGTACACAGGTCACACATCATGAGAGTGAATCACTTCTGATGACAGAGGCTCCACTTGTCGGGTACCACAAGGCTTCCTCCCTGTGCCAGGCAGGGTCTGGTTCGACCTAGGATGGCACTTCCTGGCTATGTGGTCCTGTGCGAGCGACTTACCTTTCTGCTCTACCTTTTTCTCTTTTGTCCATGGAGGAGTCATGAAGATTAGAGATAATGAATATTAGTGAGGTGCCTGACACACGGGAAGGTCTAATAATAGCGAATTTACAAGGTTGTTGGAATGGTTGCACAAAGCAGCGAATATGCCTGGCCCATGGGAGCTGCCCAAAAAGTGAAGGCAGTTGAGGATCCTGGGTTAGATATCCACACAGCTTTCCCAAGATCCCATGGGACTATCTGTCACATGGGACCACTTCCTTCCCCCTCGTTTTTCCCCTCTGGCCCTTTCTTTCTTGGTTTAGTTTTCCCTTCCATGACCTTATTGACAGAGTTAGTCAGATTGGAGGCATCATAGCCCCAAAGCCCCTGCCCCGGTGGCTGGAGAGTAATGTGGAGGAGATGGGGTACAGAGGCTCCTGAGAGAAAGCAGCACCTCTGTGAAATTTTCCTATCATATGTGGTCCCAGTGAGATACCAGGGGGCTGCCCAGAATCCTATTCAAACTTGGACATCTCTGCAAAATGCTGTATTCACAGAGGAACACCAAACAGATCAAAAGAAGAGGACATTCATCCTACCGTTTTAAATGTATATTCTCTCTCATGCATTGCTATGTGAGTGGGAACTGGTACAACCACTTCAGAAAACTGAACATATGCATACCCTAGCCACGAGAAATGAGTGCATATATCCACCAAAAAAAGAGCATCCAAGAACGTTGACAGCATTTTCCTCCTAATAGCCCCAAACTGGATGCAACCCAAATGCCCGTTTCAGCAAGAGAATGGGGAATATATTGCAGCATATTCACATAATGGAATTCTACTCAACAATAAAACGAATAAACCACTGCCACATGCAAAAACATGAGGGATTTCACAGACATTATGTTCAGAGAAAGACACCAAGCACAAAAGAATATATACTATATTATTCCATGTATAGAAAATCTAAGAACAAGTAAAACCAACTAATGGGTGATAGAACCCATAATGGCACTGACCTCTTCGGGGATACTGACTTTGAAGGGGAGTGAGAGAACCTTTTAGGTGCTGTAAACATCCTGATGTGGGTAGTGGTTATAGGGGTACATACATATATAAAAAGCAAGTGGAACATCTAAGATCAGTGCGCTTTCCCCATACTTTGTGCATTATACCTCAATGAAAACTAAAAAATAATTATATTCTGTAGGGAAAAACTCTCTCCAGCCACATTTTTCCTCGGCTCTCACACCACAGCAATCAACACAGAATTTTTGTGACCAAAGGTGTGTGTGTTTCTTCCCCCACACACCAAGCAGCGGACACCAGGGGGGTGTCCTTCAATTCAGTTCAGACACTACGATAGTGTCAGCTCCCACAGGCTGAGGGTTTAGTCCCTAGGACTGCCCCCCAGCACACACCAGTGCAAGTCCAGGCCTCTGAAACCTCTGACTGGTTGACTTCACGATTGCTCCCACAACCCTTTTTGGGTCAATTAATTTGCTGGAGGAGCTCACAGAACTCAGGAAAACACTCACATTTACCAGTTTATTATGAGAGATATTGCAGCCGGGCACAGTGGCTCATGCCTGTAATCCCAGCACTTTGGGAGGTGAAGGTGGGCAGATCGCTTGAGGCCAGGAGTTCAAGACTAGCCTGGCCAACACGGTGAAACCTTGTCTCTACAAAAAATACAAAAATTAGCTAGGCGTGATGGCACATGCCTATAATCCCAGCTACTCAAGAGGCTGAGGTGGGAGGATGGCTTGAGCCCAGGAGGTGGAGGTTGCAGTGAGCCAAGATTGCACGACTGAACTCCAGCCTGGGCACAGAGCAAGATTTTATCTCCAAAGAAAAAAAAAAAATATATAGACTATTGCAAAGGATACAGATGAAGAGATGCATAGGGTATAGGAGAAAGGGTGCGGAGCTTCCATCCCCTCCCCGGGGTACCATGCTTCACATGTTCAGCTACCCGGGAGCTCCCCCAATCCAGTCCTCTTGGGTATTTATGGAAGTTTCAAGGCATTTCCCCCACAGGGTATAGGGTGGGACCCTCTCTGAAGACAACCTTAAGACCCACAATCAGAAAGGTAGGGGAAGTTGAGGCCAGGTGCGGTGGTTCACGCCAGTGATCCCAACACTTTGGGAGGCTGAGGCGGGCGGATCACCTGAGGTCAAGAGTTCAAGACTAGCCTGGCCAACATGGTGAAACTCTGTCTCTATTAAAAATACAAAAATTAGCTGGGCATGGTGGTGGGCACCTGTAATTCCAGCTATTCAGGAGGCTGAGGCAGGAGAATCACTTGAACCCCGGAGGCGGAGGTTGGAGTGAGCTGAGATTGCGCCACTACACTCCAGCCTGGGCGACAAAGCAAGACTCCATCTCAATGAAAAAAGAAAATGAGAGTCCTATCTTGAGACAGGTGAATGGAGGGCAGGAGAGAGATTCTGTTTCCTGAAGCCTGCCCCTGAGGCCTAATACACCCAACATTATAACCAAAGGTTGTAACAGGGGCTATGGGAGATACGAAGCAGAAGCCGTGGACAACAGCCCATCTATATCATAACACCACGTATTCCATTACCGGGTTCTACTGTGTATGTGAACTGGGAATGAATAAATACAGTAACTGTCTTGGGAAAAGCACATTTATATTGCATTTTATTTGTTTTTATAATAATGGCCTTAATTTTAAACACGCACACATTTGAAGCACACCACAATTTTTGCAATCCATTTTGACATTTCTCCATTGCTTAATAAACCAAAGCTTAGAGAAAGGACAATGTTCTGGTCCTCTCTGAACCTTCAGGAGGCCCCATCATGAACATAGCCACAGGATGGGCAGAGACAGGGAGGAGTGCAGAGGGGCTATGTTCTCCCCACTTCCAAGACACAGCCTGGAGGTGGGGTGGGGCTTGGCCAAGTGTCAGCCCTTGGGGGCACTAATGAGGCAGAAGGTGGGCTGGGGCACCCAGTCCAGCTTGAGCCCTCTCTGCCTGCTGCTCAGAAGGAACCTGCAGCAACCCAACTTTCTAAAGCCCAGTCTATGCCAGTCTTTTTCATAGCTGTCAGGGTGGTATAAAGCACATTGCCTGGGCCAAGGTGCTTTTATGCCCCTGGAAAAGAGGCCTGGAAGCTGGAAGACAGCCAGGGAACTGCCCAAAGGGGTAGTCAGGGCCAGCTTCCTGGGGATCTGTCCTGTGCAGTCACACAGGGCCTCATACTGAGGAGGGCCCCACAGTTGGTTAATACTCTGCCGTCACAGTCTGAACACGCTTTTTTCTTCTCTTTTCTTTTCTTTTTTTGTTTGAGACGGACTTTTCACCTCTTGTTACCCAGGCTGGAATGCAACGGCACGATCTCAGCTCACTGCAGCCTCCACCTCCCGGGTCAAGCGATTCTTCTGCCTCAGCCTCCTGAATAGCTGGGATTACAGGCACGTGCCACACGCCTGGCTAAGTTTTGTATTTTTAGTAGAGATGGGGTTTTGCCATGTTGGTCAGGCTGGTCTTGAACTCTTGACCTCAGGTGATCCACCTGCCTTGACCTCTCAAAGTGCTAGGATTACAGGCATGAGCCACCATGCCCAGCCTACATTATTTTTCTTTTTAATTTTTTAGTTCTTTATATTTAAAAGATAGAGATGGAGGTCTCATTATGTTACCCAGGCTGGTCTTGAACTCCTGGGCTCAAGTGATCCTCCCACCTCAGCATCCCAAAGTGCTGAGATTACAGGCTTAAGGCACTGCACCCAGCAGTCTTAAAATCTTAATCTTTGCTGAACAAGAGGCCCTGCAGTTTCATTCCCCTCCTGCTCCCCACAAACATAATGGTCATTCCTGGAGTAGCAGACTGTGGCAATAATAGTCTGCTGTCAGGGTGGTATAAAGCGCATTGCCTGGGCCAAGGTGCTTTTATCCCCCTGGAAAAGAGGCCTGGAAGCTGGAAGACAGCCAGGGAACTGCCCAAAGGGGTAGTCAGGGCCAGCTTCCTGGGCATCTGTCCTGTGCAGTCACACAGGGCCTCATACTGAGGAGGGCCCCACAGTTGGTTAATACTCTGCCGTCACAGTCTTAACGTGCTTTTTTTTTTTTTTTTTTTTTTTTTTTTTTTTGAGACGGAGTTTCGCTCTTGTTACGAACATAGATAATAATCTATGTCTGGAGTCGGGGTTCTATTCCCAGCTCTGCCCCTTGCTGCCGGGGCATCTTGGTTAAGCCATTTAAGCTCCACGCCTCAGTGCCCTGTCTGTAATATGGAGGTAACAGCTATACCCGTTCAGAAGATGTTAAGAGAATCAAATCACCCTTCAGCTCCCAGCCTGGCACATGACGAAGTACTCAGCGAAGCTCGGTGATTAGCGCTAAGATGATTGAGGGCGGATTATAGAGGCAGCACTCTTGCCTGGACCTGCCTCAGAAATGCCTTTTCTAAATGCAGGAGCAAAAGAAAGAAGCTTGGGATTAATTCTTCCAAAATAGCAAACGTTCTCTTTTCAGCATTAGGGCTAACACCAGTGGCATTATTACACCCCCGGAAAAATGTGTCCTCATCAAGTCACAAAAGCCTGGTTTCAACCCACAGAAGGAACAGCAACAACAAAAACGTCTGAAATGCTGAAAAAGCCAAGAGCATCGGGTACACGTTATCCAGCCCATCTTTGATTTGGGAGTTCACTGAAGCATGGCTGATGCATGGTTACCTTGGGTCCTATATGTCTCTTCTGTAAATAGACTTTTGTTACAAGAAAAAAAAAATGGACTGACTTGGAAAAACAGAAAGAAACACAAGGAGCAGCGAGACTTTTTCCCTTCCCACAAAACGGACAGGTCTGAGAACTCCCGGGATCCTGGCTGTTCACAGATTAATTAACCTCCTGCAGCCTCAGTTTCTGCCCTTGTAAAGGGGGAGTATGCAGGAGTGGTGAGGAACACAGATCTGGAGACAGACTACCGGGCGCGTCTTAACAATCCCACTTACCAGTTCTCTGGCCTGGGACACGCACTAGACTTCTGTGCTTCTGCTTCTACCTCCTGTAGAAGCTACAGTACCTATGTCCTCGGGTTGTTGGGAGGGTGAAGCAGGATAATATACATAAAGTGTAAGGAATGGTGCCCGGCCCAGAGTAAGTCCTCAATAAATGTCAGCTGCAGATCATGAACCTAAATCACCCAGCTGCAGTTGTGCCGAATAATGGGAGAAGTAGTTGTAGCAGTTGTTATTATTGTTATTTAAACTGCCCCAGGACCTGTGATCTTGTGACTTCAGATTCCTTCTGCATATGCCTCCAAAATGTAGGAGACCCTTAAGGAGACTGGTGATTGATCAAGGCCTAGGGATAAGCTAAACTCAAATGAGATCTTCCCTACCTTCCCCATCCTGAGGATCATGACCATAGGCCTCAGAGTCATTTTAATGTCAGAGCAGGAAAGAACTAGCCGGGCGCAGTGACTCGGCTATAATCCCAACACTTCGGGAGGACGAGGCAGGCAGATCGCTTGAGCCCAGGAGTTCAAGACTAGCCTGGGTAATATGGCAAAGCCCTGTCTCTACTGAAAAAAAAAAAAAAAAAATGCAAAAATTAGACAGGCATGGCGGCACATGCCTGTAGTCCTAGTTACTCAAGAGGCTTAGGTGGGAGGATCACCTGAGGCCAGGAGGTCGAGGCTGCAGTGAGCCACTGCACTGCAACCTGGGAGACAGAGTGTGACCCAATCTCCAAAAAAAAAAAAAGAAAAGAACCTTGTAGGTCAGCAAGTCCACATTCCTCATTTATAGATGAGTGAGGAACTAAGGCTCAGAGAAGGCAAGTGACATGCTCAGGGTCACACAGAACAGGAGCTGAGCTAGGAAGACAGCTCAGAGTTCATGGCTTTGCACATCCATTCCCTTCCTGTTCCCACCTACCGCTCATTCTGTCGGAGTCCCTGGCCCCTCACAAGGTCCCCTGACCTCTCTGTCTCCCGGGTGAGCATCTGTCAGGTTATGGACTCATCGAATTCTTGGCCACATCCTACTAGAGACCCATTTTTCTTACTGAATCAGGCCACCATTAGGTCCTGAAAGCCCCATAAGTCTTCTATGGATGAGCAGATCCTTTAATCTATTATTCCCGAGTCCTATTTATATATATTTATCCATATGGCTATATAAATAGGGCTTTGAGATGTATACGTGGCAGGTTATTGCTGTAACATAGCTGTTCTCCCCAAGAGGAAAACAAAAATGATGTATGACAGCAGCTCTTTTCCATGCAGAAAGCTCCTGTCTGATTTATTAAGAGTTAGGTTGCAGCCACATGCTCTGAAGTAGTGAATCTATTGCAGTTATCTAAGAGCAGGACACTCAGTTCCAGACACCAAAACAGCAAGTCTAGGGTGTGGCAAGAGCTCAAAGAATCTTACAGCAGTCACTCGCTAGGTACTTGCCATGTCCCAAGGTATTATCTAGGATTCCTTTGGTTGCAAGTTGAAGCAAAAAATGGAAGCTTGTTATAAGGATATTGGGTGTCTCCAGGAACTCAAGGAGAGGCAGGGGGCTGGGTCTCAAAGTGGCTGCAACTCCCTCTCTCCTATGCGTCTCTGCCTTTTTCTGGGCCTTGGCTCCATTCTTCTCTCTCACTCCAGATTAACATTCTCCATATGGAAGAAAACATGGCAGCCACCAGCTCCCAAGTTTTGCCTCTTACAGTTTCCACGAACTCACTTTGTACTTTCTCTGGTCCCAAGTACATGGAATGGAACCCCAGTTCCCCGTGTGGCTCAAGGGTCAGGAGCAGGGTCACGAACCCAGAGCAGCTGCTGCAAGAAGCATTCAATGAACTGGATGTGGAAAGGAGCAGTTCCCAGACGATGTGGGAGAATTTTGTGCGTCACCAGACAAAGCAACCCGAATGCTTTTTCTCTATACTCACTGTGTGGACTTGGAAAACGCACTTAGCCTCTCTGGGCTTCAGCCTGCTTCAGTGTAAAATTGGGATAATGGTGTGCTCCGTAGAGGCAGTAGTTTTTATTGTTTTGTTCACTGATATATCCCCAGTGCCTAATCAATGCCTGGAACATGTTTATGTTCAATAAATATCTATTGAATAAATAAATGAATGAGCTGGGCACAGTGGCTCATGCGTATAATCCCAGTATCTGCTTGTTGGGAAGCCGAAACAGGAGGATCTCTTGAGGCCAGACGTTCAAGACCAGCCTGGGCAACATAGCAAGAGTCTATCTCTACAAAAAATATAAAAATTAGCCAGGTGTAATGGCGCATGCCTGTGGTCCCAGCTACTCCAAAAGCTAAAGTGGGAGGACTGCTTGAACCTGGAGGTTGCAGTTGTGGTGAGCCATGTTTGTGCCACTGAACTGCAGCCTGGGTGACAGAGACAGACCCTGTCTCAATAAATAAATAAAATACATAAATGAATGATAACTCTTTTTTAAGATTGTTGGGAGGATTAACTGAAATAATAAAAAGAGCTAACAGTTAAAGAACACTTAGGTGCCAGGAGCTGTTCTAAGCATACAACATTAATATATAGAAGATGCTTCTAACAGTGCCTTGTGCCTGCGTGCCCAGGTAAGAGAAAACTAGGGTTCAGGAAGCAAGCAACTAGGCTGAGGTCATTAGCTAGCAAGTGGCAGAAGCAGGATTCAAATCCAGGGCTTTCTGAAACCACTATGCTCCCTTCCTCCTTCACTGACATTCTCTAATCCAGTATTTTCCAACCCTGGGTTGTGACTGTGGGGTGGGGAGATGTGGGGGTGTGTGAATAAACATGGGGTATGGAGTATGCATCCATATGTATAAAAAGCATTGTGGATAAACTGAATAAATATACTGATCACAGATACATGCACAGCCATTTCAAAATGTCTTACATGTTATAGTGTTTAATGAAGTACAAATTAATAATGTAAATTATTACTGAATTCAAGTCACCTAGAATCATGTATTTTCTCAATCAGCAAATACTACAAGTACATCTGCTATTATGGAGGAGGTTTATGAAATTGTAATTTTGAAGAAAAAAAAAAAAACACTCAAAGGGCCGGGTGAAGTGGCTCACACCTGTAATCCCAGCGCTTTGGGAGGCTGAGGCAAGTGGATTACCTGAGGTCAGGAGTACAAGACCAGCCTGACCAACATGGTGAAACCCAGTCTTTATTGAAAAATACAAAAATTAGCTGGGTGTGGTGGCACACGCCTGTAATCCCAGCTACTTGGGAGGCTGAAGCAGGAGAATCACTTGAACCCAGGAGGCAGAGGTTTCAGTGAGCCAAGATTGCACCACTGCACTCCAGCTGGGACAACAAGAGCAAAACTCCATCTCAAAACAAAAACAAACAAACAAACAAACAAAAACACTCAAATTATGAACCTCTGAGCTACGCCTACCTTCTCATGTCACAGATAAGGACAGTCAAAGTCCCTCAAGGTCATGAAGTAAGCAAGAGCAGACTCAGGGTGAGAACCCAGGTCCTGCGACCATCAAGGTTTCTGGAGTAGAAGGGGAAAGTTCCTCCTTCTATTCTGACAGTGCCAACCAGCAGTGAGGATGTGGAGCCACAGGGAGCCACGCTCTGCTTTGGAGTGGGGATGGAATTCTCACCAGCTCTTGGACAACAATTTGGCATTTTATAGTGAAGTTGAGGGTATGTCCATCCGAAGACCCAGCAACGGCACTTTTTAAATTATACCCTAGACATGTAAACAAGGAGACCTGTTCAAGATTGTTCACTGTTCTGTTGGAGCTGCCTTTTAAAGAAAAAAAAAAAAAAAAAGACCGGGCACGGTTGCTCACGCCAGGAATCCCAGCACTTTGGGAGGCCGAGGTGGGCAGATGACCCGAGGTCAGGAGTTCGAGACCAGCCTGACCAACATGGAGAAACCCTGTCTCTATTAAAAATACAAAATTAGCCAGGTGTAGTGGCACATGCCTGTAATCTCATCTACTCGGGAGGCCGAGGCAGGAGAATGGCTTGAACACGGGAGGCAGGTGAGGCAGAGGTTGCGGTGAGCCAAGATCGTGCCATTGCACTCCAGCCTGGGCGACAAGAGCAAAACTCCATCTCAAAAAAAAAAAAAAAAAAAAAAAAAAAAAAAAAAAAAAAAAAAAAGATTGTTCACTGGAGCTTTAAAAAATGGTTCTAAGTCATATACACCATGGAATACTATGCAGCCATAAAAAAGGATGAGTACATATCCTTTGCAGGAGACATGGATGAGCTGGAAACCATCATTCTCAGCAAACTATCACAGGACCAGAAAACCACCAACACCACATGTTCTCCACTCATAGGTGGAATTGAACCAATGAGATCACTTGGAACAGGGCGGGGAACATCACCACACCTGGGACCTGTTGGCAGGGTGGGGGCTGGAGGGATAGCCGGTTAGAGAAATACCTAATGTAAATGGATGAGTTGATTGGTGCAAGCAAACCAACGTGCACATGGTTTGTTGCAATGTATCACTGTTCTGATTGGGAGCTGCCTTTTAAAGAAACAAATAAAAAAAAAAAGACCGGGCACAACCTGCATGTTGTCGCACATGTGCCCTAGAACTTAAAATATAAAAAAAAAAAAAAAAAAAAAACATTAGGCTTATGGAGGAAAAAAAAATGGTGCTAACTAAATGACCCTCAAGAGAACAGATAGAATGAAGCATGCAATGGCTTTCTATCCAAGCATTTAGGAAAAATAACCAGTTATATCCACCCATAGGAATGAATCTCATGATGGAAATATAACAATTTGGGCTTATCCTCTACTTGTGAACACTCAGTCCTTTATCCTCTACAGGCCCCAGTTTTCTTTCTTTCTTTCTTTCTTTCTTTCTTTCTTTCTTTCTTTCTTTCTTTCTTTCTGTCTCTCTCTCTTTTCTTTTTTCTTTTCTTTTCTTTTCTTTTCTATTCTTTTCTTTTCTTTTCTTTTCTTTTCTTTTTTTGACACAGTCTTGCTCTGTTACCCAGGCTGGAGTGCAGTGGCATGATCTCGGCTCACTGCAACCTCTGCCTCCCAGGTTCAAGCAATTCTCTTGCCTCAGCCTCCCAAGTAGTTGGGGTCACAGGCATGCGCCACCATGCCTGGTTAATTTTTGTATTTTTAGTAGAAATGGGGTTTTACCATGTTGGTCAGGCTGGTCTCTAATTCCTGACCTCAAGCAATCCACCCACCTCGGCCTCCCAAAGTGCTGGGATTACAGACGTGAGCCACCGCACCCGGCCTCCAGGCCCCAGTTTTCTTATCTGTAAAATGGGAACTGAGGATGAGACCAGTGGTTTTCAGACTGTGTTTGCCAAGTCCTAGCAATGCTTCACAGGGGATGCAAACGTTTAATCTAAACATCATCTTTCAAAAATATTTAAAACTATTTTAAAACTAGAGGCAACAACGTGCATATTCCAGTGTGCTTTGTTCAAAATGAAAACCCCTTGCAGACCAGCGCTGCACTCATGTGGACTATCTCCTTCCCCCATTCTCCTAGAGTACCCAAAATGAGCCTCTCTCGCCTTCTTGGTTTAATTGGAGCATATCCTACGACCACAAGGTGAGCAGCTGTCAAAATCTGTTGCCATTTTTGACTGCTTAGCTGAGAGAGTCAAGATTTTTTCAATATTGTATCACCAAAGCAAAACATCACAATAATTTACATGTTGTGGAAGATGCTAATTGTCATCCATAACCGTAATTTCAAATTTGTATTTTTTGTTTGTTAAATCTATTTACTAAAGCAATAAGAAATATATATATATATCTCACCGGCTGCACCGGTGAGAGAGGCACCACATCCTAACCACTAAACCTCCAGGGATGCAATACACATTTTTTAAACACGCTTTTTCTTTAGGCCGGGCAAGGTGGTGCATGCCTGTAATCCTAGCACTTTTGGGAGGCTAAAGTGAGTGGATCACCTGAGGTCAGGAGTTTAAGACCAGCCTGGCCAACATGGTGAAACACCATCTCTACTGAAAATACAAAAAAATTAGCCAGGCGTGGTGACACACATCTGTAATCCCAGCTACTCAGGAGGCTGGGGCAAGAGAATCGCTTGAACCCGGGAGGCGGAGGTTGCAGTGAGCCAAGATTATACCACTGCACTCCAGCCTGGGTGACAGAGTGGGACTCTGTCTCTAAATAAATAAATAAATAAATAAAATAAAAAATAAACTTCCTTTTTGGGAATAATTTTATATACACAGAAAACTTGTAAAGATAGCACCAACAGTTCCTAAATACCCCTCCCCATTTTCACTTTTCCTAATATTACCAACGTCCATTACCATTTATCAAAACTAAGAAACCAACAGGGGTATGTCACTTTTAAGTGAACTCTAGATTTTATTCAGATGTCACTTGTTTTTCCATTGATGTCCTTTTTCTGTTCCAGGATCCAATCCAATATATCACATTGCAGGTAGTCAACTTTGTATTTTCATCAATCTCGATGTCCTTATTTAATAAGTAATACTATAAATGTGTGCATGTAGTTTGATACTAACAAAACATCAATTTTATATGTTTTGTATAATGAAATTCCAGGAAGATTTCTTTGAGGAAAAAAAGAGGGGATCCACTGTATTTTTTTTTTTAAGTTTGCAAACAACTAGAGGCGCTGTTCCTTAAGGCCTGGGAAGACTGACAGCTGCGTGATTCAGTGTCAGCACAGAGTCAGGTTCCATCAGGACTTACTAAGCGAGCTAAATGTGCTCAGCTCTCAGTATGGAAATTACACATCCTGTTCAGATTGAAATTGCCCTTGGCTATTCATCCTGGAGGGATGGTGACGCTCTTTTCCAATAGGATGAACGTGAAACAAATGTCCATTTACCCACTTATTCTTTTGACAAGTATTGAAGCACCTACTATGTGCCAGGCCCTCTAGGGGTTGGGAATTGTAATGAAGAAAGCAGACTACTTGCTGCCCTCAGAGAGCTTACAGTCCAATGGCAGAGACAACGATAAACAAGAGAGAAGTAAACTGTGCCGCGCAATGGTGACTCCTGCCAAAGAGAAAAGTCAACTGGGGAAAGGGAAAATTAAAGGGGGGTGAGGTGAAATTTTACTTCATGTATTTTAATTTTAGAGTCAGGGTTTCACTCCATCACCCAGGCTGGAGTGCCGTAGTATGATCATAGCTCACTGCAGCCTCGATCTCCAGGACTCAAGTGATCCTCCCACCATGCCCAGCTAATTTTTTATTTTTATTTTTGGAGAGACAGGGGTCTTGCTATGTTGTCCAGGCTGGTCTTGAAGTCCTGGGCGGGGCTCAAGTGATCCACTCACCTCAGCCTCCCAAAGCACTGGGATTATAAGCGCGACCCACTACACCCGGCTGAAATTTTAGGTATAAGGTGGCCACAGCAGGCTTCCTTGAGAAGCTGACTTTTGAGTAAAGGCCTGAAGGAAGTGAAGGAGCACTCACCTGAGGGAAAAGCACTCTGGGCAGAGGGAAGGACACATGCAAAGGTGCTGGGGCAGGAGTACACCTATGAGCTTGAGGGCCAGTGTGGATGAAGAGGATTGAAGGATAGGGAGAGACTAGTCAGGAGGTGGGGATGGACACATGGGAGACTGCAGTGAGAAGAGCCTCCTTGAAACAGCTGGGAGGCTTGTGCAGCAGCAGCAGAGGCTGAGCCTCTGCAGTGCTCGCTTCCACGGGAGTGTGGCCATGTGTGCATGTGTGCACCCCCGGGGAGGCCCAGAATGTGCCCTGACCGAGTGGAGAGGCACGGCTGTGTCTGCTTGGAGCAAGCTGGGAGAGCAGGGCTTGCCTGGGCTCCTGATCAGCTCCGAGGCACGGCATGAGCCTGCCTCCTATGCCCACGTTGTCCTGCTAGGGGCCGATGGGGCGGAGCAGTGAGGAGCCTGGCCCAGGGCAGGAGTCTGAGCAGCTTGCCTATGCTGGCAGCAAGTCCTGAACTTACTGGCCCAGGGAGAAATTAACCCTGCAGCTCTTGGGGGCACTCCAGAAATGAGGAGAAACTCAGGAAAAAGAGGAACTTCTTACAATTCATGATATGGGATGTGGGAGGCATTTTCATTTAAATATTAAACCCAAATGTCCTTCAGCAGGTGGCTGGATTAACAAAGTGTGGTACAACCATTCAGTGGAACGCAGCAATAAAAAGGAAAGAACTATTGATACGCAAAGCAAATGAGTAAGTCTCAAAAAGTGATGCCGGGTGAAAGAAGGCAAGCAGAATCATACTGCCTGATTCCATTTATTTAAAATTCCAGAAAATGCAAAGGAATCTCCAGTGATGTAAAGCAGATTATTGCTTGTCTGGGGATGGGAGGGAGGGGCAGGAAGGACTACCTAGAGAAAAGTAAACTTGGGGGGTGATGGATATGTTCATTATCTTGATTGTGGTGATGAGTTCACGG
The DNA here is from genome assembly GCF_001698545.2 of Rhinopithecus bieti. Classification (NCBI taxonomy): domain Eukaryota; kingdom Metazoa; phylum Chordata; class Mammalia; order Primates; family Cercopithecidae; genus Rhinopithecus; species Rhinopithecus bieti. Next base: position 335,686 of record NW_016805645.1, read on the forward strand.
ACATGTACGTAGGTCAAAACTTATAAAGTTGTATGGCCAGGTGCGGTGTCTCACACCTGTAATTTCAGCACTTCGGGAGGCCAAGGCAGGTGGATAACTTGAGGTCAGGAGTTCAAGACCAGCCTATACAACATGGTGAAACCCCATCTCTACTAAAAACACAAAAAATTAGCCGGGTGTGGTGGCGGGCGCCTATAATCCCAGCTACTTGGGAGGCTGAGGCAGCAGAATTGTTTGAACCCAGGAGGCGGAGGTCATAGTGAGCCGAGATTGCGCCACTGCACTCCAGCCTAGGTGACACAGTGAGACCCTGTCTCGGAAAAAAAAAAAAAAAAAAACAACTTTTAAAGTTGCATACTTTAAATATGTACAGCTTATTTTATTCTAATTATACATCAATAGTTAAAAAATGTAAATGGCTTGTACACTTCAAATACAAGTTAGAGGTGGTCGGAATGGGGAAGGTAAAAGATGTGACTTTATTTTGTGTTCTAAGATATTATTTATATTACATATATTAAAAATATGATTATGTATTCTATATTTTATGTGTAATTATATATGAGATTACATACTAAAATGTATATTTATATGTGTATATTAAATATATTTGATTTTCTCATTTACATCTCTTTCATATGATTTCATAGATTTATAAATGTCTTATGTTGTATGTCACATACAATTGTTTGTATGCATTTTTAGATTACGAAAATACTGGTGGGGGGGTATTTATATAGAGAATCCCAGATGTCAGCTGGGGTCTCCTGGCCCCATAAAGTGGGTAGCATTGATTTGACCCCCCGTTTCTATTTCCACAGTCCAAAACTATCTCCAAAATGTCTCCAAATTCCAGAGAGCCGAGTTTCTAGACTTCCAGCCTCCCCCAAATCCTGCCCGGCCCTAGGTCTCCTGGCTGTGGCTTTATCTCCACCCTGGTTAAGCATTCATAAATGAGACATCTCTTCCTTTCTCTCCTCCTTTCCTGGCCCGACCCCACCTCACCCCCAGCCCCACCTCCCAAGCACCTCAAATACAACGCTGCTACCTGAAACCGAATCAGTACCACAGGGCAGACACCTTAAAAGGGGCCACGGTTCTCCTTAGACTGCCCTGGCCTCCTGGCCGGGACTTCCTCAGCCTTCTCTCCCTCCCCATCTCCCCTTCCAGTCCCCTCTCTCCTCTTTGTTCCTCCCCGTGGGATCACGTTCTTCTCTGTCCCAAATTCTTCCCTTTTCAGAGCAGGGCAATTCTGCTGGCCCAGAACCTCCTCCCAAACTCTCAGATACTCAGCAGAACAGAAGGCCCACAGAGAGATAGCTGGACTGCCAAGAGCTATTTTTCTCTGCCTCCCGCATCTGTAGGTTTGTGACTCTACGCGCCTTCATAGCCACGTGCATCTGCACACATGCTTACACTGGGAGGAAATACCCCAAGATGCTAACCCGAAAAGCAGAGTCTGGGAATTGGCAGGCTACCCGTCTTGGGTTCCCTCCTTCCCTCCCTACACCCACGTTCCAGGGCCTCAGGACTCCTGCCCTCACCCCCTCACTCTCTGAAGTGTCTTTCCTTCCTGTCCTAAACTGTTGCTCTGCCGTCCCACTCTGCCTCAAAGGGCTGCCTTTCCTGAGCGAGTAGCAAGCCAGCCAGTACAAAGGCTGAATAAACAGTCAGTGGAAATTAACTTGAACGTTCAGGGAGAAGAACAAAGACTTTCGATTTGAGCTGGGGAAGGAATCATAATTGCCAGAGAGAGAGAGGGGCGGCCCAGGCGCCCGGTTGCAAGAGACACAAGAAGCAGCGTTGTTGACAGTGGCGGAGACAGACAGGCGCGATGCTGATTTCATAAGTGGAAGGGCGAGAATTGTAATGTAATGATGCTGATGGAGAGGGGAACGAGGACTCAGAGGGGAGAGGCAGGTGACGGGTCCCTAAGGCAGCCAGCTGAGGTGGCTGTGCCTGAACGGGGGATCCTAGCTTCACACCCTGAGAGCAGGGCCTGGGCAGCAGGTGTTCTGATGGCAGTTGTACCCTGGGGCCATAATTACAGCCAAGGAGCATCCCATGGCAGTTCCAGGGAAAAGTGGAGGGAGGACTGGCAATTGGGTCTCCAGCGTGGGGGAAATGATGGATCCCTATGGACCTAGAGAGATGGGGCAGCCCCGACTCTGGAAGAACCCATAGAAGCAGACAAAGCTGGCCTGCTTGAGATTTCTACAGAGAAGCATTCAGCAGATTTTGTTGTCTTCAGGCCACAGCTAAGGGACATAAATAATAAAATACAGATTGAGTGCAACCTGGATACCAGGGGCTTCATGTGTAAGTCCTACAATCACCGTTTGAAGCGGCACTATTATTGACCCTAGTTCACAGAGGAGCAAACTGAGGTCCAGAGAAGTGGAGTAACTCTCCCAAGATCACACAGCTCTTAACTGGCATAGCCAACCCAGAACTGTCCAGGCAGGTACATTTGCCTTTGCAGGTTGGAAGGTTTCAGCCTTAGTGACACATCGACGTGGTCAGAGATCTAAGGTTCAAGGGTCTAAAGCCTGGCAGGATCCGGCTTTTTCTTCATATCACTCACAAGTATCCTGACAGGCCTAGTCTGCACCCACCAGAGGCTAAGATGGCACCACCTGTCCAAAACCTTCCACCAGTCACGAGGTGCAGAGGAGGCTCCCTGCCACTGGCATGAGCTGCTCACTGGGTATTCTGCACTCATGTTCTCATCTAACCTCATCAGGTCTTACCTGACCCCAAAGTGGGGTGCTTAGAAGGAATATAAGGAAGGCCCTTCCAAAGAGGCCTGAGATGCTGGAACGCACAAGACAAGGACACAGTCATGGAATCTCCTTTGGGCATCTCATCCTCTGTTAAATGCGTCTCTATCTATAGTATTTGCTTGGGGGCAAATGGACTCAATTGTTTATTCATTCAACAAAATATTTTTGAGAGTGGATGATGTTCTGGGTCCTGTTTTATATGCTGGGGTTACATAATAAAAGAGTAGGCCCTGCTTTGGAGGGGCCCACAGTACCAGCAGCTGAATCACAGCAGGCCATGGGAACCGACGGGCCACCATCCCACACCTGGTGGGAGGCCCAGGTGAGGGTTCAGAAATACTTCCTAGGGGAGGGAGCCTCAGAGTAGAGAGTGTGTTAGGGGAAGGGGCAGAGGTGGAAAGAGAACACAGACTTTCTGCGGTTTAGAAGACTGGAGGTGGGGGTTGGTGAGCCAGGAAGCTCTAGTGGCCTTGGGGTTCTGGGAGCCTTTCTGGATGGTATTGGAAGCCTCTGTTGGGGGCACTAAGAATGGCTAGTACCTCTGATCCAGCTGGAAATGGGGATAAAAGAAAGATTCCAGGCCAGGCGCGGCGGCTCACACCTGTAATCCCAGAACTTTGGGAGGCCAAGGTGGGTGGATCACTTGAGGTTAGTAGTTCAAGACCACCCTTGCCAACATGGTGAAACCCCATCTCTACTAAAAATACAAAAATTAGCTGGGCATGGTGGCACACACCTGTAATCCAAGCTACTCGGGAGGCTGAGGCAGGAGAATCGCTTGAACCCAGGAGGCAGAGGTTGCAGTGAGCTAAGATTGCACCACTGCACTCCAGACTGGGCAATAGAGCGAGACTCCATCAAAAAAAAAAAAAGAAGAAGAAAGAGAGAAAGAGAGAGAGAAAGAAAGA
>NW_016805645.1:340394-346273 GCF_001698545.2 Rhinopithecus bieti
CCACTCACCCCTCCAGCACGCCCACCCTCACCCCCGACAGCCCACCCTCTATTTCAGCGCTTCCTGCTCACTTCTTCCCAAGTTACCCAGAGGTTGATTCTAGGAACGTGATTTTCAAACTTAAGTGTGCATCAGGACAGTGTGTTAAAACAGAGCTTTGGATTCAGGAGGTCTGGGGCAGGGCCCGAGAATGTGCATTTCTATTAAGTTCTAATAATAAGATCGCGTGGAGAACGGCTGTTCTCACTACTGGGGTGGGGGGCGGTGTGCGGAAGGCGGGGAGGACACTTCCAGTAGCTTGTGCTGTGGCGCCATCTAGTGGTCTATGACATAGTGGCAGCCATCTGTGTTGTATGCATTGAGTAACCTTGAAAACTAGCCCTCTCCAAGCGCCTTCACCTTTATCATCTCTACTTTTTTAAGTTTTATTGAAGTTAAATGATCACTTTTCATACTCTGAACAACCACTGGAGAATGGGATCTTTACAGACTGTGTCCTACCGAAAGTCCCACAGCGGCAGAACTGAGACTGGAAGATGTCTATTTTAAGGCTAGAAATTTTAAACTGTGCAAATAGACTTTGGTATTTGTCCTCGGGATATTTCCAGCCTAAGGCAAGATATTGGAAGACAGAGACACAGCCACCCAGATTACACAATAATTAAACCGTAACTTAACCAAAAACTTAGTCCCGAACACTTCCTAGCAGCCAAGTCAACGCAGGAAACAAGGATTCCATCTACTCACAACCTAAAGCAAGGGAGCATGCCTGTTTATGAGTAAAATCAAATGGTCCCAAGTTATAGGAGCAGTGGGCATGAGTTTAGCCTGGGAGGCTTATTGAAAATGCAGATTCTAGGTCCCAGCACTTTGCATTTTTAACAAGCACTCCAGGTAAACTGAGGCTAATGGCCTGAGCGCCCTCATTTGAGAAACACTGTCTGAAATGGTGTGGCCTCTTATCAGGATGTTCCTCCACCCTGTGATGTCCAACAGGAACTAAGAGGCACACATGTGATCTTAGCATGTCCACTAGCCACCCTTTAAAAAAGCAAGTGTAACCGGTGAAACCCCGTCTCTACTAAAAATACAAAAAAAAAAAAAAATTAGCCGGGCGAGGTGGCAGGCACCTGTAGTCCCAGCTACTCGGGAGGCTGAGGCAGGAGAATGGCGTGAACCCGGGAGGCAGAGATTGCAGTGAGCCGAGATTGCGCCACTGCACTCCAGCCTGGGGCGACAGAGCGAGACTCTGTCTCAGAAAAACAAAAACACAAGTGTAACCATGTTTTATTTAACCCACTATGTCCAAAATAATATTTCAATGTGTAATTATTCTTTTTCCTATAAAGTGTATATTTTATGTTTATAACACGGCTACTGCACTCCAGCCTGGGCAGCAGAGAGAAACCCTGTCTCAAAAAAAAACCAAAAAATCCCCAAACACAAATAATTACTGGAGCTAAACATGTTCCTGCTCTGTGGTGTGTACCCCTTACAGGTATGTGCCCGAGAGAAATGAATGTATGCATCCACTAAAAATACAAGAATGAAGGATAGGAGCTTTAAGCATTACAGCCTAAAACCAGAAAGCTCAATGAACATCAAAGAATGGGTAAATAAATTGTAGTATATTCATACAGTGGAATGCACACAAGAGAGCTGAGGCACGTGCCATCTCAGGCAAAACGGTGAGAGCAAACACTAAGATGCAAGAGTGCAGACTGCACCATCCCATTAACACAAAATTCCAGAGTAGGAAAATTAATCTTACGGCGATAAAATTACAGTTCCCTAAGGGACAAGGTATTGATTAAACGAGGGCATGAGGTCAACTCCTGGGATCCTAGAAATGTTCCTTTAACCTCTGGTGATGGTTACCCAGGGGCACACATATGTGAAAATGCATCATGTTCTACACTCAAGATGTGTGCAGTTGGTATGCTTTGGTGTACAAGTTACACTCCAAAGGTAATAATTTTTCTATATCTCTCTCAGTGCCCACCAATTAAATCCATGTCTCTGAAAACGGGTCTCTGACATCAAGTCACTTAAAGGATTTTTGTTTGTTTGTTTGTCTTTTTAGCCGCAACTTAAGAATGTCCTGCAAAGGCATCAGTAGTTTTCAAAATAATTCCAATATGCAGCCAGGGTTGAACATCCATGCCCTGGGCTCGTGAAGTGTTCAAACTTTGATGAATGTATGAATAGCCTGGGAGTCACAAAAATGAGGAGGATTCAGGAGAGTGGAGCCTGAGATTCTGCTCCCAGGAGCTGCCAGCACTGCAGGTTCGTGGACCATACTTTGCTGTCTAAAGAGGGTCTAAGAGGGTCTTCCCAGTCTATCCTGGGAAGACTGCCCACCCTCTGGGTGTGGAGGGTCCTGTGCCTGATTACTCTACCAGGAACAAGGCAGGTACCATGAAGGAAGTCTAAAAGGCACAGAGCTGCCCACTATCATCATAAGGAACCTGAGATTCTGCAATTTTCAAAATCTAAAGAACTCACGGTTGGCCTGGCGCTGTGGCTCACGCCTATAATCCCAGCACTTTGAGAGGCAGAGGTGGCGGATTGCTTTAGCTCAGGAGTTTGAGACCAGCCTGGGTAACATAGTGAGACCCCCCCCCCCCCCCCCCCCTGTCTCTACTAAAAATATAAGAATTAGCTGGGTGTGGTGGTGCACGCTTGTAATCCCAGCTACTCACAAGGCTGAGGCAGGAGAATCGCTTGAACCCGGGAGGTGGAGATTGCAGTGAGCCGGGATGGTGCCACTGCACTCCAGCCTGGGTGACAGAGCGAGGCTCTGTCTCACAGAAAAACAGAACAAAAAAAAACTCATGGTTGGAAAAGAGGCAAATAAATATCAAAGCTGCATTTAAGTTTGATTAAATGGAGGGTGGGGGTAGGAATCGCACATGAGTGTTTCCAGCAGGGGCCAGCAAACTTTCTGTGAAAGACTAGATATTTTTGGCTTTGCAGGGCATCCAGTCTATTGTAGGTACTCACCTCTTTGGTTGTAGCACAAACACAGCCACAGGCAATATGTAAACAAATGGTCATGCCTGTTCCAATAAAACTTCATTGACAAACCCAGGCCTAGTGCATGACTCTGTCTATGTTATGCTATCATCTGTGTGTGCTTGGTGTGTAAGGATTGAACCTCTGGTAGGAAACACAAGACACTAGATATAGTGTCCTCCAGAGAGAACACTATATCTGGTTATGCTCAAGTATCTGGTTATCCTTAAGTATCTTTGGAATCATGTATTACGTGTTTGTTACCTATTAAAAGATGAAAAAGACAGGACTTCTACAAGTGGTTTTCACAGACAGCTTCCTATGATGTCATGCTCTCACTTTATTTTTATTTTTTATTGTTTAGAGACAGGGTCTCACTTTATTGTCCAGGCTGGAGTGCGGTGGTGTGATCATGGCTCCACCTCTATAGCCTCCACCTCTTGCCTCAGCCTCCCGAGTAGCTGGGACTACAGGCATGCACCACCACACCTGGCTAATTTTTCTATTTTTAGTAGAGATGGGGTTTCACTGTTGCCCAGGCTCTCCTGGGCTCAAGTGATCCTTCCACCGGGCCTCCCAAAGTGCTGGGATTATAGGTGTGAGCCATCACACCCAGCCCCTGCTCTTTTACCATCTCCTTTTCCAAGTGTCCATGAGCCAGACCTACAGGACCAGCCCCAATGTCAGCAGGAAGTACCTCCCATCATGGCAATGACCCTGGCCGTTCAGCTTCTCCCTCACCTGCCACGCCACTCTGTTCAGCCTCCTCTTCCTTCAAAGCCGGGAAGAGGCCAGCTCTGGAGAGGAGCCCTCCCACCTGTCACCTCATTCATTCTTCTTGTCAACACGTCCATTTGGTGCTCGGACCATCATAAAGAGAAGCAGAGGCATCACATGCAAGCAAAGACAGAGTCTGGAGTGCTGAAGACCCGGGTTCAAGTCTGGCTCTGCTGATTTGAAGCCTCAGTTTCCTTCCCACCTCATCAGCAATTGCCAGGATCCCATTAGAAAGTGGGAGAAGGCACCCACTCAGGAAGCACCATCTGCATCAAGATCATCAAACTCTGCTCCCAAAACAGAGAAACTCCCTAAAGGCTCAATGCAAGTTTAATCTTTGAAGCACCCAGCAGGATGCAGGCGCTCAATGGAGAGAAAGAAATCAGTGGGAGCAGTCAGGGCTCCTGCCTGTCACCAAGCCAGGGAGGCCGGGGAAAGACAAGAAATCCATCCCAGCTCCAGGTAGGAGGTATCCGCCTTCCTTGCCCAGAGCATCAGGGCTTCTCAAATACCGTCTGTCCCCACCAGATGTCAGTTGGGCCTATTTCTAGCAAGAAACAGCCAAGATCTCTCTTAGATGATTTGCTTTGTAAAAATACAAGTCAGCCTCGTTAAGAGGAATCTTCAGGAAGGCTCTTATTCACAGATCAGTCAAAAGTCAAACCTGGCAAGCATGTCAGCACTCACCTAATTCACCCCCACTGTTTACAGATGGGGTTATGAGAAGAGAGGGCGAGGAGCTTGTGAGCTTGTCCCCAGTCAGGCATAAGAACATGGTACCCTGGCAGCTTCTATGGCCAGAGCTCTGAGCCCTTGGAGGAAAGCTGTGGGACCCTAGAATGGCAGGCCATGGGGAACACACAAGCCCCAAACCTTGGAGGCTCATGTGAGATGTTTCACAAACCACACACCCATGAGGGCTGGCTGCAGCCCTGTTCCATGTCATCTTCAAACCAGGACCCAGGCGGGTGGATGGTGTCTACCTGGCATGTGGCCGATGCTGGTGCAGAGGGAGAAGAAAAGTGAACCACATTCTGGCTCCAGGCATCTGCCTAGGTGACTCGTGCCACCTTTACCCCTCTTCCACTGACCAGAATGAGTCCATGCCTGAGTCCAACAAAACTAGGATGTACACTCCTACCGTGAGGAAGACAGAATTTTTGGCAAGGAGACATCCAGTCTACCAGAGATGCCCAGCTAAACTACAAAAAGATAAATGTGTTGATGTACAAGGTCTCATATATGCTCTGATAACAACAAAAATTTCAGGGCTGGGTGCAGTGGCTTGTGTCTGTAATCCCAGCACTTTGCGGGGCTGAGGTGGCGGAGATCACTTGGGGCCAGGAGATCAAGACCAGCCTGGGCAACATGGCAGACCCCATCTCTACAAAAAAAATGAAAAAACAAATTAGTTGGGTGTGGTGGCATGCGCCTGTGCTCCCAGCTACTCAGGAGGCTGAGGGGGGAGGATTGCTTGAGCCAGGGAGTTCGAGGCTGCAATAAGCTGACCGCACCATTGCACTCCAGTCTGGACAGCAGGTTGAGACCCTGTATTTAAAAAATAAAAATAAAAATAAAAAAGCCACAGGGAAGGAGAGGGCAAGAAAGGAAAACAATAAATTTAAATATTTTATACACCCAACTTCATAGATTATTAAAACTTTATACCAACTCAATAGTGTGCATTATTTTCAAATACCAACAGAATATTTAGTATGGTCCCCTTCCCTGCAAAATGATTCTAAAGTTCATCTGGAAAAATAAATGTGCAAAAGAACATACAACTTTTTGAATAAGGAAGAACATAAATAAGGCTGTCAGAATCAGTGTGATGCTGATCAATGCAATAGTCTAGGCCTACACTGTCCCAACGTGGTAGCCACAAGCCACATGTGGCTATCAAGCCCTTGAAATGTGGCCAGCCTGAACAGAGGTATGCTGAAGTATAAAATGCACACTGGACTGAGTGGGAAAAACACCGTAAAACAACTCATTAATACGTTTCATATCCATTACCTGCTGAAATGATATGACTTAAAATATTATGAAAATTAATTTCATCTGTTTCTTTGCACTTTTAATTGTGG
>NW_016805645.1:346819-395107 GCF_001698545.2 Rhinopithecus bieti
AAAAAAAAAAAAAAAAAAAAAAAAAAAAGAAAGTTTTAAATTACAGATGTGGCTCATATATTTCTATTGGACACTGCTGGTCTAGGAACAGACCCAGATTTTCCATCCATATCCTTTATAATATTTCCCAATGGAAACTTAGAGGTTTGTTTTTGGGTTTTTTTGTTTTTTGTTTTTTGTTTTTTGAGACAGTTTGGCTCTGTCACCCAGGCTGGAGTCCAGTGGTATGATCTTAGCTCACTGCAACCTCCGCCTTCTAGGTTCAAGCGATTCTCCCGTCTCAGCTTCTCAAGCAGCTGGGATGACAGGTGTATGCCACCATGCCTAATTTTTCTCCTATTTTTAATAGAGATGGAGTTTTCGCTACGTTGGCCTGGCTGGTTTCGAACTCCTGGCCTCAAGTGATCCACCCGCCTCAGCCTCCCAAAATGCTGGGATTACAGGCGCGATCCACCGCACCTGGCCAGTTTTCCTTGTTTTACATTACCACAGTTTCAAAATGTTCACTCTTTGGCCCTAGCTGCTGTGAGTGTCTCTCGGCTTTATGTTACTTAGATTTAAATTTTCCATAAAAGCAAAATCATTGATGTCTCCTGTCATGGTATCTTTCCCACTCTAAGTTCCAAAGCTTTCCCATGGACTGATCATTTAATCACTGTGGCATTTATTTGGGGATGTGGACTGGGCCAAGATGAATCCATGCTGCTTTAGGAGTGGTGGTGAAGAGCACCTGGCCTGGGGTAGCAGCCTGGTTTTTAGTTTCAGCTCTGCTCTAACCACAAACCACTTTCCAAAGTCACCATATTCTATCTCTTGGGTCTGCTCATCTACGGAGTCCCTGCCTCCCTGGGTTGTGTCAAGGACTCAGTGTTACCTGTAAAAGACAGCACCTGACATACAGTAAGCACTCCCTAACTCTAGCTACAACTCTCATTTTATCTTAGAACTGACATTAGTTATCGTCTGATAGATGTTGATGTCTACAAGTGGTTACCTGAGGTTGTACAAGGTATACCAGTAACCCTAGAACCCATCCTCCACGATGATGCCCCAGAGACCAGAGGGGCGGTACTGATACCAACACCTGCAGTGAGAACAGGGTGGAAGCTCTAGCCTCCTGCGTCCAGCAAACCACCTCTCTCCCCTACACCGTGGGCAGATTACCAGATCTCTCACCAGCACTGGCTTCTCCTGTGAGTTTCCAATTCACACCAAGACACCCCCTGGATGCCCCACAGGTAATTAAAAGAGGGTGTCTCAAATGCACTTGCCCAGGCAGCTGACTTGCGGAGGAATGGAGCGAGGACCTCCATAAATCTGCTCCTCCTTGAGAACAATGAGATATCTGGCAAAATGGTTAGAAGTCAAGGTTTTCAGAACTCTGGAAATTAATCAAAGACCCATAACAATCTGAGAAGCATTTATTCGAGGAGTACAAGTCCTTCACCAGCCTCCAACTTGCTCTTCCTCTGGCATTCCAAACTGAGTTTAATGGAGGCACCCTTGCAGGGTAGGACTCTAAGGCCTGGGAGTCCCGAGTAGCAGCCCATCCCGCTCATGAAAGCACAGAGGGCTTTATCTGAGGATCCTGACTTCATCACATCTTGTCTGCCCCAGGCTCCATCCCAGAAGAATCCTTTTCTTGTGTCTACACTTCCACCTCACCCATCCTTTTCCCTGCACCAGAATCACGTTTTAATGTTTGAAACCCCTCAATGGTTCCCTGGAGATAAAAGCTCAACCTGCACACCAGGCTCTGTGCGTATTTCCTAAGTTAGTCGGAAGGCTTCCATAGACCTTTTCATGCTCCAGCAATGCTGGATTATAGAGGAAAGGCTTAGACCTGGGTGTATGGTGACTTGGCCAAAGTCACACCCAATTCCTGCCAGGACTTAAAGCCAACAGTGGCTAAGAACTGCAGGCAAGCTCCCTGAAACCAAGCCCTGTAGAAGCAGAGGGCATTTCCATGATTAAATTGCCTTATGAGGTTATCTCATCTTACAGATGAGGGAAACGGAGGCTGTTAACCACACAGGTGAGAACCTGGATGGAGGGGAAGATGGGCACCTGACAATGGTCACAGCTCAGACTCTTGGGGCTGCAGTCTTCCGCCAGGACAGAGAGATGGGAAGGAGAACAAGCCAGCTGGGTTGGATCTGGGAGGAACTCCCAGGAGTGGTTGTGCGGTGGGGAGAATACCTCCAATCTGAATGACCCTCAGGCTACATTAGCTCTCTAAAGACTAGAGCTCAAGCTCAACAGCCCTGCAGCCAGAGGCCTCAAACGTAGGGGGCTGGGGCAGGGCACTGGGGTAGGCCTGGGCAGCAGTGGCCAGAGCCTTCTTTAAGAGCAGGGGCTATTAAATTGAGGCAGTATCTCTTCCCATACATAATGATGTATTTCTTACATCATTCTCATCACTATAGTAGATTAAATAACTTCATGAATCTATTAAGAATGACAACCAAAGAAGGCACAACCTGTTTTAGAAGCCAGTGCTTTAAACTGAGTCTGGCTCGTTAATATGCAGTGAAGGAAGTCAGAGGACACTTGGCTGCCACCTGGTGGAACAAGGAGAGAGAAGAAAAGGCCAGATAGAAATTTCTGGCCAAACTGTCTTCAAAAAACCACGGGTCTCCTGTAGAGGTGGTTGTGTGGGGCCTGTGATCCAGCTCGCCACACTCACCACCCCCCTCTTGACTCTCCACCCCTCCCCAGTTCTTCACCACTGGAAAAAAATGGACTCAAAGCTATAGTTCATACAATTGAAGATTTATGTAAGTTTAAGTGACTTAAGTTACTTATTTTTAAACTGCACAATGCTGAAGCCAGTCTAAAAAAGAATCAAACACACCACTGCAAGTTAATTCAATGAGTTACTTTTTTTTTTTTTTTTTTTTTAACAGATTTGTACAGCAAAAAGTTCCCAGATCACAGTCTCTACCATACAGTCAACCGACCAGTGCGCAGGAAGCCACAGGGGCCCTGGCCAGAGGGGCCAAGGGTGGCAGCTGCACTGCGGAGTTGACTTCTACTTACAGGTGATATGTGGCTGGAAAAATCTTGAGTTCCCTTTGTTCTCCAGTGTATCTTGTACAAAATATTACATTTGTTTAAACACATATTTACAGAGTTTGCACAAATAGAAAATGGGTACAAATTACAACCAGGCTTCGCAGGATACCAGTTCCCCTCCCCACTGACCAAGGTCAGGAGTGATGACCACTTCATATTTACAGTTGCAATTTAAAAAGTCTGTATTTAGAGACCTAGATGAAGTTTATAAAAACTGGTTAAATATCATCAATTCATTTATGTAAGCTGTACAAGTAGTGGATACCAATTAGTCAGTTCATGTCTTGCTCCCTGAAGAAAGATTTGAAGTAAAAGAAACCCTCTCAAGCAAGCAACACACATCCCTGGCCTGTCTGCCAGTTTGTTTGGATTTTGCCGGGGAAGGAGATAGAAGGAAGAAGGGAATGGAACAGGGGAAGAGGACAATCTGGTTGAGACTGCTTCTATTCTTTTCTTTTTTTTTTTTTAAACAGCTGAGAACCAGGATAAGCCAGCTGGCTTGTTAAACACTATCCTTTAGCTTTGAGAAGAGAACCAACCCATAGTTTCATCCTTTTTTCTCAGAGACAAAACGTCTTCTCAATAGGACTACAGTATGGAGGAAGAAAGGACTTTCTGGAGAGGGCAATGTTTGTTATTCTGATGTTAATCTTTGACTTGAGTGCCAAGCCCAGTTTCAACAGTGCAAAAAAAGACTCTCAGGAAACAGCATGGGGAACCGGGGTCAAAGGCTTGCGTAGTAGCTGTCTACCCACTGGGCAAGGCCTCGCTCCACCAGGGACCGGTTTATCAACACCACCTAGAAAAGAAAGTTCCCTTAAAGCTTTGTCCATGACACCTTGGGGCCATGTCCCAAGCCAACATGAGCTCTCCCCTCCCCAGTTGCCACTGCAGGCAAGAGATGTACAAGACTAACAGTGTAGCCTGGACGCAATGGCTCATGCCTGTAATCCCAGCACTTTGGGAGGCTGAGGCAGGTGGATCACCTGAGGTCAGGAGTTCAAGACCAGCCTGACCAACATGGTGAAATCCCGCCTCTACTAAAAATACAAAAATTAGCCAGGCGTGGTGACACATGCCTGTAATCCCAGCTGCTTGGGAGGCTGAGGCAGGAGAATCATTTGAACCCAGGAGACAGACGTTGCAATGAACCAAGATCACGCCACTGCATTCCAGCCTGGACAACAAGAGCGAGACTCTGTCTCCAAAAAAAAAACGAGTAACAGGGTGGGGGACATGGCTTGTGCTCTAGCCAACAGGAACATTTATTTAAGTGTTCTGTTGGCTGCTGTGGCATGAGGATAGGTGTTTGTTTGTTTGTTTTCTGAGACAGAGTCTTGCTGTCACCCAGGCTGGAATGCAGTGGCGCGATCTTGGTTCATTGCAACCTCTATCTCCTGGGTTCAAATGATTCTCCTGCCTCAGCCTCCCAAGCAGCTGGGATCACAGGTGTGCATCACCACACCCAGCAGATTTTTGTATTTTTAGTAGAGATGGGGGTCTTGCCATGTTGGCCAGGCTGGTCTCAAACTCCTGACCTCAAGTGATCTGTCCGTCTCGGCCTCCCAAAGTGCTGGGATTACAGGGGTGAGCCACTGTACCTGGCCAGGATAGGCTTTTTAATATGCTGAAGAAATCTAAGCTTTCATACCATAAGATAGAAGACAGAAAAACCCAACCTACGGGAAGGTCCCAGAAAGTCTCACACCTTGGCACTATTGACATTTGGGGTTGGATAATTCTTTGCTGTGGGGCGCTGTCCTGAATACTATGGGATGTTTAGAGGCATCCCTGGCCTCTACTCACTAGAGGACACTGACACCACCACCCCCAATCAGGATATCCAAAGTGTCCCCTGGGAGGTGCTTGTCTACAGTTATATCCTCTGATTAACTCAAGAGGAAACAAACCCCAGGACCAGCTCTTAATCAATCCATTACTTCGGGTCAGCAACACAGAAAGAAAAGAAGGGCAGAACTTACTTCATCTCCAACCACACTCCACAGCTGAATCAGAGGAAGACCAGTTGGACTGTAACTTGTCACCTGAAGAAGTGGGGAGGGGGGAGTATGATCTGGTTAGGTTTTGTGTCCCCACTCAAATATCATCTTGAATTGTAATCTCCATAATCCCCATGTTTCGAGGGAAAGACCTGGTGGGAGGTGATTGGATCATTAGGCAGTGTGCCCATGCTGTTCTCGTGATAGTGAGTTCTCACGAGATCAGATGGTTTTATAAGTATCTGACAGTTCCTCCTTCACATACTGTCTCTTGCCTGCCCGTCATGTAAGACGTGCCTCTTCCCTTTCTGCCATGATTGTAAGTGTCCTGAGGTCTCCCCAGGCCCGCAGAACTGTGAGTCAATTAAACCTCTTTCCTTTATAGATTATTCAGCCCCAGGTATTTCTTTATGCAATGTGAGAACAGACTAATATCAAGTATTAGCTACTTCATGCACCTTTCCTTAAATACTACTGGTCAATCCAGGGCCAAGCCACGGGAAAGAAGGCATTGAAAGGTAGTTCCCAAGAACCCAGCCAGCCTGCCTCCCCTACCCCCACGAACCACACACCTGAGCAAGCAGTGCTGTATTCCCTGTCATCTCGCTCATGGCGGCATCTGCTTCAGGTGAAAACTGGTCATCGTCTTCAGGAGGAAAAGGAAAAGCAGCATTTAGGCTGTCACTGAGGCAAGGCACCCTTGTCATATACGTAAGTTTCAGGTGCATTCCAAGTAGAATGCTTCAGATGCTGTGGGACTGCAGTGGGGAGATCCACCCGAGTCAGGGAGAGAGCCTAGGCCTCCATACGACTCCCAGTGGATAAACTCAGGGCCGCTGTAGCATGTTGCCCACTGGAGCACAGACAACAGATGGACAGAAACTCTTGCCTTCACCACCAACATCACCACCAATACCACCAGCAGCAGCAGCACCACCACCACCACCATCAACTCGGGCGCTGGCAATGCAGAGCATATAGTATGTGTTCTTCCACCAAATTAGTAACATGCAGTGCTATCCCCACTTTACAGGAGAGAACACTGAGGCAAAGGTGGATTCCTGAAGGTCAACCAGTTCCCAAGTGGTGAAGGTGGGAATCAAACCCAGGCAGTTGGCCACACAGCCCAATAAGGGCAGCCACTCAGAGGGGGCAAGGTGCTGCAGCAGCATTCAGCTTTGCTGGGTTACAAAAGTTAACATAGAACAATACACCCAAGGCAAGCAGTGGTAAGGATGGGAGAGACAGGGGTTTACCAAGGAAGATCTGGGAAAATCTTACTAAGGAGAAGGAGTTTCAGCTGGGTCTGGACAGATCGCTTAGAAGGACAGAAGCAGAGAGGAAGGAGGGGCAACAGCAATAAAAGAAGCAAAACAAAGATCTTGCCCTAGTGCTCCCTCTGAGCCGACTCCAGCTAGACTGTAGTATTTCTAACGCATTTAATTGCTTAAGACAAGCAAGAAGAAGATCAGAAGGGGCAAACCTGGGGAGGGAATGGGATGAGATGAACTATCACCTACAAATACAAAATTCCTAGCCATAAACAGCTGCCATTTCATCACCCTCTACACACCAGACCTTAGGTTTATGTAATTCTCACAGCCAGCATCAAAGACAGGTACCATTCCCATGTTCTGGGGTGAAAGTTGAGGCTAAGTAATTTGCCCAAGATTTTGCCAGTCCTCTTCCCTCTGACAATGCTTTCACAGTCTAAGACACCAGATAGGGTGTCCCCACTGTGTCCTGTGGAGCTATGGCCTGGCTGAGCAGTACAGCACACCCTCTACCACTGGGGCTAAGACTTTGGGTCTGGACTATAATCTGGAAAGTGCCTTTGTTGGAAGCCCTTCAGTGCCTGAGGTCTGAGTACAGTCTAGAGCAGTGGATCTCAAAGGATCAGCAGCACTGGTCTCACCTGGGAACTTGATAGCAATGTAAGTTCCTGGGCCTAAGCCCAGATCTATTCAATCAGAAGCTCTTGAATGGCAGCAACCTATGTTAGCATAAGTCCTCCCGGTGAGAACGGAGGCTCTGAGAGAGAAAGACCTACTCTTGACAACTGTCCCCAACAATCCCCCAAGCCAGAGACCCCAGTTGTTACCTGACAGGGGCATCACGCTGTCCAGAAGGACTTCTGCTCCCTGAAATGGCAGGGTGACAAAGTCAGACCTGGGAAGGCAAGAAAGGAACAAGTTTAACATGGCCATGAAGGCTGACTCCACTCCAAGCCAGTATTCATCTTTGTACAGTGACGCCCACAACCTGGAATGCAGCAAAGCAGCGGGTTCGTACTTTGCAGCAGGCCATGGCTCACGGCACACCCAAACACAGACAGCCGGCCCTGCTGCAAGCCTGACCTCAGAGGGACTTCCTACAGCAAATTCCTAAAAAGGAGCCTGCTTCACTTTTTTCCTTTTTTGTTGTTGTTGTAGAGATGAGGTCTTGCTATACTGCCCAGGCTGGTCCTGAACTCCTGCGCTCAAGTGACCCTCTCAAAGCGCTGGGATTTGCAGCAGGCCACCACGCCTGCCCCAGCTTCCCTTTTGAAGGATGATGCCGAGGATTCTTCCACAAGACAGGCCTTCTGACTCAGTTTGGCTGAGCGAGTAATGGAGTTTGTTTCTATCAGACTCCGCTAAAACACAGTAAGCAGCAGGAGAGAAGAATTAACCCTCACCCAAGCCCTGGCACAACTGACCCAGCCATGCAGAGATCACACATCCCAGACAAGCAGGGCGTAGGCCTGTCTGAGGCATCTCCGCTCACCTGATTTGCCGAAGCACGTCTACTTTCACCCTCTTATATCCGCCGTAGTCCACGTATCGAATCTCCACTTCATTGGTCTCCTCGTAGGAGGCAACCACTTGGGCTCGCCACCACGCCCCGTCCGCACCAGGGGCGGCACAGATGACCGTTACTGCAGGGCAGGGAGCGGAGTGTGTGGAATGCCTGGCCCAGGACAGGGAACCAAGGGCCACCTGGCCACTACCCACCTCCCTGCGTTATTTCTCAGAGACCTGCACCTCCGCAGTGCAGGGGACAGGAACAGCAACCGGCCCCAAGCAAAGCTTCCCCCAAGCCCAAGACCAGCTGAGGGAAGAACCTGGATGTGAGAAGTTCAGCCTAGCAAGTGTGCTGCCCCCAAGGCCATCCAGACTGAAAAGCATT
Organism: Rhinopithecus bieti; assembly: GCF_001698545.2. Lineage (NCBI taxonomy): Eukaryota > Metazoa > Chordata > Mammalia > Primates > Cercopithecidae > Rhinopithecus > Rhinopithecus bieti. The sequence continues at coordinate 355,063 of NW_016805645.1, forward strand.
CAGTCTAGGTCCGTTACTCCAAAACTTACTGGGACCCAAGAGGGACACAAATGAATAGGAATAAACCAAGTAAACACAGCACTCAGGAATGGGGGCCAGGGCCAGCCTTATATTTAAGAGAAAGCCCCTGAAGAAATCAAGTGCAGCGGATCTTGGCATCCTCGTACCTAGGGTGTGCTCCAGCCCACAACTCAGCTGGAGAGCTTGACCAGAAGGGGCCTCCTGGGCCTAAACCCCCTTCTTCTAACCTTTGCCTCTGGAAGGTGCTGAGAGCACCTGGGCAGTCGCCCAGGATCAAGGGGTCACTAACCCACTGTAGGTCAGAGGCAGATGAGACCATGAGGTAAAGGTTCCCAGCAGCACCCCAACAGCTCCCCCAGGCTGGCCAGGATGAGGACGTGTGACATGAGGCTGACTGTGCTGGGTCCTGACCCTTAGAGAGAACCCCTGGCAGTTACCCCTCAGACACCAGTTCAGTCTTTACTGCTGGATTAAGGCAACTTTAGAGAAGCTGATGAAAACTAAATCCTTATCCTTCCAAAAGGAAAAGAGTAACACACAAAAAGCTACAGATCACTTCAAAAGTTTTCTACTGCACTGAGGGACCCCGCCAGCCCCTGGTGAGGAATGGGTTATGTTCTGACATTTGATCCTCTCTGATAAGGACAACAAAGATAATAATGACAAAGGCTGGGCTCAAACCCCAGATCCTGCTCACTTGGGCAAGTCACTTGAGGCTCAGTTTTCTCATCTGTTAAACACAGATGACCCAACACACTGCACAGGCTTGTTGGACTTAGGGATTTTTTTATGGTAACCAGTATATGCATCAAGTGCTTTATATGTAACACATACAGTATTCAACACTAATTCCTGGAACAAGTGGGTATCACCCCCTTTAACAGATAATAAATAGGTGGCAGATACTGTGACACTGGCTTTGAGGGAAAAAAAAAGAAAAAATTAAAAAACAATTTATGGCAGAGCTGGGATCTGAATCCCTGTGTCAAAACTCTACTCCAACACCCATCACTCTGCCAGCCAGTGGAAACCCCAGCTCTGCCTCGCCAGGAAACCCACCCCAGCTCCATAACAATGGCAAGAATTGAAGGACGCTGCTTCCATGAAGGATCCCAGAACAGCCTCCTCCTGATCAGGATCCAGGGCAGAACAGGCCACCCCAGGGGTCCCCCTTCCCGAACCCTCAGGGCGCTGCTTACTTTCCACCGGGGTGGGCAAGGTGGGGATTCCAGGCTGAGAGTAGCAGAGGTACATCTGCTGGTCAAGGCTGCGCAGCGCGTGGAAGGTAGGGTGTGTGTGCTGCTGCACGAACAGGTGCCCGGCGTTGACCTGGTTGACCACAATGACCTCCACGGTGATGCCATCAGGCAGCATGAGCTGTATAGAGGGGAAGGGGCAGCGGTCATTGAAACAATCCCTCTCATCTCATCTTTGAATAAGTCCCGAGGCCCAAGGGCAAGTCTCTGGGCTGGCACATCTTTGAAAAGGGCAACTCAAGACAACATGGCACCCAGAAGGCAGAGGCTGAAGGACTACTTTAACAATAGAAAATGTGCAACACCCCTGTGGCTGTTGTCCTGCAATACTATGAGCAGCCCTTAGGGACAGTCTCACCTCAGGGCCAGGCAGGGAGGGTCCCACAGATACTGGGCAACAAAGAAGCAACTGCGGAGGTAGTGCTGGGCCTTACACAGGCCTGGCAGGGTCCACCTACCAGTGGTGCCCTCCCTCCCACTTCCACTGATGAATCTGTAAGACCCAGGGAGGGCAAACACAGGAATGAGGTGGCCACTGAGAACAGGACTCCTGAAAATAAGCAGTAGGCAGGCCCTCAGGCCCTTTAGCCAACTCCTGTGGACTGGCAGCTGACCCCAGGAGCCTATGATCTGACAGCATCCACACTGCCTTCCCAAGAGCAAGCAGTGGCCTCAGGTCAGGTTGGTGGTCAAGGTCTAGCAGAGTCTGCTTCCTATTTGCTCTCCCTCCTGCTGCTTACCCTCCTGAGGTCAAGAGTTCAAGATCAGCCTGGCAAATGTGGTGAAATCCCATCTCTACTAAAAATACAAAAATTAGCCGGGCATGGTGGAGCACACCTATAATCCCAGCTACTCAGGAGGTTGGGGCAGGATAATCGATTGAACCTGGTGGGCAGAGGTTGCAGTGAGCCAAGATCATGCCACTGTACTCCAGACTGGGCAACACAGTAAGACTCTGTCTCAAAAAAAAAAAAAGAAAAAGAAAAAAAGAGAGTCTAGGACCGAGCCTCCTGGGAAAAAAACTCTTGATTCAGGAGTAAAGCATAAAGTGGTATTTAGCCCACTCTCAAATATCCACAGGAAAAAGACATCCCGATCCTTTCTCTCCAGTCCAAGGGCCTTTGCAAAGGGGAAGACACAAAATTGAAATGCCTATCATCCTTTAAAAACACAAACAAACAAACAGGAAAAAAAAAAAAAAAACACCCAGGAGGGCAATTTCCTTGGAGCAGCACAGTCAAGCCCATCTGTGTAAAATGTAGTCTTTGGTCCACAGAACTCTGCAATTCTACTGCCGGTGAGATGAGGCCCTACTAGGGTCAGAGGTATACTGCAGGATATGGGCAACGGCCCTGAGAGACCCTGCAGTCAGCCGCACACAGGAGCCCCGGAGATGGCAGCTCTTCCCTCTGCCAAACTCCTGGGGCAACCTCCAAAGAGTCACTGGGCTTCCAGGCCTGGTGGGAAGTATTCATTCTTCTTTGCAATTTAGGCACCTCCTGGGGAGGGGGAAGGGGAAGGAGATCCTTCACCAGGGCCACTGCTAAGGCCTGACTCAACCAGAAGAAAGAACAAGCACCATCCAAACCCATGATACTAGTCCCACTCAGGTCTCAGGTGTTGAATGGCAACCCTGGACACACCCAATCTCCTGGCTGAACTACACCATCCTTTCTAAGCAAATGCCTAGAAAACTTAAAAGGTGCCCAGGCAGCAGAGCCAAGGAAAGTGGTCCTCCCACATGGGGACCAAGAGGCCTCTGGTTTCCTGCGAGGACTATCACCACCTAACCCCTGTCCCCAGAACACAATCCCATAGCAGAACCGACAGTGGAGGCCAGAGGGGAGAGGGCACAGGCACTCATGTGCACTTGGCCTTCTTAGCCTGAGGTCTGGGGAGTTTCTTGTTTGGGGCAGGTTTCGGGGAAAGAGGCAAGAAGTCCGGATCACCCAGTAGCATGCTCACCCAGGATGTCATTGGCAGAGAAGGCAGCGCCAGTGAAGGCAATGGGGGAGCGTAGATATTGGTGAGGTTCAGCTCCTTGAACTTCTTCCCAATCAAATTCAGCGCTTTGTCTACATGATGCTGAGAGCCTAAATAGAGGATGGGGGCAGGACACACAATCACTATAAGAGGAAAGTCACACACACACTCACAAAAACACAGCCACATACCCTACTCCACTGGACTTTGCATCTCTGAAGAGTTCCAAAGTGCATCTCTGAAGTACCAAACACTTAAGCTCTGCTTTAGGAAGAAAGGCATCGAAGCCTTTCAAATGATACCTCTGTCATTATGATCCATGCTTTCCATGCAACAGGAAGAGGTAGGCAGCTGGGAAAACACCAAAGGGGAATTGTACACAGCGCACTACTGCTTTGAGAGGAGGCTTTATGGGGTGGTGGGCACTGTGAACCCAGGACCCAGGCCCCGCCCAACCAAGCACCCACACTTCTCCTGGCCAAAGATCAGAGTAGGGAGGGACCTAAGTCTCCCGCAGGCACCTGAAATGGGGGAAAGGCTGGAGGGAAGACACCCAAGGCTCCCTTCCCTGGGATGAGAAGTAGGGTTTCCTGTTCCAAAAAGATAGCAATTGAAACTCAGATGCTAGTCACTTCGATTTAATATTTCAGGTAAGAGGCAACACAAGCAGCAGATGCTACTGACCTTCTATGTGGCAGATCTGGACGCTCTGGGTGTAAGGCAGGGTTGAAATGTAGATCTTGGCACCAGATGTTTGCTTCAGAAAACTCACATACCGCCCCTGCTTGCCAATTAGCCGACCGACTAAGTGCTTCCAGAAAGAGAAAAAGAGTTGAGAGGATTAACGGGAAACCAATTCCCTGGACACCCAAAGACCTACTTCTGTTTTACACAAGATCACGCTCAAACATATTAGCTGTTACCATGTCAGCATTTATTTTCCAGGACTATTCTAAGCACTTACACTTACTCATAGTACCTATGAAACACAGATAACTTTATCACCATTCTGTAGACCGGGATACAAGCCCAGAGAGGCTAAGGGACTACCTTAAGGTCACACAGCTGCTAACCAGGAAGTTGAACCAGGCAGTCTGGCTCCAGGACCAAGCAGTTCCCATTTCATCCCAAAAATGTGGCCCAGACCCAGAAAGCCGCAAAGGGAGCAGCATCTTCTCCTCTAAAACCCATGCTGAGAAGTTTTGCCAGCACACGATTTCTCGTGCCCCTCTCCCTCAGGTCTACTCAGATCCAAAGATAAAGGGGCTCGATTTGAAAATGAAGGTCTAAGAACCCTGGGCTCCCACTGCCAAGTGACAGCAGGTTGGAGCCTGCAGAGCAGGAGGCACGCAGAAGTGCCCAGTGCGCCAGAGTTCAAGGCGGACAGAAGGAGCCAAACTTAACCCTTACATAAGACGGGCTCCCACACAACCCCCAACGACCCCCTCCCAGAGGAGCTACTGGGGACATGGTCCCTTCTCAGGCACAGCCTTTCTCGTCAAGCCCTCTGTAACCACTGAAGGAAAAGCAGGCAGGATGGGTAAGGACCCTCCAGGGAGGAAACCACCAAGAGAGCTGGCGGCCCAGGGTCAAAACAGCCACTCCGACCCAGAGTTCAGACCAAGTCAAATCTCCACCCCAGCACAGAGCCCAGGGCCCTGGGAGAATGCGATCTGACAAATTATTTCCAAGCCCCAGAGACAAACATCAAGATCAAGCTAATATGTTGTAAGTTCTAACAGCAAGAAGCTCGAAACCACTTAAGCACTCAGGAATGGGGGACTGATGAAGTAAACTGACATTCACACAATGAATAATGCAGTTACAATTACATTTTCAAAGAATAACACACAAAAATTAAATTGTTAAATATTTAAAGTATTAATTAAAGTGACATAATCTCAGTTTTGTTTAAAAACCACAGGGTGCCAGATGAGAAGGAAATAAAAGTCTTTCACAGTCACTCTCAAGGGTAGGATTAGAGCTGATTTTTATTTTCTGCATATATTTCTATACTTTTCAAGTTCTCTAAAATATGGATTTATGCTTTGCTCAATTATAAAATACACTTTACGTTGGAGCACTTAAGCAGAGCTCAGTGAAGGGATTCTGGCTGGCCCCCACGGCCTCAGTGTTTTTTTCCAAATAGATCTCAGCCCCAGAATATGCAAGAACCACCCCCAAGGGAGAGACACACAGGCCTGCGAGTTTGAGAAGTACAAGAATAAGATGCTCCTGGAGGCAGCCGGAGGAATTCCATGTTGCAAGAAGCTCTCTGAGCCTTGGCAAAGTGTAGTGTGTCCTTTCCCCGCAGCCTTTGGCTGACCCAGGGGTCCTTCTGGTTTACTGTCCCTCTCCCAGCTCCCTCCCCCAGGTCTAATGACCCTGGCCCCAGGGAGCTTTGCGGGTTACCATGGAACCAGCCTGGGGGACTCCACCCCTACCTTTGGCACCTCGATCTCCCAGATGATGAGGTCGACCTTCTTAGGGTTGGAGCCTGCCTGGGCATTTTGGAAGCTCTCAGTCTTCTTGAGACTGCAACAGCTATCCACGGAATCCATGCTGTTCCTGTCAGAACCTGCAGGGGAGGAAGCAGCAGGCGCGCACACACACAGACCCCAGCTCAGAGCAGCCAGTAACCCAGAACTTCCCAAACTCACATTCCCAGGAGGCCCTGCCCCACACCCGCTCCTCAAGCTTGGCAGGTGACTGTCAACTTACAGTCTAGAAGGCTCAGAACAACCCCAATGAAAGGAGGACTGGGGGTGTCGATACACCTAATTTTAGCCTGCCACTTACAGTCCCACTTGCTTAATTGGCAGCCGCACCCAGCCACAGCTGCTGGAGCAGAGACACAAGTGGTGAACTGGGAAGGGACAGACTGCGCCCAGGGAAGGGGAGACCACAGGGCAGGGGAAGAGACATGCTTGAGGTCCACATGGTCCTGAGAGCCAGACTGATGGACTGCAAACACCTTGACACCCTTCCAACTATCCTACCCTCTCAGTCCAAGGGTCGGTCTCCTGTCCCCAGGGCCCAGTCCCAGGGTCACAGGTACAGGCCTTCAGCCAAGCAGAGCTAGACAAAGTCCTCATTGGCCGGCCTGAGGGCCCCATTCTTATACCTAGCGGGGACCTGCTCGTTCCTCTGCCATATGTGGACAAAAAAAGGAGAGTCTCCTTTCCCTTTGCTTAGGCCTGATTCGTGCAACTCTGAACACTCTTCTGGCTCAAATACTCCCTTGGTCAAAAGACGGAGCCAAAGCTCATGGCCAAGAAAACCCAATGGGAACAGGACTCTGCTCCCGACCTGGGCTGTTTCACTCTCGCTCAAGAGTGTGCCAAAGGGACCGTCACAAAAAAAGAGGGTCCAGATCAGCTCAAGAGAAGTGGCCCTGGCTTAAATATGGATGACTCCATCACCAGAAATAGATTACTCCTGAGAGTCTACCAACTAGGTTACCTTCCACATGGTTTCTCCAAACCCTGGGCATAATCCTTTGCCAAGTAACCCATACACTGGATGCAGACAACTAAGGCCCAAGAAATCCTGCTCCCAGCTAAGGAAGAATCACCTTCAAAGTGACTTCCCCCCTTAACCTAGGCACTTGGAACAGGATTCATGTAGGGAAAAGTACCCCTTCTGGAGGAAGACTGCTTGGCTAGCCTGCTGGAAGCATAACAGGCTGACAGGGGTTGGGGAAGGGGGCGGGGAGCTCTGCTCACTCACAGCCCCCAGCCTCTGTCCCACAGAATGGGACTGGCTAACATCTGCCATCCCGATGGTGCCCAGCAGTGGCTCAGAACCACACCAGGACTCTAGCAGGCTGCACTCAAAGGCCAGCTTCCAGCTCCCTCAGTGGGGTGGTCCCTGGACCCCTCTCAGCTTCAACTTTCTCACACACAAAGCAGGGCTGACATGAGGGTGCATGTGAGGCACTAACCTGGTGCTTGGCACCCACTGCATGCTCATGGACAGTATTACCTCATTTCCACCCGCTATCTCTAAACCTCCCTGCCCATCACCATGGCTTAGGTTCGAGTCTAAACTCAACAGGTCTGAGTAGCTACTACTATCCATCTAGAGTAGGCAGACAAGGCAGCGGGGCTTGTTAATTCAGCTGAGGGGCAGTAAGCAAAGGGAAACTCCTTTATTCTTAAAAAATAAATAAAATAAAAACCACCCATTTTAAGATGCAGTATTTTAAGAAACATTTAAACATCCAGAGATTAGGATGCATCATATAGTATCTGGCCTTCTATAATCATGACTGGTAGCACTTTTTTCTTTCCAAGGTACATAAAAACTGTAGTGTCGCAACAGCATCTTGGAGGTGACAAAATGTAGTGTGTGGTACAAACGAGATGCTGCAGAAAGTGGTAAAATTCCCGATAAAGATTCCCAACCTTCCTGGGGCTGAAATGGGAGGGAATGGCTCCAGGACAAACAAGTCAGAGAGTCACTGGGATATTCGTGGCCTCTCTCCATGAGATAAATGAAAACACCCCAGGGTGGCTGCAGAAGCAGGGTCAGGAGCTGCTGACCTGTAAGTTAGCGGTCTGAACTGTCTACGCTGAGGTCAGCACTCGAAAAACCCAGGACACCTCGTTATCAAAGTGCCCCGCTTTCCCGGGGTGGAGCTGCAACTGCACAGAAAGAAAATGGCTGAGGCTCTCTGCAAAGGTGACAGCGACAACTCAGGAAGCTCGAGCCTCCCACAAGTATTTAAAGCTGTGGCCATTCTTTGGGCACTTACCCTGTAAGAGCTTCTGGAGAAGGAAAGCAGGTGAAGACATGGGAACCAGCACATGATTAAAAGGAAATAAGCCATTCAAAACACTCACACCCATACTTGGCACTCAAGGGAAGCAAAGCTAAGGAGGCCTCTCCATTAAAACACACACACACACACACACACACACACACACACACACACACACACACAGAGGTTAGTGTTTAAAAGAGAAAAAAAATGGGCTGGGCATGGTGGCTCACACCTATAATCCCAGCTCTCTGGGAGGCCGAGGGCGGAAGGATCACTTGAGCCCAGGAGTGCGAGACCAGCCTGGGCAACACAGGAAGACTCCATCTGCACCAAAATAATCGTTTTTTTAAAAAAAGAAAAAAAGGCACACTAATGTTAATCAGTGAGCCCAACTTGGAGCTGGTTCCTTGGGAAGGGCTCACTGGGGAAGGTCACCGGTTGAGGAACCAAGTGACAGCTCCCAAGACTTGGGGTTTCAGGGCAATCTAACTCCTCAGTTACCCACCAGCTTTATGCTGTGTCCAGCTCTCTGCAGGTGGGGGCAAAAAGCTGAAGAGCACCATGACTCTGCTGCACAAGTAGCAGAAGGGAGAGGCAGACTGGCGGCCTTTCTCCAAGAAATACTGGGAGCGCCCCATCCTCTAAATGAACCCGAGACCCTCCTACCTCCTGAATGATCTGCTTCCACATCCATGGTCCATCCATCCTCAGCCCCCAAGTCTGACAACTCCCCCTTCAGCACCCCATTGCTGAAGGGCACAGTACTTTCTGGCAGTGGCGGGGTGATGGCCTTGTCCCTGGGGCTTGAACTGGTCTCTGTGCAAGAGTCTTCAAGCCCTGAAGTGCTGAGAGAATCTGAGCAGTGTCCTGGGGAAGCCACCAAAGGGACACTTTGGCTGCTGTCTGACATGCAGGTGACACATGTGGCATCTTCCACCAGGATGCCTGCCCGGTCTGGTGACTCTTCACCAGGGGTGGTCGGTGGCAGGCAGGGGGCCAGGGAGATGTGGTGTGCAGAGATCTTTGGTTTACTATCCTTGATGGGGCTGGACAGAGGGCTGTTCAGGCAGCTCACGTAGGTCTTTGGTGGCGCTGAGCCCTCTGCTGGTAGGCCTGGCGAGGGGAGGGCAGCATCCGACCGGGCAGCAGCTGCCTCTGCTATGGCAGGTTCCCCAGTGTGGGAGCCCAAGACAGTTTGCTGGTGAACTGGGACACAGCTCTCTTCCTCCTGCCCTTGGAGCTGACTGGCCTGATACACGCAACCTGCAACCTTGCCCACCGCAGTGGCCAGCACCTGTTCGCTTGCTTCCGAGATCACTTGGGAGATTATCTGGAAGGCAGCCTGCTCAATCTCCTCATTTCTATCCAAGCCCTCCCCATTTCTATCCAAGCCCTCCTCATTTCTATCCAAGCCCTCCTCATTTCTATCCAAGCTCTCATTTCTATCCAAGCTCTCCTCATTGCCCAGTTCTCCCTCAACATCTCTGTCCTGGGCTTTGCCATCTGTGATTGGGGGTGCTGGTGCCGCATCGTCCTTTGGCAGCTCTGTGTGAGCCGACTCGATGAACCTACTTGGCAACTTCTCTGCTACATACTCTTCCTCCTGCACCGGCCCCACCTGGGATGAGCTGCTCTTCCCCTTCTCTTCTTCCCCTTCTAAAGAGGCTAGGTTGGGGGCCTTGCTGTTCTCCAATTCCACGACATGCTCCTGAGACAATAGACCTTCTTCAAGCATCTTTTCCCCCAATACAGCATCACCGGTCCCTTCGGCCCCACCTGTCTCTCTTGCCCTCTCCCCAGAGCCATGCTTCTCCGGGGGGGCTGCAGGGGAGCCTGGCTGGCCCCTCCCTGGCACCCTGCTGAACGGGGACTCTTGCTTACACACCTCAGCTGATTTGCGGGGGAATAGTACACCCTTTGGAGATGAAAGGGGGCACTCTAGAGGAATCGATTTGGTTTCACCACCTGTCAGGGCTAGCTCCAGCTTTGCACTGTTGTCTCTGTGCGTTCCTGGTCGAAATCTCACGTCTATGGTGTTAGGAAGACTGCCCGAGGACTCTGATCTTCGGTGAGGTGGGTGTGCCCGGAGCAATGCCGGTGGCTCTGCAGGCAGCTTGCTCACGGTGGACAGTTCCTTTTCTGGCGGCTCTGTGACACTGAGGGGCGTGGACACTACTTCGGCACAGACGTCTTCCATGGGAAGAGGTTCTTTGATGGCAGAGTCAGCCCTCAGCTGCACAGCACCAGCCTCCACCTGCTCATCATGGCTGCTGACGTGGCCTTTTTTACGAGAGAAAAACCACCACCAGCCGAGAAGTGCCAGCATCCCAGGCAATGCCAAGGGGAAGAGTGAACGGAGCTGGATTGCCATCCTGCAGGCTTGAAGTAATTACACCTGGGGAGAGCAGGAGAGTGGGGAGGAGAAATGTTCCAGAGCCAGGTAGGAGGATACTGGCAACTGCACATGCAAGACAGTCAACAGGGTAGGGCCGGAGCCATCTCCCCCACCTTCCCTGCCCTCCAAGAGGAGCACACTCTCAGCTTGTAGCAGTCCACCCTCTGTGTGATCCGCTGGGGGTCAGAGGCCAGGAAGAGGCATCTTCCCCTCCATGCTCCCCAACTCACACACCCTCTTGAAACAAACCAAACATTCTATTCTTTAACCCAAATTCCTCCCTTCATCACTTCCTGATGCCAGAGTCTCCCTATGTTCCCCAAAGGGGCTGGCTCTGCTCAGTGTGGCTCAGTTCTCTAAACTCACAGAACATTTTTATCTATCAAGTGGCATCGGAGCATTTCAAACCCCCATGGAATCCACATGTACATGGGTTCCTCACATCTACCCACAAAATGAGTCAATGAAATGGCACTTCATTACTCAGCAATTAGAGATGCTGAGAATGAAGGAGGAATAAAATTTCAAATGGCTAACGAGATGCTCCAGGGTGAGGGACCAACACAGCAAACTGCAGCATGAAGGTCCAGGTCAGACTTGGAGGACTCAAGTACAGGCGGTCCCTGATCTTCCAAGGCTCAACTTAGAAAGTTTCAACTTTACAATGGTGTGAAAGCAATACCCATTCAGTGGAAACTATACTTCCAATTTTGGATTCTGATCTTTTCCTGGACTAGCGATATGTGATGCGCTGCTCTCTCGCGATGCTAGCTCCCAGTCATCCACTCTATCACAAGGGTGAACATCGGGCATCCAGAGTGGACCATGCTGCTAGGTGATTTTGCCCAACTGTAGACTACTGTGAGTGTTCTCAGGTCGTGTAAAGTAGGCTAGGCTAAACTATGGTGTTCAGTAGGTTAGGTGCATTAGATGTGTTTATTTTTGATTTATGCTATTTTCAGCTTATAATGGGTCTACCAGGATGTAACTCCATTGTAAGTTGAGGAGCATCTGTACCCTCGTGGGGTCAGTGAGGGTGCCCTAGCACCCCACTGTGTAGTCTGGACTTTATCCTGTAGACAACAGAGAACCAGCATAGGTCTGTAAGGCACACACACCAAATTGTTTCTAGAAGGCAATTCTGGGAACAAGATGAAAAGTGCATCGAGGCTGGGCGTGGTGGCTCATGCCTGTAATCCCAGCACTTTGGGAGGCAGAGCTGGGCAGATCATCTGAGGTCAAGAGTTCGAGACTAGCCTGGGCAAAACGGTGAAACCCTGTCTCTACTAAAAATACAAAAATTAGCTGGGCGTGGTGGCAGGCACCTGTAATCCCAGCTACTCAGGAGGCTGAGGCAGAAGAATCACTTGAACCCGGCGGGCAGAGGATGCAGTGAGCCGAGATCAAGACTCCATCTCAAAAAAGAAAAGTGAAGAGATGGAGCAGAAGGAACCTAGAAACCTAAGTCAGTTAGGTCTAAGCAAGGAGAAACGGCAAGGGCCTAGAAGGCAACAGCAGACATGGAAAGGGGATAGAAAACTCAATTTTTCCTCATCTGTAAATTGGGGACACATCTCTTAATGGATGGTTGGTATAAGGATTAGCTGAGATATAGAAAGTTCTTTGCAAAGCAGGGTTAACACTCATTAAAGGTATATGATGGGCTTATTCTAGAACACTTATATTCAATGCTTCCTGTGCCAGCGAACTTTAAATCTCTCTGCCAAAGTAATGTCTTTTTAAAACCAAAAATCTTCGAACTGACAAGCTGAATTACACCTTATTTGGGTTTGTTTTTAGACATAACAAATGTACATGTTTTAACAACTCATACTGGTTTAATTGACTTATATTAATGTTTTCTGGCAGAACCAGAACATCAGTACTTTTAAAAGTTCCCTGAGAGATTCTAATTTCCAGCCAAGGCTGGGAACCACTACTCTAGGACTCCGCCTCTGAAAGTGCGATCCGTGTACCGGAATTCCTGAATATCGCCTGGGGCCTTGCTAGAAATGCAGTACCTCAGTCTCACCTCAGACCTGCATGTTAACAAGACCCCTAGGGGATTCCGAAGGACCTTACAGTTTGTGAAGGAATGCTAAGAGGTGTGTTCTGCCCCTACAGTGCTGAAGTAGCAGTGGTAGTGAGAAGGTCACCTCCATTTGAAAGTCCCCGTATCTTTAAAGGTAAACTTTCTTGCTGATACTTGAAGCAGCAGCAATGATAGCATTTGAAGCACAATGCAGGGTTAGGCAGTGGCCAGGGCTAAGACTTTACATCAGTTCCTCAGAGAGAAAACTTAGTGCTACCATTTTACTTCACATTCAAACACAGAACCTTGCTAGATTGTTTTCCTTTTATCTCACTGTCGTCCAGGCTGGAGTGCAGTGGTGTGATCTCGGCTCATTACAACCTCAGCCTCTGGGTTCAAGCAATTCTCCTGCCTCAGCCTCCAGAGTAGCTCAGTCTACAGGCGCCCACCATCACGCCTGGCTAATTTTTGCATTTTTGGTCGAGACGGGGTTTCACCATGTTGGCTATGCTGGAACTCCAGACCTCAGGTGATCCGCCAGCTGGCCTCCCAAAGTGCTGGGATGACAGGCCACGGCGTCCAGCCAAATGTATTACTATCTTAAAGGTTAAAATAGCTCAAGGAGGCTGGGTGCAGTGGCTCACGCCTATAATTCTAGCATTTTTGGAAGCTGAGGTGGGTGGATCACAAGGTCAGGAGATCGAGACCATCCTGGCTCACATGTTGTAACCGTGTTTCACTAAAAATAAAAATAAAATAAAATAAAAAATGAGCCAGGCATTGTGGTGGGTGCCTGTAATCCCAGCTACTCAGGAGGCTGAGGCAGGAGAATCGCTTGAATCCGGGAGGCATAGGTTGCAGTGAGCTGAGATCGTGCCACTGCACTCCAGTCTGGGTGACAGAGCGAGACTCCGTCTCAAAAAAAAAAAAAAAAAAAAAAATAGCTCAAGGCATACAGCCAAGGGATGGGTACCTAAATTCTCTTCCACATTAAATATGGAACCCATTATTCTAGAACGGGGGGGAAGAGGCATTATATGAGCCAAGAAAAGGGGAGGTCTGTACTACCTTTCTGGAGAGCCTTATAATAGCTCTTAAAAGCTCATAACCACACCCTACAACTCAGAAATCCCACACTTGGCATCTTTAAATTAAAAAAACAAAAACAAAACCACAACAAAGAAAAATCCACAAAGCCAAGTGCCTGTGATCCCAGCTACTTGAGAGGCAGAGACAGGAGGATCGCCGAAGTCCACGAGTTCGAGACCAGCCTGGGCAACATAGTAAGACTAGTCCCTTAAAAAAAATTTTTTTTTTCAAAATGTTTTTAACCCACACGCCTCTGCATAGGCAGAGGTCTATACAAGAATGCCTGCTGAGGCATCATTTGAAACAAAATTGGGATTAACATTTCAGGGGAATCACTGCTAGGTAGATTATGGAATCCATGGACATACCGATGTTACAGAAAGAAGCTGATCTCATGTGCCAACATGGAAAAAATCACCTGGATACATAAAACAAAAACCTACAGACCACCATGTGTATGGAATGTCTATGTTCACATAATCCCATGGAAAAACTGGGAAGGACACACAACAAGTCATTCAGTTGTAGGAGAGGGGAAGTTTCTGTACACTGATCTTGTATCCTGCAAACTTGCTGAACTCACTAATTCTAACCATTTAGTAGATTTCCTTGGGATTTCTTACACACAGATAAAGATAGTCTTACTTCCTCCTTTTGGGAGGAGAGATTTTTAATTTCTTTCATGATGGTTCTCCAACTTGGCTTCACATTAGCATCACCTGGTAAGCTTTTAAAAGCCCAAGGCCAAGGCAGCACCAGCCCTATTAAATCAGAATCTTAGAGTGAGACCCCAGCAGCAGGGTTTTTTTTTTTTTTTTTTTTTTTTTTTTTAAACCAAGGTGATTACAATGTGCAGTCAAGTTTGAGAATCACTGTTCTGAGGCCAGGTGTGGTGGCTCACACCCATAATCCCAGCACTTTGGAAGGCTGGGGTTGTGGGTGATGGAGCGGGCGGCAAATCGCTTGAGGCCAGGAGTTTGAGACCAGCCTGGACAACATGTGAAACCCTGTCTCTTAAAAAAAAAAAAAAAAATTAGCCAGGTGGTAGAGTTCCAGCTGCTCCAGAGGCAGGAGGATTACTTGAGCCCAGGAGGCAGAGTTTGCAGTGAGCTGAGAACATGCCACTGCACTTGCAACAGAGTGAGACCCTATCCTGGGGGAAAAAAAAGAGAATCACTATTCTCTAACAACCTGCACACACCCAAAAAAGTGGTAACGATGGGAGATTTGCCTTGTATTTGCTTTGTGTTCAATTGTCTTTCAAATAAAAGAGTAAAGACAGGGAATTCCTCCTAAACCTATTCTGGTTTGGGGGCTGCCCAGTAAAAATAATTTTATTTTATTTTATTTTTTGAGACAGGTTCTGCTCTCGTTGCCCAGGCTGGAGTGCAATGGCGTGATCTCGGCTCACCGCAAACTCCGCCTCCCGGGTTCAAGCGATTCTCCTGCCTCAGCCTTCTGAGATTACAGGCATGCGCCACCACGCCCAGCTAATTTTGTATTTTTAGTAGAGACAGGGTTTCTCCATGTTGGCCTGGCTGGAAAAAATAATTAAAAAAAAAAAAAAAAAGAGTAAGGACAGTTTGAGACAGGAAAGTGGCTATGGGGAAAGTGGCTATAGGGGAGTGTGCCCATGGCCTGCTGTCAGGAGATCAAATACTACCCCACAGCGCACATGCCAGGAGGAAGAGGAACTGAGTCTAAACCCAGGTTTTCACCCAGTCAGTTTGTTTGTTTACTTACTTATTTATTTAAGACAGAGTCTCACTCTGTCGCCCAAGCTGGAGTGCAGTGGGCACAATCTTGGTTTACAGCAACCTCTGCCTTCCGGGTTCAAGCGATTCTCCCACCTCAGCCTCCCAAGTAGCTGGGATTACAGGCACACGCCACCATGCCTGGCTAATGTTTGTTTTTTGTTTGTTTTTTTTTTAGCAGAGATGGAGTTTCACACCATGTTGGCCAGGCTGGTCTCGAACTCCTGACCTCAAGCGATCTACCCACCTCGGCCTCAAAAACTGTTGGGACTATAGGCATGAGCCACTGCGCCTGGCCAGGTCAGTAAATTTAGATTGTGATTCCTTATTAACTAGGCAATCCATTTCACCCAGATTTATAGCTGTGACTCCCATAGCAATTATCTGATCTTAGGAAGAAGATTAAATGGGATGGGGTAGAGAGGAAGAAAAACAATCCTAACAACTACCCCACCGGGGGGACAGTTTTCCTTATTTTACATATCAAGGGCCCAAGGCCACAGACTCTAATTGGCTGTCTGCTCAAAACACTAACCACCTCTCAAGATGGCTGGGAGAAGCCCCACCCCTTTAGAACTAAAAGTTGATCCCAAGGGGTCCTGCCTGTCCAGCAGTTAGTTGCTGCTCCCACACCACACCACCACAACCAGCCTCCCAAGATCCCATAAGGGGACTATACTACAGTGAGGTAGAGACCCAAGACTCAAAGCACGCACCCCCGCCCTGGCTTTGGTCCTGTACTCTGGGCCACCCACACCCAGTCCCCAGTGCTTTCTGTCACTAGGCTCCCTGCACTTCACCTGCCCTGTTCTCGGTCCTCAGACAGAATGCACAGAACCACCACTGTGGGCCACAACGCCCATCCCTGCCTGCTGCTCTGTAGCTTACCGAGACACCACCCCTAGCCCTCCCAGCCCAGCTTGTTCCCCAGAGACTAAGGCTCTAAACCCTCAGACCACCACCTCTAGAGTCACCCCTACAGTCACTGGAGCTACTGAAGAATTACTGCCCAGGAAACATGGTTTCTACATTTCCAAGCCAGGGAAGGCCTCCTAGAAGGCGCTGAATACTGCTACCCTGAAGCCATGTCACCCAACCCACAGAATCCAGCATGTCCCACTTAAATTCCCAGTGCCCATTACTCCTCAGCCTTCACCCCACACTCTGGACTAAAGCCAGAGACCCAAGGCTGAGCAATCAGGAACCAGGTGTGTCACTGCTTCTATGCAGTGAGTGGCTCAAGATAAAGCCCTTATCTACACCCTTGCTTCTAGGAACAGGAACTGCCTGGCTTGAAGCGTTCCACCAGCACTTGAGAACAGATTACAAGATCCCCAAAGAGCAGAATGGAAGATGTGTTTTTTTCCTTGCTACCGGTGAATTGTGCTTAGAGATATGAACCCTCCTCCAACAAGAACAGAGCCAAGAGCCCCTGGGATCAACAGGCCTTGGCGGGGTCTCACTAAGGGCACCCATTGCCAGGAGACACCTCACAGATGCCCCTCCACCAGCCCCCACTTCCCACTAGTCAAGAAATCAGCTAGGCCAGGCGCAGAGGCTCACACCTGTAATTTTGGCACTTTGGGATGCCGAGGCGGGCAGATCATGAGATCAGGAGATCGAGACCATCCTGGGTAATACGGTGAAACCCCGTCTTTACTAAAAATATTAAAAAAATTAGCCGGGCGTGGTGGTGGGCACCTGTAGTCCCACCTACTTGGGAAGCTGAGGCAGGAGAATGGTGTGAACCCGGGAGACGGAGCTTGCAGTGAGCCAAGATTGCACCACTGCACTCCAGCCTGGGTGACAGAGACTCCGCCTCAAAAAAAAAAAATACATATATATGTATATATATATCAGCTAGCCCCTCACTCCCTCACCCCTGAGGCAATTATCACCGCAGTCAAACAGACTTCTTGGTAATTGGTAAGATGCCATTTTGCCATTTACCTGGTCAGACAGGCCTACAAGAGGTGGTATAAAATGCATCAGCCTTTCCTGAATGCCCAGGTAGTGCCACCTTCTCATACATACACATTCCCCTTCAGCCTTACAAGGCTCTTCTGACATCTTCCTTCCTGCACTGGGCCAGACTCTTCAGAGTTGCTCTCTTTGCCCTGAGGTGTGTTTTTGTAAACCTGAACTTCTCAACGTTTAAGTGGTATCACAGTAGTCCCCAAAGCCTTCATACTCACAAGCTAATCAAAGGCTGGCTCCTCCCCAAGACCCAGGACTAAGGGCAGACCTGTGTGCAGTCAGAGAAAAGCCTCCCAGAAGGATGCTGCAGAGCCCTGCCCTAGGGTTGGTGGGGAGGACACTCTGTCATTTTGAATCTGTTGGAATTAAATAGCTGCCTGCTTATTTTTAGCAGGTCCATTTGCCTGGGAATAGACGCACGCTGGCTAGTTGCCAAGTGGTCACACAGAGCTGAAGTCAGGCACGTGCTACAGCCAGAGGCCTTAGCATTCACCTGCTCCCTCCAGATTCCAAAGGATCTCTTCTTTCTCCAGGGAGGCACCTGCAGCTTCTCAGAACAGCCCTCAGAGAAGTAATGGCCTCACTCTCAACTCAGCTGACAAACCTGGTAACTGCAGGCTACAGCCTTCTGCTAAACAAGAAAACAAATCCCTGGCAATGGTACACAGAGTGTTGGTCCCAGTGACTAAGCCAATTTGGCTGCAGTTACTGCAAAAAGAGCCACATGTAACTGATGGGAAAGTCCACCATAAAAACAACAGCTTAGGAGCTAAGGGCCCAACAAGCCCAATTTGGGCTTGGGCCTGGTCAGTGAAGCCACATCCACTTTGCGTTCTGAATGAGCATTTACACTGGAATTTGAACATTTCTTTCATTATTCCAGTGTTCACACTGACAAAGGCTGTCCCCACGTGTTCTACCAACAGGAAGGAGCCTGCCCAAGACACTCCACCTCCAGAGTGCCCAGCTCATTAAGTTCCTGATGAGGGACTCTTCCCCTTGAAGGGTGTCTTCCAAGGGCACAGAATCAGAACCTAAAGCCCAGCACTTCAGCCACTGCATTCAGAGAATGACAGCAGGCTGTGGCCAGGCAGAGGGATACTCCCTTCCATGGGAGTTTGGTGGAGGAAAATCACAAACTCAGAGTTCTCTGCAAGATTCCAAGAGGGCCTCTTGGCTTGTATCAGATGCATTTACCCATTTCCTCGTCAGGTCACAGTCACTCACCTTGCTCATACATTCAAGTATGTTTAAGTTGCTACAAGCAGCAGACTCTGATCACCAGAAGCGCACGATTCTGATGGAAGAATCAATCTCACTCACTCACACACCTCACACACCCCTGTGCCATAAGCAGCCGCGCTGAGAAGTGGGCAAAGGGAGCCCAGGAAGGCTTTCTCAAAGACGGCCAGGATTTCCTTAGGCTGCAATGGGTGGGTGGGGAGGGGGACAGGACACAAATTGAGGTTCTAATATCTTTGGGCATGGGACGGAGCAGCAAGTCCCAGAGTAAAACAGGAACAAATCCTAGGAGCTGAAGTGCTGGTCGGACGAGACAAAAAGAGTTTGACGTTTGCCACAGGAGCCATAGTTGCGGCAGTTGCAATGTGGTAAAGTAGAGTAGGTCACAAGAGGTAAAGGTCTGGGTGACCCTCAAGAGTGACTGCTATCCAATACTGGCAGTCACTTAGTCATGGGAGGTTACTGAGCACTTGAAATGTGACCAGTGTGACTAGGGCTCTGAATTCTACTTCAGGTTAATTTAACTTGAACTCTTCACCTGCAGCTGACCCTACCTACTGGACAACGCAGCTCTAGAGTGTGTTCCCGGAAGACCCCAACCAACAGGAGGGCTGCATAAACGCTGCAGCGGCCAACACCTACCTTGCTGGGTAGTGCTCGGTTCTGCCACCAAGGGTGGGGGCGATGGTAGGCCTGGGCTGTGCACCCTCAGCAGCATGGCTGGGCCAGGAATCAGAGTGCTGGAGCCATGGCTCAGGTGTTGGTCCCGGCCCAGCCTCAGTGCTCACAGGACTGTTACCTTCATCCTCAGGGGCCTGTGTAAGTCACAGTAAGCTATGACTTCACGTGGGTACCCTAGAGATCCCAAAAGAGCTCACAGTGGGGCTGTGAGGTTCTGTCCAGGACTGTCCCCCACCCTCCATTGTGACGGCCCACAGAGCAACCAGGGGAGCCAGCACAGCCAGACCAGCACACTTTGGGGGTGCTTCTGCCCTTCCATGTAGAGCAGCTGTCAGGAACTCGGGACACGTTCCCAGTCCAATTCACAGAAGGAAGGCCAGAAGGCCAGAGGCTTAACCCAGTAGTGTCTGAGTACCTGCTTGGCAAAGCCTTCTACGGCCAAAATGGAAACCCTGAATCCACTACCAGGAGTTCTAGGTAAGACAAGCCAAAAGTCAGAAATACCATCTCTGGACATGGCCTCACATTAAGAGCTCCTCCAGTCCAACTAAAAGTTAAACTAACTCCTGCTCTGGAAAACTCAGTACACAAGGGTGAACTGCCCAGCCTCCTTCCTGCTCTGCTGGCCAAATCCATGGCAGGTCCAAGTCACGTGCCTCTTTTCGTGAAGGAAAAATCATCAGCACCTCCTACAAAGGTCTTCCCAATCACTTCATTTGGGGGGTAGGGGTGTGGATTTTAAAACTTTGAAGACTATGTCACACTCACCTGGCCCCTCACCTCTGGCCTTGACAACCATCTTGCTTTACAAGCGAATTCCGACAGGATTCTAAAGATGGTCACAACGCAGGTGCCAGGAATGCCTTCCTGGGTACATGGAGTTCCCCCCCACGACCACAGAAGACGTTACACAGGACTGCTCAAAAGGTATGAAATGGCAATCTGACAACAACCTTACTTAAAAGCCAGTAAAGACATCAGAAAAGATGTTGGTGTGCAGCAAAAAACCCTTCACAGCACCTCACATGGGCAAAACCAAAGAGGTAAGACCCTGATCTTCCTAATGGCAGACTGTGAACCACGACTGCCCCAGAAATCACATAAAAGCGTAGAAGGTAATTTCTATTCAACAAATAATTACTGGCACTTACAGGGAAAAACATGGGGGGACAACAATTTTTTTTTTTTTTTTTTTTTGGAGACGGATCTGTCTGTCGCGCCAGGCTGGAGGTGCAGTGGCCGGATCTCAGGCTCACTGCAAGCTCCGCTCCCCGGGTTTACACCATTCTCGCTGCCTCAGCCTCCCGATACTGGAACAGGCGCCACACCCTCGAGCCCGGCTTAGTTTTTTGTATTTTTTAGTAAGACGGGTTTCAACGTGTTAGCCAGGATGGTTCATCATGCTGACCTCGTAATGCCGCCCATCTCGCCTCCCAAAGTGCTGGGTGGCTTGAGCCACCGCGCCCGGCCGGTGGAACACAAATTAATCAGGCAAAGGCACTGCCCTCGAGGCACTTTCAGTCTGGGCGGGGAGTAGTGGAGATGAGGACGGAAGGGGAAAAAAAAAAAAAGCCCAAACAGGCCACCATGGTAGCTCATGCCTGTAATCCCCAAAACTTTAGGCGGCTTGCTTGAGGCCAGGAGCTCAAGACCAGCCTGGGCAATATAGTGAGACCTCGTCTCCACGAAAAAAAATTTTTTTTTAATTAACCAGGCATAGTGGCGCACACCTGTAGTCCCAACTACTCGAGAGGCTGACGTGGGAGAATCGCTTGAACCCGGGAGGCAGAGGTTGCAGTGAGCCGAGATCGCACCACTGCACTCCAGCCTGGGTGACAGAGTGAGATCTTGTCTAAAAAACAAGCAATGACCTTTTCTCCGGTGGGCTTGTTACTGCCACTCTCTGCTACTGACCAACTGAAAGTTTTATCCATGGGACGGGGAAGTGTCCTGTTGGGGTGAAGGAGAAACAGAAAACGGAGTGCCAGTGTCCTCAGATTAGAATGTTCTAGTATCTTGGGGTAGGAATGAGAGGATATACACCTGAACGCCAGCATTATGGGAGCCAAGGAGAGTTGGGATGCCCCGTTCAATATACAGACTTTCATTCAAGACCCATCTTCAGCCAGGCACGATGGCTCACACCTGTAATCACAATGCTTTGGGAAGTGGGAAGATTACTTGAGCCCAGGAGTTCAAGACTAGCCTGGGCAACATGGTGAGACCTCATTTCTACAAAAAAAAAAAAAAAAAAAAAAAAAAAAAATTAAAAGAATTAGTCGGGCATAGTAGTACATGCCTCTTGTCCCAGCTACTCAGTAGGCTGAGGTGGGAGGATCACTTGAGCCCAGGAAATCAAGGCTACAGTGAGCTACGATGGCATCACTGCACACCAGCCTGGGGGACAGAATGAGACCTGTCAAAAAAAAAAAAAAAAAGGGACCCATTTTCACCACCACCTGGTACCCAAATCCAGATCCCCACATTTACAACTTCTCTAAAAAAGTAAAGCCAGACCTTCTGCTGGCCTGGCCTGGCGGAAGGGCTCCATGGGCCTGGCCTAGTTGTCTGCTGATTTCAGCCACACAACTGAAGGCCCAATCCATGCCTTCAAACGTGCCTGTCCCTGCATGGATGGGCTGGCTTCTTGTGGGCCACAAACCATGCACACCTTCTCAGCAAGCTACTGAACGATGGGCTCCCCCAAGACAAGGAAATCAACCAACAAAGGAGGGGCACTGGATCCACAAATGAGACAAGAGAAGGGGAAAGGGAATTCCAAGGGTGAAGGGGAAGCAGAGCCAGGGAAAAGGGATGCACCCAGGAGCAATGTGGAACTGTTGCAAGCACCTGGTATGTGCAGCCACAGTGAGAGCCACTTTCCGCCAATGAGAGGAGTTCCACAGCAATGGTGGAGGCTGGTGGGGCGGGGGGTTGGGGGGTTAGGGAACTGGTGAGAGACAGAAAATTAAGCAAAAGAAACTAAGGAAATTAACTAGGAGAGGAGAAGTGCGAGAAAAGAAGAAATATGGGAAACTAAAAACCTTGCAGCCATAAACAAGGTTCATATTATAATAATGTATATTCTGAATAGCAACTTGACCAAAACTTGGGCTATCTCTACACTGGGATGATGAGGGAAGAAAAAAGCATAGGAACAAGCTAGGTCCTATCTCCCACAGCAGAAAAACAAATCAGATAATAATCCTTAAAAAGAAAGAAAAGAATACTACTGACAAAGGTGGGGACAGCTGGAAGAATTGAAAGCAATGGGGGTGGGGGGCGGTGGGCAAAGGACTGTCCTTTCAAGCCTTGTACACAGTCAAAAGCCAAATCTTTCTACAAGTAATGTTTTGATAGAAAACACATTATTAAGCTACATACAAGTAGCAATGCATGCTGTATTACCACGCAGCTTTATGTTTCTTATTAACCATCCTAAATTTGCATTAATGTCAACTCATCTATGCACAAACTTGTAATGCCTTACTTTCCTATTATAGTAATTGATGCCAATTGTGCTTCAGAGACCCCCAACTGCCCAGCTGACATAATAGTAATATCAAAAAGAGAGCATGCTTATTGATAGTTAGACCCTTCTGGAAGCAAGGCACTGAAGGCTAGCCAGCATCAGATGGCTGGACCTCTCTGGGCTAGTCATTTAACAAAGAGTTTAACACATACTGTGAGCCAAGTTCACTGGGCACACAAGGGAAAGAGAGCCCTCAGGAAGCAAAGGCAGAAGGAAGGGTAGAGAGTCAAATTATAGGTAAGACACTGCAAAGATTCAGCGACTTAAATATAAAGACCTGCAGCCTCTCTCAACAGATGGAGAGAACTGAGCCCTAAGGCTGCCCTTGCATGTGATGAATTACCTATATCCCTGTGCGTGTAGCAGGGCACCAGCTGGGAGAGTTGAGGAACGGTCACCCAGTCATTTTCTGTGTGCTGTGGTTGAAACGAGAAAGGCTAGATGGAGCGCTTGGAAGGGGAAGCTGCAGACAGAATGAGGCAGGAATGCCTCTTGGAAGAGGTGGCATCAGAACTGGAACACTTGAGAGCTGTGCCAAGATCTGCGGGGAGGCAGGAGGAGTGGGGGGGAGAAAGTTCCAGGCAGGAAGAACATGTGCCCAAGTCCTAAGGCAGGAACAGGCTTGGCTGACTCAAGAGGTAGCAAGAGAGGAGGTGAAGATGAGGTCAGAGCATGGCTCTCAGAGAAAGGGCTCTCCAACATCACTGAGCGGAAGGCCAGTCGGACTCGCAAGAACCCCAAGGGATATGGTCCATCAAACTTTCTCCAGGGGGGAAAATGATGTGCCTGAAGAGCCAAGGGACTTTAGTTCTTAATTAAATAAGCAGAAGCTGCTTCCAGACTTGTTTTCTGAAACAGGATGCCTCTGTGGGGGGTAGCATGACAGGTACACTGTGTAAGTAAACAAGGGCTTGCTTTTACCTTCATGTTGTCAGCGAATACACTTGCCAGGAAGCCCTGTGGCCATACCATACATTAGCCTTAGAGAGCCACCACTAAGAGTAAGGAGTAGTAAGTCCCCCTTACTCTCAGGCTCCCTCAAAGGAACCTCTTCCAATAAGGCAGTCCAGCCCCACTAGGCGGACACACATAGCCTACGTAAGCCCTTGCCACTTCTTTGAATTGGACTTTGCAAAAAACAACCTTGCTCTCCAGCCAACATAAACCATAGGCAACAGAGGGCCTTATATGGCTTGAAGCTTTCTTAATCAGAAACAGATAGATGGGCTGGAGTTAGCAGCTGCAAGTTAGAGGGAAGGAGGAACTGAAAAGGAGAGAAGGCAGGGTGGCCAGGGGAACCAGTAAGCTTGCTGGTCAAACTGCTTGTTCACCCCTCTTCAGCTTCTGTGGCATCCCAGTAAAGAATTCTCACTGGGGGTCTATGGCTGTGCCTCCTTTCATGTTTGCATTTTGGTTTAAGCCAGAGGACACAAGGAACCAGACTGTCCACCAATCCAAACTATTAGAGACTTTTCAGTGTCCATTTAGTGGCCGGCCCTTAGGTTGGGCAACTTCACACAAAAATGAAGTTATGGGGCCAGGCACAGTGGCTCACACCTGTAATCTCAGCATTTTGGGAGACCAACATGGAATGATCACTTGAGCCCAGGAGTCTTGAGATCGGTCTGGGCAAGGTGGTGAGACCCCATCTCTACAAAAAAAAAAAAAAAAAAAAATTTAATCAGCCAGGCATCATGACGTGCACCTATAGTCCCAGCTACTTGGGAGGCTGAGGCAGGAGGATCCCTTGAACCCAGGAATTCAAGGTAGCAGTGAGCTATGATCGTGCCACGATACTCTAGCCTGGGTGACAAAGCAAGACCTCATCTCTAAATAAATAAATACATACATAAATAAAAGTTTGTAATGGGGTTATGTGGTTTCCTGAGAAATTCGCTGCTGGGGCAACAAGGGGTCCTCACTCCCCAGGTAGCAGTCCTGACACCTAGCTCCCCAGCTCCCCAGGCTGCCTCAGTCACATGCCTGCCTGCACCAGGAGGCAGGCTGGGTCCCTGCCACAGATCCAGAATAGAAAAGGCAGCCCTGGAGACCTCTTAAGCAGCCACCCCCTCCACACACCCCTTGGCAGCTTCTAGGGTGGCTTTATTCTCCTCTCTCTCCTGACGAGGCGGTGGCAGCAGAGACAGCAGCAGCTTTGGCACCAGGATCTGTCCCATACACTGCAGCCACATGCACTTGGCCCTCCTAAAAGATGCCACCTGCTAAAAATAGCACCAGCACATGCTTGGCCAGGTGAGCCACACCAAAGCCAAAGGACAAAGCAGGGAGGTTATCTGCAGCATGGCCTTTTCTCCCAGAGACAGCTAAAGGCAAAGCTGAGTGTGGGTCTCCCTCCAAGGCAGTTCAGGAAAGTGAGACTCACTCCTGCTCCTTTTTCTTGGGAGGGGCAGAAAGGAGGGGCAAGGAGTATACAGAAGACTGAACTGTCCTTCAGATCTGTTGTCGACCCAGCCTCACAAAGACACACCCAGGCCCAGGCCAGAAAAGGGCTGGGGGCTGGGGCTGTGCTTGAACAGATCTTACTGTCTCCTCTAATCAGGAGGCCAGCTACTGTCAGGTGACAGCTTTTTGGAGAGCCAGGGGATGGTCTCGTGACCTCCAAGTGAGGTCTGACAGGTGTCTGGGAAATTAGTGACTTCAGGATTGTCTTTTACAACCAGCTCAGTCTTCAGAGCAGTTTCTTTGAGCCCTCAGGCACAGCTTTTTTTATTCATAGTCATTACTTGTGCATTTCAAAAGCACCTGATGGTTGCATAATTCTGATGATAAAATATGGCTTTGGAAAGACAAGAGAGTTAAGAGTAGGATCCTGTACTTCAGTTTCCCATAAAGTAAAGAAGTCCTGTAATATGGAGTAAGAGTATCTCCCTCACAGAGTTGTAACGAGGCTGAAACACTTAATAGTCAGACTCCATATGTGGGATAAATGATTTTAATCTTTTAAAAACCCAATTTAGTTTCCTGAATGAGGATGTGGTGATAAAGGGGCAGTAAATAAGCAACAGCCTATGAGCATGGCGGGCAGGGGGGGCAGAGGAGGAGGTGGGGAGCACATCCCAACCCAGGTCCAAGGCCAGTCCAGCCCTCGCTGTGTCCTGGGACCAGCTTACCCTACTGGATCCTGTTTCTTCACCCACAAGCTAGATCACTGTACTAACCTCATAGGGCTAAGAGAGAATAAAAATGACATAGTTAGAAAAAAAAAAAGCCACTAATATGCCAGTAGGCGCTCGTCAATACTTGTCTTTTATGCTGCCTGGCTCCAAGAAAAGAGATCTCACATTATATATACCAAAGGTCAATCTAGCAGGGTTCAAACAAAGCACACCCAGGACTAGAAGAGGGGGCATCTAGAAACAAAGAACCCCCCACCCCTGCCACAACAGAACACGTTAAGATCCGCACTGTGGCCCCACTCTCCCCCAGTGCCTTGTGTGAAGAATGGCCCCTAACATTTAGGTGGACTGGAAACAGCAGAATGAAAACACAACCTGGTTTAAGGGCAACACTGAGATCTGCAGGAAGTCATCAGGTGGCTGAAGGACCAAGTAACAATATGTTGACATCTGACATTTGGAGACCAAGGACAAACCAGCAAGGATCTTTATGATAATAAACTGGCTCTTAAACCAAAAGGGCTTTCTAAGGGCATACAGTCTGGCCCTTTGCTTCAGGCTCCTATCCCCAGGTCCTTTCTGAAGGTCCTTTCTGAAGGTCCTCACTCCACCTGTTTCATAACTGATTGTCCACTCCCAACTGGCGGACTAGAACTCACCTACAGTATGCCATGAAGACAACTAGTAGATAATTTGTCACCAAAGCTGTTGGGTTTATGGACTCTGGAAGACTAAGCTCAAACATGTTATGCTTTAGAGATTTACAAGTTGAGACAATTAAGCTCTTAAAGTTGGAGAAAAACAAACTTTCTTGGCCAGCACTGTCCAACAAAACTTTCTTCAAATTATGGAAAATGTTCTTGACCTGTACTGACCAGGACGGCAGCCACGAGCTACATGAGGCCACTGAGAACCTGAAATGTGGCCAATGTCACTGAGAAACTTTTTTTTTTTAATACTTTGAAAATGTAATTAGTCGGCCGGGCGCGGTGGCTCAAGCCTGTAATCCCAGCACTTTGGGAGGCCGAGACGGGCGGATCACTAGGTCAGGAGATCGAGACCATCCTGGCTAACATGGTGAAACCCTGTCTCTACTAAAAATACAAAAACTAGCCGGGCGAGGTGGCGGAGCCTGTAGTCCCAGCTACTCGGGAGGCTGAGGCAGGAGAATGGCGTAAACCCAGGAGGCGGAGCTTGTGGTGAGCTGAGATCTGGCCACTGCACTCCAGTCCGGGCGACAGAGCGAGACTCCGCCTCAAAAAAAAAAAAAAAAAAAAAAAAAAAAGAAAATGTAATTAGTCACACAGCTAGTAGCTACCCTATAGACAAGGTAGCTCTAAACTCCCCTCAACCAGAACATATTTAGGCAAATAGAGCTATCTTTAAAAATAAAAAATATTTAGAACAGTAGTACACCTTAGAGCTAAGAACTTGAGATGAACAGTGAGTTGTGTTTTTTTTCCCCCTTAAGTCTTTGACATGTACTACCCATTGAGCTGTGCTTCCCAGCCCAAACGCATCTCTCCAGTCGCCCCTGGGCACGTTTGGTCTAACTCCAAGGCTCCCAAGACCATAATCCGAATACTGATAATTCTGACCAACCCTCTTTTAGCCACTGAATAAACCAAGACCTGGAAGGCCAACCAGCCTGCCTAGAATCACAGCCAGGTTTCAGCTCTGAGAGCTGTACCAAGTCCCAGGTTCTTGTCAGCTAAGCTCAGCAGTGAAACAAGCCTCATCAGCCCTCAGTTATCCACACTTTTACTTCCAGGACTCACCTCAGGGCCCTTCTTTGCTCCCAAGTGCAACTGGGTCTTAGTAACACATGGCTCAGTGAATGCAGCCAGCCACCATTACAGAATAGGGAACAGAATGTTTACCACTGACTGCTGCAAACTATCAAACCAAGCCGAAAAAAAGAAAAACAACCAGATGGCGAAGACCCCGACAGAATGTGGACAAGGCTGCACCATTTAGTAAAATGAAAACGTTAAGGCAAAGGACACCTTGAAATCTATTTATTGCTGGAAAGCTAGTTCTCAGAACGCTGAATGATAACACACACAATGTTAACAATCTACTTAGAAAGCAGCAGAAAGACTAGGAGAAAAGCCCAGGGATTTAAGAATATTCCTTGGTTCTTCTCACAAAAGCCATCCAGAGGACCTAATTTTAAGTCCACACCCCTACTTCCTAGTTCCTCTACCCCTCAATTTGAATTTGTGTGACAGCCACTGAAACAATCCAGAATGACCTCCAGCTTCACCCTCACTGTATCAGGTGAAAGGATTAAAGGATTAGGGAGCCATTTGCTTGTAACTCACCTAGCACAGTAACTATCAAGAAAGAGACATCCTCGGCCGGGCGCGGTGGCTCAAGCCTGTAATCCCAGCACTTTGGGAGGCCGAGACGGGCGGATCACGAGGTCAGGAGATCGAGACCATCCTGGCTAACATGGTGAAACCCCATCTCTACTAAAAAATACAAAAAACTAGCCAGGCGAGGTGGCAGGCGCCTGTAGTCCCAGCTACTCGGGAGGCTGAGGCAGGAGAATGGCGGGAACCCGGGAGGCGGAGCTTGCAGTGAGCTGAGATCCGGCCACCGCACTCCAGCCTGGGCAACAGAGCGAGACTCCGTCTCAAAAAAAAAAAAAAAAAAAAAAGAAAGAAAAAAAAAGAAAGAGACATCCTCTCAAATTTAGTTCCCAGGTCCCCCACTACCTGTTTCTCCAGCCAGACTCTGTCCTACTCCAAACACGCTCACTGATGATGATTTCCACAGCCCAAGTTTAAAATTAGGTACCAAGGTCAGCAGGTTCCTTCAGTGGGATGCCACATATGATGGGAACTTAATGTTAAATGATCCTAAAAGTGAAAACTGCCTGAGGTGTTACACCAGGAATGAACATGGAAGAAACAGAACTTGCCCTAAGAAGCAAGACTTAGGACTAAAATACACCCCCCACCATAAAGATGAGCAACTCTCAAATAGTATGAGATGATTTCAATGGGACAAGATGCCCACAGGATCCACTACCTCCCCAGAGTGGAAGAAAATGCCTGAGAATGACAAGCAACTCATACCTGAAACAACTGATTTCCCCACAACAGGAAAGCAGACCAAGCTACAGAGAGGCCCAATCATTCTAGACTCACAGGTAAGATTTAGGAAAGAGTGACCTAGGGGAACTCTACGGTCAGTTCTCTGGGTACATTGGCTACAAGCTGCCTGATCTTCAAAGCCCTGAAATGCACACACAATCAAGTCATGTTGCAGGCTGGGACCAGGAGGCTAGCCAGCAAAGCTTAGGGAAACCAATTTGTTTTTCCTCCCAAACAAGCTTCTGGGTCAGAGGCTAAGGACAGGGGTGCTTTTAATAGAATTCAAGTCACTCAAGTAATTCAAGAGAAACAAAGTCAGTCTCAGGGCTTGTTTAGGGAGGAGAGGGGAAGAGCAACGCTTAAGCACCTATCGCAGTCCCCAGTATCACAAATATGATCTCCATTTGTCTTTAGGACAGGAAAAGGGAATACTGTAGAGGCTAACACCAGCCTTCCCCTAAAATATGGCTGCAACCCAGCCTATGTCCAAAGCTCAAGAATAATTTGGGTTACCAGGTAGCAAGATAAATTGCTTTTAAATATTGATGTTCAGCAACCTTACACTGGAGACATATCGACTTCAGCACCTGAGCAGGCCACTTACAACAGACACCTCCACTGTCACCCTGCAGTGGCCAAGTGAGAATGCATTTCCTAGAAACAGCTGGGAGATGGGAGCTATTCCTACAAGGAACCCCACCTAGACGCAAATCCATTAGACCTGTCTCACTCACTGGCTATGATCTGTTACCTGCAAGTTCTGAGGCATCATCTAACAACATGCATGAAGACAGAGCCTATTTAATTCAGTAATACACTCGAGCTTTAGTGAGTTGCATACCTGTAGGATCCAGAGGACCTCCTCTAACCTAAGGCCATATTTCCAAGAGAATACACCCAGGAATGATTATGCAGAACCTACAAAACTAGTTAGAGGTTAAAGAAGAAAGGTTCAACACAAGTCAAAAGGCTCCCAAAACAAAACTTCACTTGCTTCCAGTGCTCAACGTCTTAAATAATTAGCAGGTGAACCACTTGAATGCCAAGAACAGAGGAATCATATAAATGATCAAGTCAGGCAGCCCTCTTCATTTCAAAGATGTTCTGTACCTTTAAGAGCAAAGTGGATGGGTGGTGCTGAGTCCAAGCTTTGCTTTCTAAATAAAGAGGTAAAAAAAAAAAAAAAAAAAGGTACTAATTTGGGAAGGACTTAGCAGTTACATGAGCATGTAAGGTTACTAGTTGCCAGAATTAATAGCTTTTTGTGAACGGTGTTCCTTGATCAGTAACTAACAGATACTGTTGCACCAGGTCCAGCAGCCTAAATTTCACTGGAAACAAATTTAAACACTAAGTAACGCGCACTACAGTACGGGAAAGATACCCAGGTTAACCTCACTAATTGCCCTGCGCATACACCCTAGCCAGCTTGAGAGGTCTCGACAAGCACCTGGAGCGAAGTCCACCGGGTTTGTGTTAACCGCGGCAGGAAGATCCCGAAACGCCCAGGGCTCCCATGCCGTTCCGAGTCGCCACAGCACGGCCCACCACGATCAGCACCTTTTTTCTCCTATCCCTCCCTGGAAGGGAAACAGGAAGACCTTTAGCTAGGGCACAAAAGAGTTGAACGCCAGAAAGCCCGCGTTCGAGGCTTCCAGCCACTGCCTCTCCTAGCACATCGTAACCCCGAAACCAGCACGGTCCCTCCTGATCGCGGACCCGGGGCGCTGGGCCGCAGGCGGCTCCGGACACGTGACCCTCGGCGTCCCCGGGCGTGAGGTCGGCAGACACCCCAGGCTGGACGGCCTCCGTCCCTCCGGACACGCCTGCGGGGGCTACGAATGCAAATCCCCCAGGGACGCCCCTGAGCCTCCGACCTCCAGACCCCAACTCGGTTCGAACGGTCCCTCAGCCCGAAACACGGTTGGATCACAACCGGCGGATGTCCCGGCCCATCTTCCCGGTTCCCCTGGCTCGCCGCACGGAACTCCCAGGGGCGAGCCGAGGGTGAGAAGTTGGGTGAGGCTCCATAAGTGAAGGGGTAGCTCAGGCTCAGACTGTGTACACACGACCTTTGAAAAGTAAACGCCCGCGGGGCTGGGCGACCTTGGGTGGGACGCGCTCGGGTCAGCCTGGCAGGCGGGTGTGCGCGCTCCGGTAAAGTTGAGGCGCAGAGAGGCGACCCAGGCGCCGCGCCCTCGCCCCCCGCCCCCGAGGACAGTGACGCGCGTGGGGAGGACGGCGCGGCCGCAGAGCGCCGCCCAGAGCCGCGCACACGCGATCTGTCAGGAGCCCGCCGGCAGACAACCGGCGGGGGAGGAGGAGAAGGAGCGCAGGCGAGGGAGGGAAAGATGGGCCTGTCTGACAGCGCGCGGCGGCCAAGAGCCCCCAGGACACCTCTGCGTCCGGAGCGTCCCGCCCCCGGGGTACCTGGAGCGCGCGTCGCACCCTGCACCTGCACCTCAGGCTCCCCATTGCCCTGAGCCGACGCCTTCGGGGCTCCGGCAAGGGGGTCCCCGGCGCAGCGGCCCCCGACCTACCAGCTCCTCGGCGACCGTCGGGCTGCGGGGTGCGGAGTCCGCACGCCGCCGCCGGCCCCGGCTGTGCCCCGCAGGCCCGGCCCGCGCGCCCGCCTTACGCAGCTCCCCCAGCGGTGCTCGCCCAGGCCGGTGGAAACACAGAGACATTAAACACTGAAACCTCGCGGCGACGTGCCCCGCAGCGCGACGCCAGGTCCCGCCCCTCGCCCTCGTCCCGCGCTCCCGAGCCCGCCCCGCTCACCTGCGCGTGCGCGCCACCGGCAGCTCGCGGCAGTGCCTCCGCCGCGCCTCTGCCAGCTGCGCCAGAGGGGGCGCGGTCTAAAGCGCTGGGCTAACATCCAGCCGCCGCCCCGAGCCGGGTCTTGCTCGAGCTCTCGCGAGAGGAGCCGTCATCTCGTCGGTGCCCGGCGGAGGGGCCGGGCTGGACGGTACAGAACTCGGAGGACCCTTGATGCCCTACCCCGCCAGCCCAGCACCGGTTCTCCCGCCTTGGCTCGAAGGGTCAACCAGGCCATCTCCTGCCTCGGGACGGAGAGCGCCCTGGAAAAGGCAGAGGGGCGGGTGAGGAGCAGGGCTTCACTCCCTTCAGGGCTTTGAGCTTCCCTGTGACCGTCATTTCCTTGTAGCGTATAATTGGGTTGGCCATTAATAATTGCTCAATTAACTGCGTAATGGTGAAACCTGGTACCCCTCAAATGCAACTTTCTTGCCCGTTTTCACAACTTGATGTCATCGAAATGAAACACTTTTCTCTGAATTGGTTTGGGTTTTGGAATGATTCTTGCAGAGATAAGTCACAGTGAGTCACTATCTCTGCCAGGAACTTGGGAAAATAAATTCCCCAAAATAAATGGAGAGGGTAGGGTTTTGACTGGTCAGTCCTGCTCTCATCCTTAAAACAAAGTGACTTTAAATGAGCATTTCTTTGGCCAAAATATAGGAAAATAGATAATGCTGAGAACTAACAATTACTTGGGAAAATGCTTAATCTTCACTAGTGATCAAATGCAAATTTAAATGACAGATGCCATTTACTATAATGAGATTTAAGTCAAATTCATATATATATGAATTCCAATTGCATGGTGTGGTAGATGTCAGGAAAGAAACAAATAGGAAACTGACACAGGAAAGAAAGTAAAAGAGCCCTGTTTTAGGTCCTGTGGTCAGAAAAGGCCTAAAGTGAAATTTAAACTGAGACCTATTGGATGAGAAGGAACCAGCCTTGCAAATTGTATAGGGGCATAAGGGTTGGAGGAGTATTCCTAGCAGATGCACAACACAGGAAAAGTAGGAAGCAACTTCTGGTAAACTGGAAGACCAGTGTGGATGGTATGTATTGAGGGAGGGAGTGTCAGGAAAGGAGATAAAGAGGATCGTTTCTTGTCTTTGTTTTTTGGGGGAATAGGGGCCTGGGCTGCCTCAGTAAATACTTAGTATTTGCCACACTAAATAGTGAAGCTTGGATTTTATACTACTCTGCTCAGTCCCAAAGCCAGGCATGACTCTACCTCAGGGCCTCCCTCCACATGGAATATTCTGCAAAGCTCACTCTCACCTCTTCCAAGGCCTTTGCTCAAAAGTAAGCTACTCAGACTCAGTGAAGTCTCCCCTGGACTCTCTGTTTTATTTTATTTTTTATTTTTTGTGAAGGAGTCTCTGTCACCCAGGCTGGAGTGCAGTGGCACCATCTCAGCTTACCGCAACCTCCACCTCCCGGGTTCAAGCGATTCTCCTCCCTCAGCCGCCAGAGTAGTCCCACTACAGGCATATGCCACCATGCTCAGCTAAATTTTTTTGTATTTTTAGTAGAGACAGAGTTTCACCATGCTGGTCAGGCTGGTCTCATACTCCTAACCTTAGGTGATCCGTCCGCCTTGGCCTCCCAAAATGCTAGGATTACAGACTTGAGCCACCGCGCCCGGCCTGGACTCTCTGTTTTAAATTGTAACCACACACACACACACACACATGCAAACACACATAAATTTCCCATCCCTCACCCCTTATTTCCTTCATAACCCTTACCCCTGTCTAGACTTCATTATTTCATGAGGGCAGAGATTTTTGAGGGCCTGGTAAATAGAGGATGTTCAGTAAAAATGTGTTTCGTGAATGAATAGGAAGCTGTTAAGTAGAGAGTGACGTAATATAATTTCTGTTTTTAAAAGCAAGCTGTAGCTGCTGTGGGAAGAACAGATTAGAGGGAGACCAGTGTCGAATCAGGGAGAGTAGTTAAAGAGGATGCTGGACGTGGTTCAGGTAAGAAATGATGCTAGTTTGAGCTAAGGATTGTGCTCTGGGGATGAAGACCCTGCTTTGGACTTAAGATATATTTTGAAAGAGCCGCAGACTTACTCATGTTGGTGGTGGTAAAGAAAAAGGAACAACAAATGATGATTCTTCTGGCTTGAGTTACAATGTGAACTGGGGTACAATTTCCTGAGAAGGAGAAAACTGGGGGCAGAGAAGTGTTGGTTTCATTTTTGACCCATTGTTTTTGTGACATCGAGGTGCAAGTGGTAATTAGGTTGGATATGCAAGTCTGGAGCTCAGAGGAGTGGTCTGAATGGGAAATACAAATATGGTTTGAAAATCACGTTTAAAAAGATATTTTAAACAAAGACAATGTTAGGCCGGGCACGGTGGCTCACACCTGTAATCCCAGCACTTTGGGAGGCTGAGGCCGATGGATCACGAGGTCAGGAGTTCAAGACTAGCTTGGGCAACATGGTGAAACCCAGTCCCTACTAAAAATACAAAAATCAGCCGGGCGTGGTGCGCACCTGTAATCCCAGCTACTCGGGTGGCTGAGGCAGGAGAATCACTTGAACCCTGGGATCAGAGGTTGCAGTGAGCTGAGATTGCACCACTGCACTCCCGCCTGGGCGACAGAGCAAGATTCCATCTCGGGGGGGGGGGGGAGAAAAGAAAAGAAAATGCTTAGCAGTAGTGCAGGTAGGAATAGAAAGAAACTGAGAAAATTATGTCCAGGGATGTAAACCCTGGAAGCATTGGTAGGAAAGAAAAACAGGGAGGTGGAAGGAGTAAAAGAGGGAGATGGGGCTATGAATATGGTTATGAGAAGGAAGGACAAAGACCGGGGTGAATGAGAGAAATATGTCAGTCGTACCCAGTGCAAGGGGACATGGGCACAGCCTACCAGAAAAAAGGAATGAGGGAAGGAATGAGCGTGTTAACTGGAATACTAGAGAAAGTGCAAGGTACAAGTCAAAGGGGGAAAGATGAGAAAATAGGATTGACTACAATCACCATTAGACCTCAACCCAGTACATGTGGTTGAGAAAGTATCCACAAGGTCTGAGCAGTTCCAAGGTCACTGAGGTGGGCCTAATAGAAGATTTGTAGGTAGAGGAATGAGAAGAGAGGTGAGGATGGAAGGTGATCCTAAGAACTTGGCCATGAGGAAAATAAGATAACATTGTTAGGCTTCAGCTTTGTCAGCTCAAAAATGGGCAAGGTCTGCTTAAGGCAGGAATTTTAACCTAGGATGCATAGGAATTTAACCTGGGACATCAAGGATGTCCACAACACCCTGAAATAATTTGCATGGTCTTATAAATATGGCCTTTTTCTGTTCAGATTAGTTATGGATCATTTCTGTCAGACTCTAATCCTGACCTTAACAACAACAACAAAAAATTAGAATCTGGTGAATAGAGCAAAACATTTCATCCAAAAGGAATAAGTCAGCCAGAATAAGAAGGTAAAAAATAGAAGGATTCAAAGGAGACCAAAAAATAAAAACAGAAGAAGTAGTAAGTGTCTGTGAAAGGAAGAAGGTATCCAGTCTCATTAATCAAGAAGCTGGGCTCTCTGAGAAGTCAAACTGGTCAGATCTGAACCCAGTGCTATTATTCACTTAAATTACATGACCCAATCCTCTCACTCTGACTCTGTACCCACCCAGCAGCCTTCTGGTCATTCTCACTAAGGAGAGAAGCCGTGATCAGACCGATGAAAGGCACTGGTCCACCAATACATTTTTATCATTATAAATTATATAACCTACCCTCTCTCATTTTTCATATCTTGTACATCATGTGAATATTTTTAGTATGAGTCAGCTTTCAGTTCTGGGACTTGAACATGGTGAAGTTTCTGAACCTGTTTTAAAGCTTAACACAGGACCATGGGAAAATCCATCAAGGTAAATGTCACCTTGTGAGTCTCTTTTAAAAAGGTAGCTAATTCTCATGCATGTAATCCCAGCACTTTGAGAGGCCATGGCAGAAGGATCGCTTGAGCCCAGGAGTTCAAGACCAGCCTGGACAAAATGGCAAAACCCCATCTCTAGAAACATTTTAAAATTTAGCTAAACAGGCTGGTAATTGTCTTTAGTCCTCGCTACTTGCAGAGCTGAGGCGGGAGGATTGCTTGCGTCCAGGAGGTTGAGGCTGTAATGAGCTATCATCACACCACTGCGCTATAGCCCAGGCAACAAAGTGAGACTCTGTCTCAAAAAAAGAAAAAACAAAAACAAGAAACAGTTAGCTAGTTTTGAACTGGGCACAGTGGCTCACACCTATAATCCCAGAGCTTTGAGAGGCAAGGCAGGAAGATCGCTTGAGGCTAGGAGTTCAAGAGCAACATGGGCAACGTAGCAAGACGGTATCTCTACAAGAAAATTTTAGAAATTAGCTCAATATATGGCCAGGTGCAGTGGTTCACACCTATAATCCCAACACTTTGGGAGGCAGGAGGAGTGCTTGAGCCTAGGAGTTCAATACCAGCTTAGCCAACATAATAAGACCCTGTCTCTACAAAAAATAAAAAACATTAACTGGGCATAGTGGCACTCGCCTGTAGTCCCAGCTACTCAGGAGGCTGAGGCAGGAGGATCTGCTTGACTCCAGGAGGTTGAGGCTGCAGTGAACAGTGATTGTGCCACTGCATAGCAGCCTGGGCAACAAGTGAGACCCTATCTCAAAAAAAAAAAAAAAACTAGCTGGATGTGGTGGTGCATTCCTGTAGTCCTAACTACTCCAGAGACTGAGGGGGAGGGATGGCTTGAGCCCAGGAGTTCAAGGTTGCAGTGAGCTACAATCACACCACTGCACTCCAGCCTGGGCAACATATCAAGATCTATCTGAAAAAAAAAAAAAATTAGTCCGTTGGTTTTCTTCTCTTGGCAGTCCCTCCAATTTCAGGGGCACATGTTTGAGAAATGCCCTACTTTTCTATTGAAAGCATCTACATAAAGAACTTTTTTAGTGCTAATAAAGATGAACTGCCTCTATATGTATACACTGAAGGAGCCCTCCCACACTCCACCCCACTCCCAGTTCTCTTAAAATGGAGATGCATTTGGTTATGCCCCAGGACCATGTGTGTCTGCAGGGAAGAATAAATAACCCACTCCTAGAAAAGTCAATGGAAAGAGCTGGGGAATAACAATACTAATGGCACGTAAGTAACTAAGGCTTAATGAGCACTTAATGCCCAGCACCATGCAGAGTCCTTTATCCTAATACTCCATCAACCTCAAATACTAGATACTCTTGTTATCTGTATTTATTTCTGTATCACAGCAATCTGTATCACTGTATTTCTGTTTCACAGACCTTAGTCACACGACAGCAATGGCAAGATTTTCACCCAAGCTATCTGACTTGGAACCCATGGATTAACCAACTCACTGTACTGCCACTGGAGGCAAATCCAGAGACCAAGGGAGCAGTTTATACAGAAACAGGTCTGTTATGGGTGGAATTATGTCCCTTCAAAAAGAATGTTGAAACCCTAACCCCCAGTACCTCCGAATGTGACCTTATGTGGGAACAGGGCTGTTGCAAATGTCGTTAGTTAAGCTGAAGTCATCCTGGGATAGGTTAGACCCCGATTCCAATGTGACTGGCATCTTTATAAGAAGACAACCAGGCTGGGCGCGGTGGCTCACGCATGTAATCCCAGCACTTTGGTAGGCCAAGGTGGGTGGATCACAGGGTCGGGAGATCGAGACCATCCTGGCTAACACGGTGAAACTCTGTCTCTACTAAAAATACAAAAAATTAGCGCAGCATGGTGGCGTGTGCCTGTGATCCTAACTACTTGGGAGGCTGAGGTGGGAGGATCACTTGAGCCTGAAAGGTTGAGGCTGCAGTGAGCTGTGATGGTGCCATCACACTCCAGCCTAGGTGAATGATGTTTTGGTCTGGCACGGTGGCTTAGGCCTGTAATCCCAGCACTCTGGGAGGCTGAGGCGGGTGGATCACGAGGTCAGGAGGTCAAGACCATCCTGGCTAACATGGTGAAACCCTGTCTCTACTAAAAATACAAAAAAATTAGCCAGGCGTGGTGGCGGGTGCCTCTAGTTCCAGCTAGTTGGGAGGCTGTAGCAGAAGAATGGCATGAACCGGGGAGGCAGAGCTTGCAGTGAGCCGAGATCGCGCCACTCCACTCCAGCCTGGGCGACAGAGCGAGACTCTGTCTCAGAAAAACAGAAGACAACCATGTGAAGGCAGGGAGACACAGAGACAGCACCATGTGAGGACAGAGAATTGAATTAATGTATCTATAAGCCAAAGAATGCCAGATTGACAGCAAACCACCAGAAGTAAGGAAGAGGCAAGGAAGGATTCCCCTACAGGTTTCAGAGAGGGAGCATGGCCCTGCTGACACCTTGATTTGGACTTCCCACTAGAACTGTGATACAATAAATTTCTGCTGTCTTAAGCCACTCAGTTTGCAGTATTTTGTTACAGAGGCCCTAGGAAATTAACACAGTGCCCGTCTTTCTTGAACCATGGACAGCAGTTGGTAAAAGGGAATGTGATGTCATTCAGAACGTGATAAAAGAGGGCTGTCCCCTGCCTCCCCTCTGGATCTCAGGTGCCCTGGCTTCCCAGGGCAGGAGCCCCATCCACGGGGCTGTGATGAAGGGGCCTGCTACCCAGGCATCATTACCACCACATACTACTTGGGAATTTTTTAGCTAGCTATTTAAGATCCTGATTCTGGTTCTGTTTAATGGGTGGCTGTCAAGAATATGGTTGGCCATATTTCCCAGCTTCCCAGAGCCCCCTCCATTCTTCCCAGCTTCTTCCAATTGCAATTTAGTTTAGAAATGGAGCCTAAGAAACTCTGCAGACTCTTTCAGGTAGGGTGAAGTTCTGTCCACAGCCAATTTAGGTCCTTTAACTACAGCAAGGTTCATGCATATAGAGAAGCAATTAAATCATCAAACAGTGTTACTTACCTCATTTGATTCCATGGGAGATATCTTCTGGTCCAGCTATTGAGATCCTCCTGGAGGCCACCCAACCATACTGGATGCCTGTGTATGGGCATTTGAATTGCTTGAATCTGTAGGGAAACTGCAGTGAACCCTTTCTGGGTGAGGTTTGTAATCTCATGTACCATATTTATTTTGTTAGTTTTCATACCCTTAGGCACACAGTTGCAGCTGAGATGGTCTGAAACAGCAAGACCTAGAAGTCTCACAGAACTGCAGGGAAACAGGAGCTTCCCTGGGGATGACACATTTGGCCAAGGTGACCTACCCCCAGGAGTGATGGGGCAGAGTATATAGCAATATGAGAGCTTGGACACTGCACCCAAATTTTCCATTGCCACCAACCTCCACACACCCCCTGCTATTCCTCTGGAACCATTTTCTGGCTTTACCTATTCTAAAACCTAGCAAATTTCTTAGTAATCTCTGTCTCCCATTTGATCAGGCACACCAGTTTCCCACAGATGAATGCATTCTACCTGGGACTGCCATGAGCCTATTCAGTGGCATTATGCAAATTAGGCAACAGGTGTTCCACTCCCTAGACAGGCACAGTCCTGTGCGAAGCTTCGTAGTGAGTGGAGTGCAGAAGCCCAGCCTGGATTTCAGCCCCTACTTGCCCTTGGGTTGGATGCCCCTGTGCAGGGCTTGACCTGCATGACCCTCCGAGACACTTTTGTAGTTGGGGATGAGTTCTAACAGAGCTAGGGCTATCTACCATGACACAACCAACCAGACCTCTTAGGGTTTTGTGCACACACTGCAATGACTTCATTCATTTAATTGCTGCAGAAGCCTAAAGTATTGCCTTGCCCAGCACAGATACTTTAAAAACACTTGTTTGGTGACAACCCTAGAACTGATATCAAGATTTTTGCTTACGGTTGGGTGCGGTATCTCATGCCTATAATCCCAGTGCTTTGGGAGGCTGAAGTGGGAGGATTGCTTGAATCCAGGAGTTCGAGACCAGTCTAGGCAACATAGCGAAACCTCGTCTCTACTAAAAATAAAAGTAAAATGAATTACTTGGGCATGATGACATGTACCTGTAGTCCCAGCTACTTGGGAGGTAGAAGCGGGAGAATCACTTGAGGCTGGGAGATCAAAGCTGCAGTGAGCTATGATCGCACGACTGCATTCCAGCCAGGGCAACAGAGTGAGACCCTGTCAAAAAAAAAAAAAGACAATTGCATAGTGTTTAAGAAACTGGGCTCTGGGAATATTAATCAGCACAACCACTTTGCACAACAATTTGGGAAAACTCTAGTAGACTTAAAAATGTGTG